>NW_028227264.1:80277500-80830000 GCF_978045245.1 Mus caroli
CCTCCTCCCCACGCCCCCACGTCTTTGTAGTTACCGCTCAGCCCCGGGTTCTGGACATGTGTCCTGTCTGCAGCCCGAGCTAGCCCGGCTTTGTGAGCAGGATTTCCAATCCCGAGGTGGGAAGTTCCAAGCTGGGCCAGGAAGACCAAAAGCAACAAGGAGGATGGTGGGCGACAGGGAGGCTGGGGTCCCTGGCACTATAGGCACAGGGTGGGAGTGGGGGGGGTGTCTGGGAATGGAAATGGGAGGGAGAAGGGGAAAGAGAGGAAGATGCCCGGGGAGAGGAGGGAGATGGAGGGAGATGACGGAGAGCTGGAGAGCGATGGAGGAGGAGGGAGTGGGGAGGAGGGAGGAAGAGGGGGCGGAGGACAGGAGGGGGCAGCTGGATCGCGAGCGGCACCCCCGGGGCGGAGGAGGGTGCAGGGGAAGGTGAGTGGGGGCTGAGATGCAGGGGTGCAGGAGGAAGGGTGTGGGGTAGGGATCTAGAAGGCTCAGGTGCAGGGAGGTGTGTAGGGGTTGGGGTATGTAGGTGTAGAAAGAGGGGTACAGAATGGGATCGGAGCTGCAGGAGGGTGCCGGGGTGCAGGGGCGGGTTCAGGGGTGCAGAAGGCGGGGTTCAAGGGTACAGAGGCGGACGCGGGGAGCGGTGCCCACCTTTGTGCACGCCGGTGTGTGGGTCCTTAAGCACCGTCAGCTCGTAGATGCGGCCGAACTGCTCAAACAGCGGCTTGAGGTCCTGTTCGTGCAAGTGGCGCGGGATCTGGCCCACGAAGAGCTTGATGGCGTCCAGGTCCTTCATGCCGTCGGGCCGCGCCCCGGGGCGCTCGGGCCCGCTGCCGCCCACCGGCCAGGCCCGGGCAGGAGCTGTGGTGCCGCTGCTTCACTCCGTCAGCGGCCCCGCCCGCGCGCGATTGCGCCACAGCGCCTCTGGCGGCCGCCACGGCAACTTCAGGGGGCGGGCGGCGCTGGCGCCGGGAAACTGAGGCCTCGAGGCTGGCAGAGAAATGGGGACCCCAAAGAGAAACTGAGACTCAGAGGTCCTGGAGCTATGGGGGACTTCAGGCTGGGCATGCCCATCAGAAAGACAGATAGGGAAGTGCATAATGAAAGCCAGCCTGTGACATGGACACATAGGGCAGGACAGGGTCAGGGCGGTGACACCTAAGAAGGGCAGAGAAACCGACAGGCCACTTGAGGCCAGAAGCAGACACCCAGGCTGGCTCTTGCAAGCAAGCCTCCTGCCTCAGTTGCCTCCATCCTCAGACTGGAATGACAGGCCTGTGCTAGCATGCCTGGTTCATATTTTTATTTGAAATTGAAGTTCCTAGCACCATGGATGCCTGTTCCAAAGACGCTGATCATGCCTATGCTGTATGTAGTTAAAATGTGGTGATATTTGCTGGGTGAGGTGGAACATGAGTTGGAAGCCAGCAGGGGCTACATATTGTCTTCCAGGCCAGCTAGAGCTAGGCCAAGGGACCTTGTCTCAAAACTAAATAGGTAATATTTTTACATAGCATTTTTGTGTGTTCATTTTTATTGAATATTTTATTTACATTCCAAATGATATCCCCTTTCCCGATCCCCCCCCCCATCCTAAACCTCCTATCCCATTCCACTCCTCCTGCTTCTATGAGGGCATGCCCCACCCACCCACCCACTCTCACCTCCCCGCCCTTGCATTCCCCTACACTGGAGCATCGAGCCTTCACAGGACCAAGGGCCTCTTTTCCCATTGTTTTCCAAAAAGGCCATCCTATGCTACATATGTAGCTGGAGCCATGGGTCCCTGCATGTGTATTTCTTGGTTGGTGGTTTAGACCCTGGGAGCTCTGGGTTGTTGATAATGTTGTTCTTCTTATGGGGTTGCAAACCCCTTCAGCTCCTTCAGTCCTTTCTCCAGATCCTTGTGTGTTCGTTTTAATTATTGCAGTAAAATATCCTGTATATTGATGACTGAATTTGGTGCTTCCTTTTTTTTTTTTTTCCAGAGAAGGAAGAGGCAAAAGGATCAGGGTTCGAGATCATTCTTGGCTACAGAGAGTTGGAGGGTCGCTTGGGGGCACATAAGATACTGTCTCAAATACATAAAAGAACTAAGGAGTCCTGTTCCTATCATTTGTTTTTGTAAAAAGATTTATCTATGTGCAGGGGTGTTGCCTGTCTGTGCATGTGCATGAAGTACCCGTAACGGCCAGAAGGGGGCCATCGGGTGCCTAGGAACTGCAGTTACAGGCAGTTGTGAGCTGCCTTGTGGGTACTGGGAGCAGAACTGGGTCGTGTGCGGGAGCAGGTGGTGCTGTAACCGCTGAGCAGTCTCTCCAGACTCTATAACTTGTTTTTAAATAACAGGAACTGAGGCTCAGAGCAGTTGATCCTTCGGGCAACATCACAAAACAGGAGTGCAGGGACCTAATGCCGATTCTGGAAGCCCAGATGTCTCCCATGATTCCTTCTGTCCAGACATCTATGCCTCCATTTCTGCATTTGCTATTGACACTAGAGGGAGAAAGGACTTGAGGGCTTGGCTTCACAATGGTGACTGCCACCACTGTAACCCAGAGGCAGAGCTAACTGCAGAGACACCATGACCAGGCTAGCTGGAGCAGGGAGGGGCGAGGCCCAGGGTCAGGAGTCACATACAAGCATCTCATCCTCCACATCCTGGGAGATGCTGGTCCTCAGATGAGCTGTTTCCATGGAGACCGGAGCAGGATGCTGGGAGCTCCATGGGCCTCTGAGCTGTGAGAATCATTAAAAAGCATCAAAAGGGAGACCAGGCTTCCCGGGAGCTGAAGATGCTGGTCGAAGGGAGTCCTGCCATCTGCCCCACAGCTGTTATCCACCTGTCTCAGTATCAGCCCTGCAGTCATGGGTTTGAGCCACCATGCCCAGTTTTAAAGACATCTCAGTCCCCCAAAACGTGGGCAGGAGCAGGGAGGAGGCCTGTGAAGCTGGAGCTGCCCCCTTCAACCCTGAGCACCATGTTAGCCCTAAAATAGCACCTGTCTGGGGGACTCCTTCCCGGACACCTCCAATGCCCCCTGCAGGAGCTGATGTCACCATAGCTACGCTGCAAGAGTCTAGTCCACATGAGACAGAAAACTAGAAATCTGGTGTGGGTGTGTTTAATCACCTAGGCTGGAGTCTTTGCCTATGCTCAGGTGAGTGGACTGTTTGTGAACTTACCCCAGGCTCATTTGCCAACTTTGAGATCTGACCCCTTCTCCTGGATGTTGAGCTGAGCTCCTGCTCTTCACACACATGCTGGGAGGCTGCCCCTACCCTGTTGTGACAAGTGCAGGTCCCCAGAGGGCAGTCTCCCCCAACAATGACCCTGACTCAAGAGCACTGAAGGCCGTGGGAGGAGCTGCTTTCCTCCAAGTGCCAGGAATCCAGCCCAGATCCCACCAGTACCCAAGTGATACCAGCCCCCTGCCCACCCTTCCCTGGAGGTCATAGGCTGGGGCCAGGTGTGTCTCCAGCATCCACCCCTGGGACCCAGCACAAGTACCTGTGGATTCCAGAGAGAGTACCGACTTACAAGCTCTTAGTTTTTGAAGCAGGGTCTTATGTAGCCCACGCTGTCGCTAAACTTACTGTGGCCGAGGATTACCCAGAACTGATCACCTGCCTTCAACCTCAAGTGGCAGGATGACACGCGTGTGCCACCATGCCCAGTCTATGTAGTCCGTGTGGTAGTCACTTCTGCTCTTAGAAAGCTGAGGCAGGAGGATTGTCATGATGCCAGCCAAGATTGCAGTGACATCCTCTCTCAGAAGCAGGGGTAGAGCTGGTCCCCGCTGTGTGGCCAGGGACCAGAGTTGGAATCTACAGCACCCACATAAACAGATAGGCATGGCAGCCATGCTAGTTACCCAAGTTAAAGAGACCAAGGCAGGAGTCTGACTTGGCACAGAGGCCTTGGCTGAAAAGATAAGGCAGAGAGGAGTGCTGAGAGGGCTCAGGGTAGCAAAACGCCCTGCTGTACCTGCCCCAGGACCTTGAAATAGACTGTACCCTCTGAATCTAGAACCCCCACTTGCCAGGCTCTGTGATCATGAAGACAGGAGAGACCCTGCTCTGAATGCCTGTGGCCCGTGTGTGTTTCTTTTCAACAGTGGGAGGTTAGCAATACTGTCATGAGCTGAGTGGACAGGCCCTAGCCTTACAGCAGCAACTGAACTTGTGTTTGTTGACTGACTTTACAAGACAGGGACTTGATCAATGAGCAGAGCTGGTGGTGAGGAGCCTAGTCCCATACCCACCCAGAATCCAGGAGGAGCAGGGTCCTGGTATAAGCTTGGCAGGGACGGCCTTTAATATGGTGTGATGACCCCTGTCCCATGTGGCATGTCCCCAACTTCTCTTCCACTGAGAACATGCCCAGTGCTAGGAAGCAGTGTTCATTGAACAGCCCAGGGTAGATGGCCAGGCCTGAGGTGACACCGCCACAGACCCAGGACAGCAGCACAATAGTGGATATTCCTCAGGACACCTGGAGGCTCGGTCCTTCAATATGGCTTTTATTTTGTAACCCACCAACTGCAGACCCGCGGCCACCCCAGGGGCCATCCATCCCCATGCCCTGTGAGGACAGAGGAAGGGGGCGTGTGCCCTGTGTCCTTTCCCAGTGACAGGTGGCACTGACCTCAGACCCATAACCAGCTGCCAGGGTAAGAGTAGAAAGAACAAGAGTGCCCAGGGCCAGGGCAGCAGGTTGAGCCCTCTCGCTCTATGACACGCGTGCCACAAGGGCTGAGCAGAGGCAGCCCACAGCGGGTGGGGATGGGCCAGGCCTCAGCAGGCGCGAGGGACAGAAGCAGCTGGTCTTCAGCTGGTCCCCAGCCTGACACCTCCTGGGTCATATTGCTATTGAATTGATTCACCATGGGGTCCCTGAGGTCAACAATCAGCACTAGTGTCCCCCTCCCAAGGCCATCCTGTTGGGGACATCCAGGGCTATGTTGGGCCTGGCTGTTCCATCAGACACTATGACAGAGGGGCAGACTCCCCAGAATGTATCACAGGTAGGGAAACTGAGGCTGGGGGGTGGAAGGTGGGGAGACCTCAGGACTGCACACTCCAGAACAGGACCAACTCCTGCCCAGTCGCCAGCGTCAGGACTGAGCGAAGAAGGGACACTTGCAGGAGGGGACAGAACCTCAGGGGGCTCAGATCAGCTGGGGGACCAGTTGCGTCCAGTGGTGGAGGATGCGACAACAGGCGGGGCGGGGTATGAGGAGGAAGAGCAGGGAGACACTGTCGGGTGCTGGCCAGCGCTAGGGGGAGGCAGGCTGACAGCAGATGCCTCTGCACAACCGCAGAGACCGGCTTCTGGGACCCAGCCACTGGGGAGGCCAACACTAGTGTGTGGCCTTTCAGTGCATGTGGCCCGGGCCATCATTCTATCCCACTGGGCTCATCTGCAGGTGTGCGGAGCTCTCCTCCAGGGTCATTCAACGAAATGGACAGGGAGAGGTGTCCTTGCATCCTAGTGACCCATTAAAACCCTCTGTGGTTCGTTCGGTCTGGCCGCTGTGGGTGTGTGAATAGTACCTCCTGGGCCACCTGTACATGGCCACTGCTACTGTGCCTTGGCCTTGAGCAGCAGTCTCTGCACCGTCTTGTATAGCACGTGGAAGTGCTGGTGGGAAGAACAAGGCATGAGGGACACTGGAGAGCCAGCCCCCGACCCAAAACGCTTGCACAGTTGCTTACCTGGACGGCTGTGTATGCCATGCCAAGGTATGCCCCAATGCACAAGGCCAGCAGCAGGTCAAAGATGGCTGGCTTGACCCTGAGGGACAGACAGTCCATAGGGTCAGGGATAGGAGAACGGTCATCCCCACAGACTGTGGCACCCTGGGCTTTGGCCCATCACTCACCTGTAAGCATTCATCACTTGCTTCAGCTGGTCGTAGAAGACAAACTCAGGGTCCCTGTGGAGAGACAGCCCAAACAGCTGAGTGCCTCTCCCCAAGGCTCCCCCTCAGAGAACTCCCCTGGAGTCGCAGTGTTGGGAGGCTGACAGGAACAGGACAAGTCTGAGGCTTGCCCAGGCTACAGATTGAGAGCTCAATTCAGGAAGCTAAAAATATTTTTGAAACAGCCAAGGGGACTAGAAACTCCCCTGGCCAGGGAACCCCTCCTAGGCCTGACTGCGGCGCTGTCCTCTACCTCCCTCTGGCTGAGGGAAGGCAATGGCACCCAGGCAATGTAGCCGGCTGCTCACCGCTTGTCAGCCTTCACATGGTGCTGTCGCACATCCTTCAGGTAGCGGCTCAGAAAGTGCTCCAGTGTGCTCAGGAATGTCCCGTCCTTGTCCAGAAGCTGGGCGGCCCGTGGCTGGTTGGTGAGCCAGTCCATGACTGAGTCTATCTGCTCCTCCTGGACCTGCTGGGGGGGTGCAAGCTGGGGTCACAGCACAGGTCCCCATGGTCCCCCCCAATACCCCACATTTTACCATCTGCTCCGTGAACACTGGCATGTCTGGGGGCGTCCCCTGTAGAGGGAGGGGACAGGGTGTGAGCTGGGCCAGCACGGCTGTGTGCACCACACAGGCAGGGCCAGTACCAATGGCTCACCTTCTCTGTCAGGTTGTAGATGACCCTGGTCAGGGCCTCTGCGATTATCCTCGTGTTCCGAGTCAGGGTCTTGGAGTCCACCCGGGACCTTGGAGATATAGGGCCAAGCTCCTCAGGCAAGGCAGGCAATCCCTGGTGCCTAGGCTCTGGGGATAGCTGGTAGGTAGCAGGGGCTGGGCCTAAGAGTGTGTCTGACCACAGTCTTCACCCAGGGCAGCCAAGGCCCAATGAGGTGGAGGTGCCACAGGCACGGTATGGAGACAGGACAGCACCTGCAGGGCCCAGGACATCCCAAAGAGACCAGCCAATCCAGGACCCCTTGGCAGGTGGGTGAGTGACCTTCCTTCAACCCAGCAGGCAGCCTGAGTGGTGACCTAAGGACCCTGCTCCTCACTGCTGACTTCCAGGTGTGTGGTGGGCTGCTGGGCCTCCCACAGCTTACTCCTGACTCAGACCCCTGCCCGTGACAACTGCTCACACCCTGCTCCATGGCACATGGAGAGTTCTAGAAGATGGCTCTGCTCCCCACAAAGAAGGTCATTAGCTTTTACCCTCTGTGGAAGGTGCTGAGAAGTGCCCTTTAAGTGGTCTAGAAAGAAGCCCCTGGGTAGGCCCCAGAGTCAACCCCCACAGAAGACACCCCAGGGAAGGCCCGGGAATATGCCCCCTCCCCTAGCAGACCCACGGAAGGTTCTAAAGGACAGCCATCTTCTGTGAGAGAGACTGTTAACAGAAGAAAGTCTCGGCAAGTTCTGGAAAGTGCCTTCCGTGAAGACTGTGAGAAGGGTCTAGACAGTGCCACCCACATGTTCTGAAGGGTGCTCCATCAAAGCTGACCCCACAGAAGGCAGGTTCTGGGGCAACAGTTCTCAACCTTCCTAAGGCACCAACACTTTAATATAATTCTTCACGTTGTGGTGACCCTCAAACGTAAAATTATTTTACAGCTACTTCAAAACTGTAATTTTGCCTCTGTTATGAACCATAACGTAATTATCTGGGGTGCAGGATACCTGATATACGACCTCAGAGGGGTCTCCACCTAAAAGTTGAGAACCACTGTTATAGAAGCTGCCCCTGCCCAGGAAAGACCTGGAAGGCGGCTTGCCTGCCCTAAAGAAGCTCCAACCAATGAATACTCCCCACCCCCCACCAAGCGCTCTGAGGGGAACTCAAGAACCCCAGGGTCCTAGAAGCTGCCCTTCACAGACAGCCCTGGAAACAATCTGCCGAGCCGGTTCTGCTTACCGCACATCCATGATGCTGCTGCGAGGCCCCGCACGGTGGCTCTCCAGATGTGACAGCGTGAAGGCGGGAAGCCTTCGGATGGCAAAGCGCTCGTGTTCCCAGGCAAGCACGTCATCCGCTAGATTGATCTTCTTGTGTACCATGGAGAAGCTGACATCAGGGAACTGGTGCGCAGCCACCGTCTCCAGCTCTCGCAGGAAGGCATGCTGTAGTGTCCCTTCCCGTGGAGGCTTGGACACATGCAGGCGCAGGTGGCTGCCACGTCCCACAGTGTCCAGGCACAGAACGAATGCTACGTTGTCCTGCAGGAGGCTGGAGTCTGTAGGGTGAGGAGAGGAGGTCAGAGGGGCATGGCCCTGTCTGCCAAACACAGACTCCGCCCACCAGCTCATGGTCAGGGACCTCCCACACCGAGCCCCGCCTGCCTGTGTGGTCCAGGCTGTCCTCAAGCCAGCGCTTGGTGCCCTGGTAGTTGAACTTGCCCCCTCCAGATGCGAAGAACAGGAGGTTGTACCTGTGGGTGTAGATGTCAAGAAGGCGACACAGCCAGGCCACAGGTTCCCAACTGGTACACAGGGAAACCTCAGGTCTCTCCAGACCCACCTCCAGGTGACAACCCCACCAACGCCAGGCCAGGGGCTCCACAATTGTGACAGCAACATGTGTCCCCTGAGAGTCCTTCAGGGAGGACTCTGCTGACACAGAACCTTACATAGAGGAGCTCAGACTACCCACACACTCCCCCATCCCCGATGCTAAGGACTAGCTGACACACAACCTGGCTGTGTGGACTTGAATCTCACAGGGGCCTCACTCCCTCACCTGCCTGGGAACCAGGGCCAGGCCACTGAGCCCAGGTTGTTCCCAACCTGTACTGGCCACTGTCACACAGGGCTGCCAAGCCAGTCAGGACTGGGTGAGGTCACTGGTGCTGGCCATAAGGGACAAACATATCCTGGGTGAGCAAGAACAAAGCTGCCTCATGGCTTTTAAAGAAGTGACACCCCCTCTGCAACATCTCTGAGACCTATTGTCCCGTAACCACGGGAGCACCTTGAGACCATGCAGAGGCTGCCTGGCCCACTGGCTACTGCCTCACTGTTGTACCCCCCCTCGGGGCCCTAGCTCACAAACGCTGAGGTCACTCATGTGACCTGTGTGGCACCTCAGGACAGGTGTGACTGGACTGTCACAACTATGGGCATGGATGGGTAGAGACCAGGGACGCTGCTCAGGCCCCTTCAAGGCTCAGGACTCCCCATAGAACAAAGGGGAGGAGACACTGGCTGCAGATGTTTCTAGATGGTCCATCCCTTCCACTGGCCAACAGCACCCAAGGGGTAGGCTGAACCCCGCCCCTTAGTGGAACTCACGCTGCATGTGTGCGCTTGTATGTGTAGAGGCGCGAGAAGAGGCGAGCCAGCTCCAGCAGCACAGAGATGCCGCTCCCATTTGAGTCAGCGCCCAGGGACAGCCACTATGGGAAGAGGACGCATTGTCAGGTTTCCTGTAGGCCAGGCCAATCCACTTGGTGCCAGAGCCACAGGGCACTAAGGTAGAAAGGAGACATGAGAACCCGCTGGGCAGAGCATGGTGGCCACACCTTTAACCCCAGCCCTTGGCAGACTGAGGCAGGGAGATTTTTTCTGAGTTCCAGGACAGCAAGAGCTGCAAAGCAAGATCATCTCAAACCAACCAACCAACAGTCATGGGAGGTTGGGGCAGCCTGCCCTCGGAGGCTCTGGGGACTGACAGACAAGGCAGGGACTTGGGGACATGGTGCCAAGCGTGGTAGTTTGACTAAGAACGGCCCCCAGAGGCTCAGGTATTCCAATGCTCAGCCAGCAGTGGCACGACCTGAGGAGGATTAGGGGGTTTGGCCTTACTAGAGAAAGTATGTCTCTGGCATGGACTTTGAGGTATTAAAAGCTCTTGCCAGGCCCACTCTGTCCACCTGTCTGTCTGTCTGCCTCAGCTTGCACATCAGGATGTAGGGTGCAGCTACTTTACCCACCACTATGGCAATAACTGACTAACTGCCGTGTCATGGCATCTGCTCAGCAACAGGGGAGGTCTGGGTCCCCCCTTGCATCCACCAAGGCGGTGCCATGGGCAGTTGGCAGCCACTGCCCTCTGTGCTTCTGTGGTGTGCAGCAGGGTACTTACTGGGGCTACCCCAAAGGCGTCGTAATGAGCCACGATGACAATGGTGGGAAGGTCCTCGCCTCCCAGACCAGTCAGCCGTCCCTGTGGAGAGACAGACAGGTGGATCCCAGATGCCCAAGACAGGCTGAGGGTCACCCCTGTGTTCTGTGAGCCTTGATACCAAGGACAGGCACTGGCAGCACCCATAGGTGGATGGTCCCCTCAGCCCCTCCCTCACGGAGGCACAGGGCAATGTGAAGGCTTCTAGAGCCCAAACAGTGGTGTGGCCGTGCCAGGGCTGGCCCCCAGTGGATGAGGGCACACAGTGGTGTGGCCATGTCGGGGGTGGCTCCCAGTGGACAAGGGCACAGACTACTTGGCCCAGGAAGGGTCTGCATAGAGAGGTTGCCGCACCAAGTCCCCAGGACCTTTCACGACTAAGAGAGGTAGCCTGTCTGTCTTGTCACCACATCACTCACCCTAATGCTGTAGACAATCATGCAGTGAGCGCACACTGGGTCTCCCCCTACTGTGGCTGGCTGACTTAACCCACAGCTCCCTCACAGGGCACTCAGAGCACCCCTGGCGACAAACTAAAAAAGTGGGGTTTTCTTTTCTTTTTATGAAAACAGGGTCTCCTGTATCTCAACGGCAGTCTTGAACTATGTAGCCAAGGATGGCCCTGCACTCCCCATCTCTCTGCTTCAGCCTCCTGGGTGTGTGTTAGCCTGGTTTCTGTGATCCTGGGGGCTGAGCCCAGGACTCTGTGAGCTGGCAAGTGCTGCCCACTGAGTCACAGCCTCAGCCTGCAGTCAAGTTCCTTTGTCGCCTCCCATGTGTGGCAGAGGGGTGACTGGACGTCTGAGATCAGGGTACAGCCTGTGCAAAGGCCCTGGGGCAGGCTAAGAAGGTGGGAGCTCACCTCCACGCTGGTGATGAGCCAGTCGCTCACTGCCTGGCTCTGGGCTCCACTGGTCACCATCTGGAAACCATTGGCTGTGGCGGTGTGCAGCAGTACTGGGGGCAGAAGGGGAGGGGTCACTTGGGCTTATGGCCAGGGCCACAGCTGGGGTGGGAACTGCAAACATAGAAGCCCAGGAAAGCCCCATAGATGCAGGGACCAGGGCCACCCCACACCCTCCAGTGGCCTGGCTTACCTTCAGCAGCAGAGGCGGAGCCCTGGGAGGCAGAGGCAGCCTGGGTCTGCTCGTAGATGGACAGCAGTGCCTCATCCTCCACAGCAAAGTACACGGGGACCACAGTCTCCATGGCCAGCATCTCAGGCTCAATCTCCATGAATTGCTGTGAGGAGCACATGCGTTCAGGGAACTGCAGCCACCCGCAGTGCCTCCCCATCTCAGCCTCCTTCCTGAAGGGGGAGGACAAGGACACCCAGCAGATGCAACCTGAGGGGCAGGCATGGGGACTGAGACACAGGCTTACCCGGACGACATCCTGGGGCACGGCAGCCATGGCGCGGGGCAGGATGATAACCACAGCACCTGCTGACTGTCGCAGAGCCTTCTGATAGTGCTCATAGGAAAAGTCCAGGAGCCGCATAAGCACGCAGCGGCGACTCAGCACATCTGCGTCCACCGTACGCGCCTCCGTGTTGAGCACTGCATTCCTCGTGCCTGTGGGGGACACGGGGTCACTGCATCATCACAGCTGCCACCCTCCACACCAGCACACAGTGAGAGTGGGGCTCTTACGGGACAGGCACGGTATATCCGGCACAGAACCATGGCAGGCCCAGAGGCGAATCGCTACAGCAGGATGCTCCCTCCAAGAACTGCAGGCCCTGGGTCCCACTTACAGCCAGACTGGGGGCACAGAATACGTCAGGTGCTTTATAAATGTTTGGCTCTCACAAGAATGATGGCAGGCAGAACCCCTAGATGCACATGGCCAGGAGGGGGCAGTGAGTGACTGCTCACTGTGGAGGGGACTCGAGTCCAGTGGAGTCTCCAGGGTGGTCACCTGAATGCTGACACCCAAACCACCATGAAACCCTCCTACCCCAGAGACCCAAGTGTCAAAGGTACGTGGTGCTGGGTCTAGAACATGGGGGTAAGATGCACCCCAGGGCAGCAGCTGGATAGGGACCTGCAGCCCACAGACATGGCTATCACCTGGACACACGGGTCCAGCTGAGGCCCAGCCCCCACGTTCCAGGATTGCAGAATCTAAGGGAGCTGGGTGAGGGAGGGCCTGCTGGGAACAACTTCCCTGGAAGCCAGCAAGGGCCAAGCACCTCCTGGCAGACACCCGACTCCTGTCATGGAGAGGCAACACCTCTCCCTCTTCAACCTGTCCCTGGTCTCCCAGGGTGGCTTGGGTACCTCTCCCTCTGGGTCCCTACAGTGCTTTCTGGAAATCCTGCAGGCCACGTGGCAGGATGGTACTCTGTACCCAGCTTTGCTGTCTGTGAGGAGTGACAGAGCACCAGTGGGCAGTACTGGCTAGCACCAGTCTCCAGGACTCCCAAACCATTGTGCTACCCACAGGAGGGCAGCCAGTCCCCAAGTGGCACCAGTTCAGAGATGCCATAAAGGCAGTGGGCAATCAGCAGGCTTCTCCCCCATGCTAGCTGCTCAGCTCAGTGGTGTCAATGACCTCATGCCAATAAAACTTTATCCACAACCAGGGAGGCCAAGCCTCATCAGTTGGTTCCAGGTTAGTGAGGCAAAGCTGAGCCTGAGGGCCACTGAGCCACTAGGAAGACTAAAATGCTGAAGTTCTGTTCCAAGGCCCATGATGATAAGAAGACATGCCCTAAGAAGGCCAGAGTCCACAGCAGGAGGGATGGTAGCCGGTGTCACAGTCACACCCACAAGCCTCCTTTCCCACCAGCGTTGGTTATTTCTCAACAAGGCCCAGGGGAAGTTGGGTAAGGAGAGAGGTGCGGTAAGGCTGTGGAATGGCCAGGGGCTGAGGGGAACTCAAAGAATGTATGCCCAGGGTTTCTCAAGACCTGCTCTGGCTGGCTGCCCCATCATGAGTCCTCCAGGGTGTAGACAAGATGCAAGAGCCCACTAGTTCTTATCCAGCCAAGGATGGGTGAGAAAGTCCCATCAGGCACCTGGTCCACTGTATACATGAGCTTATTCACAGACTGGCCCACCCAAGATTCTGTGCATGTGAGACCCAGACATAGAAATGCATGGTCTAGGAACTGCCCTCCAGATCACGGAATGCTCTAGAACAACTGTGGAAGCTCAGAAGCTATGCTTCACAGCTTAGTGGTGTCCACCGTTCCCCCACCATCAGTGACACCGCACAGTGGCAGTTTAGCAGGTGGCCCTTCCAGAGATGCCAGGCCACAAGGATCTGCAAGCAAATGCTTACGACATTGGGACACCTGGCCACCTACTTCTGGCCTAGGGTAAGGTCCCCCACCCCAGGGTGCCCTATGTGCCAGGGCACTGTTTTGGGGCACTGTTCTGGGTCCTGCAAGGTGCTGGGCAGCCACCTGGCCTCGACCCTTTAGAGCTCCCCGAGCTGGGGCAGCAACATGACCCCTGCCATGGCAACACGGCTTTAAAGAGAAATTAATGCAATTCTGGACATAGGGGCCACACAGGCTTGGGTGCACAGACCAGGCTGCCACACCCGCTCAAAAATGGGGGCCCGGCCTTGGCATTCAGGCAAAGACAGCATTAAGGCTGAGAGGCAAACCAAAGAGCAGGGTGCGGGAAGCTCTGAGAGGCCCCAAACCTAGACATGGAGACAGAGATCCTGGGGAACCCTGGCGAGGAGTGGGGAGCAGAGCAAAGGGGTGAAAGTATGGTGCTGTGGGAACCAAGGCCCCAGGGGACCCCAGGACAGCAGGCCCGGGGGCTGACACCGGCCTGAGAATGGTCTGAGGCAACCGCTGACAGAGAGGGATCAGGGTGACAAGGGATCGAGGAGAGATAGGAATCAGGGTGGCGATGATGGGATGGGGTGACAGGAGTCAGTGAAACAGCAGGGGAACTGAGGGAACAGAGCTGCCAGGAACAGTAAGTCAGTGGGGAGACCGGGATAGCAGTCGGAGTTCTTCTGCATGACAGTGGGAGGATCGCAGTGACTGAGAGACTAGTGTGGCAGTAAGGGGAACGGCGGCGTCAAGGGAAGAGGTCAGGGGTCGCGCACCGTATGGCTGGCCCTGCAGGTCGTACTGCTGCATGCGGTACACGGTGAACTCGTGCGCGGCGTCGGCGGCGGGCAGCGGCGGCGCCACGAGCAGCAGCACGGCGGGCAAGAAGACGATAAAGCCGAGTGGCAGGCACGACGCCTTCAGCACGTTCTCGAGCACCTCGCCCGCTTCCTCCAGCATCCCGGCGGGCGGCAGGCCGCAAAGGCGGCGGCGACGGAGGGCGACGGGAAGCGGCCGCGGCTCGGCGGACTCAGCTCGGCATGGGCGGCTGCTGAGGTCCTTCGGGGAGAGCCACGAACAGCCCGCGCCTGCCCTAGGGTCCTTCGGGCAGCACTGCGGACGGCCCTGCCTGCCGCGCCGCCTTCTGGGAAATGTAGTCTTTCTTGTGAGCGAGCCTCGTTTTAAACGGCTCCGCGCGCTGTGGAACCCTGGGAGTTGTAGGCACAGACACTCGCACTAGGGCCTCTCGGAAGCTGAGGCAGTCCTAGCACGCGGAGTCCCCTGGAAGTTGTAGTCCCACTGTGCCGCTCCTAGAAGCTATGGCGGACACTCTACTGCTACTGAACTCATCCAAGCCGCAAAACGCAGATGACTTACAAAGCTATTAAAAACCATTCCCAGTAAATCTTGTTTTAGCCCCATGTTTGGCGTCGTTAAAGAAAGGACAATCCAAAACCTAAAGTGCAAGACGTGACCGTTCGACCCGGAAAGAAGTAGGAAAGGAAAGAGAAAGTGCCCGTCTGGTGCCTTGGTTCTCTGGGAACTGTAGTCGTATCGGGCAAGCACAAAGGACTATGGGAACTAGAGTCGTTCTTTTAGTCTTTGAAAGGAGAGAGGATTAGAATGCGAAAAAATAAAATAAAATAAAAGAGAGAGAGGCGAGGCCTTTGTCTTGAAGGTGCTAGCTCTCCGATCACAAGACACTCTGACTACAGGTGTTCTACAGGATTTAAGTGAATGAGCGAAAAGCTGGTTAAAAAATAATATTCGGGGCAGGTGGTAAGGTAGGAAGGCAGGAATTGGCGCGGACTTTAATGGCAGTGGGGAGATCAAGATAGCTAGAATGAGACTAGTGTGACGATGGGAGGTCTTTAGTATCCCTGTTCATACTTGGGACATATTTAACCTAACATTTTTGGTTTGTCCTATTGCAACTTCAATGGATTTGACTAGTCCCTGTGTCTTGGGGTAAGTTCAGATGTGAATTAAAATTATATGTGACTCACACTTCTAGAAATACAATAAATAAGAAATAGAAGACCAGACACTGCCACCCACCCACCTGCAGGCACAGGTCGGAATTCAATATGCAAACTGGCATGAGCTGACTTTGAGTAAGATTCTCGACTGGTGAGTGCTGGCTTTCAAAGCCTGTGGAGAACTCGGGGATGGTGCCTTCTCTGAAGACCATTTGCCTTAGGTAAGAAAACGGATTCTAAGACTCAAACTTGTGGTCCTTTCCCCCGGGTGAATGATTACTGCCAACTGTATACCGAGGCCACAGACAATCAGAACTGAAAGTGTAGAAAAGAAAACAGATGATGTGTGCCCGACAGCGTGAACTTCTGCCATCTATAACTGTGACAATCCCTACCATCCTAGAGGCACTGCCAGCGAGACTCGGTTACAACACACTGAGAAACTGAATGTGGAGGTTTCGTTCATTTTAATGAATTTTATGCAGCCATGCATGGCTTGCAGCTGCACTATCACACGGTAGGGTCCACAGCTCCCTGCCACAGCATATCTCTGTGATTCAGAACAGGAAGGGCGAGGCTGCGGGGTTACAGGACCAGTTGAGATTTCCCCAGACCTGGGGTGGGTGGGTCTATCCTCCCCACACAGAGACAGAGAACCTGAACTGGAAGAGAGAGGCCATCGGGGGCAGGCTGCTTGTCCCAATGTGGAAGTCACTGAGAAGAGGGGTGGATGACAGACTGGTGTGCCCTCCAGGCCCCCTTTCATTCTTAAACACATCAAGTTGCCCTCAAACAAATGGTGCAGGTCCACCCCCATCCCAGCACACCCCCAAAGCACTGTATACCAGTGGGTGTGACCAGGAGACACGTTACAGTAGCCTGGGCATCGACCCGCACACATGTGACTAAGACAGAACCATAAAGCTCTGTCCTATCCATGGCCTCGGACATGGCACATCCCCTTTGCTGTCTGCGGGGCGTGCGGGGCGCGGGGGGGGGGGGCTTCAAGGCCCAGACTCACTGGCTCTGGCCACTCTCTGCCAAACATTCAATTTTGTGGAAGGAACCCGGGGCTTGCTGGCATGTTCTCAGTCACCATCAGGCAAGGTTCTTGTGTCCTGTCCCTTCTCACCTCGTCTGGGAGGGCCTGCTCAGTGGGCAACTGGCTGGTCCAAGCTCTATGTGCTGCGGACACTGGAAATGCTGGACAGCGGCTCTCTCATCCTGAAGCTGAGTGACCGAGAAGTCCGAAAACTGTCCCTGGGCCTCAGGGAGCTGTCAGTGGTGGATGCACCAGAGTGGGCCTCGGTGATCCGGGTCAGGCAGTCTCCTGGACCTCGCAGGCCTAGCCAGAGACAGCCGCAGCATAGGAAGGCCAGCACAGCGTGCTGCACCTCACGGCTGCGGAAGGAGTAGATGAGAGGATTAATGGCTGAGTTGAACACGGCCAGGGCCAGGATCCAGTCCATGCCACGCAGGTACTCCTGGGCCCAGACATTAGAACCAAAGATGTCAGCCAGGAGCAGGCCAAACAGGGGACCCCAGCATACCACGAAGGCCACCAAGATCATCAGCACGGTGTTGAGTAGCCTGCGGGACTTGCGGCGGGCCGGAGGACGTGGAGACTTCTGCCCATTGGCTCGGACCACTCTAAAGATGGCCCCGTAGAGGCTCAGGATAGCCACTAGGATGAGGGCGAAGACCACCACACAAAAGAGCACATAGCCCTTGGAGTAGAGGGGTAGCAGGCTGGAGCAGCGCGGGAAGGCACACACACAGTTCCAGCCCAGCAGGGGCAGCAGGCCCAGGATAGCTGCCAGTAGCCAGCACAGACCGATGCAGCCATACACACGGCTGGTCTTGGTGGCCCCACTCTCAGCCACCCGCACCATGGTGGCAAAGCGCTCGCCGGCTGTGAAGAGCAGACTGAAGGTGGATGCGGCCAGGGCCATGAAGAGCAGGCCCTCGCGCAGGAACCAGTGCACGGGTGACAGCTGGAAGGTACGAGTCCCCGACAGCAGCACGTTGACCACGTAGGCCAGGCCTGTGAGCAGGTCGCTCAGTGTGATGTTCAGCAGGCAGTAGTACACCCAGCGGCGCGACCGCATGTAGATGGCGATGGCGGCCAGCACCATGGCGTTCTCCAGCACCACCAGGCAGCCCGCGGCCACCGACGGCCCCCTCAGCATCCCTAGCCCTCCACCGTCCTCAGAGCCCCCACGGCTGGCCAGCCTGCCGCTGTGATTGTAGTGCAGGACAATGAGGAGGCTGTGGCCGCTGGCTGCCAGCTGGTGGCAGGACTCTGGGGTCACCAGCGTGGACCAGGTACTGATGTTCATGGCCTCCCCCGGGGACAGACTGAGAGAGGCCTCCGCAGGGTGGAGTCACAGCCTGGCCTGGGTTTCCTGTTGTTTGAAATTTCCTGTTATGCTCAAGGTGCCCCAGAGTGGGTGGGGGTGAGGCCAGGGCAGGGAGGGGCATCCTGAGCAACCGTCGGTGTGACTCTGAGGGCTCTGAGCTAGAGAGCATGATCTCTCATGGCACCCCACCCGGGACCAAATTTCCCTCCTTGGATGGGAGGCAAGCACTAGATGGGGAGTCACTACTGGACAATGGGCACAGCCTGGCATCCAAGATCCCTCTGCCCATCCCCTTGTGCCCAACTGTTCCAACTGTATGCTTATATATACAGCAGGTGCCTAATAAGTGTTTGTCAACTGTACACAGAAAGCATGCCATAGGCAGAGGCAGGCAGATTTCTGAGTTCGAGGCCAGCCTGGTCTACAGAGTGAGTTCCAGGACAGCCAGGGCTACACAGAGAAACCCTGTCTTGACAAAAAAAAAAAAAAAAAGGAAAAGACAGAATGTCATAAATGTTTGTCACTTGTATACACCAGCCAAGCCTTAATCAATATCATCCAAACACATCAAGTACCACTCATGCATAACAGGTGCTTAATATCTTTTTAGAATTTTTGTTACATTTATTGATTGACTGTGTGTGTCCTGTCATGTGCTGGGGTCAGAGGGAAACTCACAGGAGGCCATTCTCCCCTTCTACCACGTCGGTCCTTAGCCCCAAACTCGGGGTGTCAAGCTTTGCCTCAGGCACCTTTATCCCTGAACTGTTCACTGGTGCTTAATCAGTGTTTGCTGTGTGTACACAAAAGGTGCTTAAAAAATATGTGTCACATGGTGTAGCAGCACATGCCTTTAGTATCAGTTCTTGGAAGGCAGAGGCAGGAGGACCTCTGTAAGTTCCAGGCCAGCCTGGGCTACAGAATAAAGACACCCTGTCTTAAAAAAAAAAAAAAAAAAAAAAAAAAAAAAAAAAAAAAAACCAACTAGCTAACTAACTAATAATAATAATAATAATAATAATAAATATGTGCCACCAATACATAGTAGGTGCTTAAAATCACCTATTAAAGAAAAAGTCATCTGCACACACCAGGCGCTTAACAAGATTTTGTTGCCTGTACCAGGGGTGCTTCATAGTGCTTGTCAACACACAGCAAACAGCAGGTGCCTAATCAATGTGCAAGGACACCTGCAGCTCCCCTGGCAGTGCCGACTCAGCTTCAGTCAATTGTTCTGTGCTTTGACCCCAGCCTCAACCCCTTCCCTGCACTGAGCCCCAACCCCCAGCCTCAGCCCTTTCCCTGCACTGAGCCCCAATCCCAGCCTCAGCCCCTTCCTGCACTGAGCCCCAATCCCAGCCTCAGCCCCTTCCTGCACTGAGCCCCAATCCTACCTGAGCACAGCGCTTGCTCTGTGCCATGACCCTGAAGAGACTTGATGTCAGACAGTGCACAAACTCTGGCCAGGGCCCCTCTGCACTGACTCCCCAAGCCTCTACCCTATACTGAGCCTTGATCCCAGAATTAATCCTGAACCTGAATAACATAGTCACAGACACAACATAGTGCTGACACCCACCCACCTGGTTCCAAGCTAAAGGCCAACTCCAGCCAAGCCCATGACTGGGCCTCATGCACTGAGTTCAAGTGAGCACTGGGGTTCAGTATGAAGGAGGACTGAGCACAGCACCCCAGAATGAGTGCAGACAGAACAGTCACCTACAGCCTGCTATGAAAGCTGATGTGGTATGAAGCAGGCACCATAACAGAACAGAAGATTACAAACACTTGACCTCCACAGCAGGCACCTAGTCAGTCTCAAGAACAGTTCTCACCGGGCGTGGTGGCACACACCTTTAATCCCAGCACTTGGGAGGCAGAGGCAGGCAGATTTCTGAGTTCGAGGCCAGCCTGGTCTACAAAGTGAGTTCCAGGACAGCCAGAGCTACACAGAGAAACCCTGTCTCGAAAAATAAAAACAACAGCAACAACAACAACAAAAACCCCAAAAATCCAAAAAAGAGCTCTCAGCTCTTTGAGTATGTAGCCAAGCCAGGCAAGCACCATCTCCCTGCCCCAAATGCACCCTGAAGACAGCACCGGGGCCCTTGTACAAGACAATACTCTGGGATGCTTCAGGTAGCTGCAAAAATGTTGGCAGGCACAAAACAACAGTAGAGTCCAGCTTAGAATTCCTAAGACTCTGGCTGCCATCCCCAGCACCCAGACCAAGCCACCATTCTGTGTCTCAGAGTGAAGTACTATGCAGCAGTGTAAAGAGATATGTCCAAGGAAGCTGGAGGGAGTTCAGTTAGTAAAGTGCAGCTGACTCTGCATCTGGCTTCCCCTGAGAAGAGTCAGATCTCTAACTCCAGTGCTTGGAAGGCATGGGCGGGTTGTGGGGTGACTGGGTGACAGGGACACAAAACACAAGCGCAGATGACTCAGCTCTATACCCTCATCTCCTGTGATGTCTTCTTCAGTCGCTCCCTGGGTCTCTCACCGAACCTGGGGTTTATTGATGAGCAGGGCAGTTGCCAACTCCTGCATTTTACCCTCTGAGCCACTCCAACCCCCTACTCCATTCTCTGCCTAGATTTGACATTGTCTCTGTGAGTCAATACCCTGGCCCTGGCCCCTGCCTGGCTCACAGTGAGAACACTAAGCTGTAATTTAGGACATGAAACTTGCAATCCTCCTGCCTCAGCGCCTGAGAGCTGAGATATTTCTCTCTTCCTCAGTTCCCTGATTGTTTGTTTTTAAATTACATTTATTTATCTGTGTGGGTAGGTGTGTCACCGCCATGCACGCCTGAGGAGATAGAGAACTTCTCCTAGGACTTGGCTCCCTCTGTCCACTGAGCAGGTCCTGAAGTCCAGTTGTCAGGCTTGGTGGCAAGGCGCTCTTACCAGCCATCTTGCCGACCTCGGTTTCCCCTTTGGTAAGATGGAATGGTCCCCACAGGAAGACGTGAACAGGGCCCCTGGGAAGTCACAAGGTCCCGGACAGTTCTATCCGGTTTTGTTTGTTTTTTGTTTTTTGAAACAGGGTCCTGGAACTCACAGAGATCCTCCTGCTTCTGCCTCCGGAGCGCTGGGGTTAAAGACCCGGCTCATGTCCTTTCTCCAACAACTAGAAGAAGGGCCAGGGAATAAATTACAGGGGAGCTGGGCTTGGGGGCCCGGTAGGGAGCAGGGACTCACTCCCTGTGGGCTGGCTTCCCCACTTGGCAGCTCCCGGACCTGCAGTTCCACGAGCGGCCACCAGGGGGAGGTATGTCCTCGCCACGACCGCGTCGCGCACCGACGTCCCGCTTGGGGTTCCTTGCGTCACAGCAGGTTGATCTCGTCCAGGTACCGGGCCAGCACCGAGTCCCGCACGTCCTTGAACACGCTGCGGACGCTTTGTGTGTCCGTGGCACAGGTGAAGTGTGCGAAAAAGCGGCGCGCGCGGGAGCCTTTCCTGCCACCGTCCTGGGGCTCTGCGCAGCTCGCGTACACGCGCGCGTACATGTCCAAGATGAAGCTCTTGGCGGCCTCTGCGTCTCGCCGGGGTCCTGCAGAGAAGGAATGGGGTCGGGTGGGCTCCTTTTTATAGCCCAGGCTGGCCTCAAGCTCCCTAGATAGCCCGGGATCACCCTGGTTTCCCTAAATAGCCCAGGCTGCCCTCCAGGTCAGTCTGTAGCCCTGGCTGACTTTGAACTCTTGATCTCCTCAGAGCGGGCTGATGGGTGAGCGGCATCAAGCCGGGTTTGTGTGGTGCTGGGGATTCAACTCAGGTCTTTGTGACAGCTCTGGGGATCCTTCATTAGGCAGGGATGGGAGTGCAGAGCCACTCAGGCCATCCTTACTGAAGACAGGCACCATGTGTGTCAGTCCCTGAAATGGCGCTGTCAAGCTCAGCTTGAGGACTCAAGCGCTAAGATGGGCGAGGCCGCCCGCAGTGGGAACTCTGTGGGCTCGAATCCTGCTTCCAGGGCAAAGACAATGGCTCAGAGGATAAGAGTGCTTGCTGCCAAGCCTGAGAACCTGAGTTCGAATCCCTAGCATTCAGGAAAAACAGGAGTGTGCCTATGCATGTGCCTATAAGGTCAGTTCTGGGAGTAGGGGTATGGAAGCAGGGACTCCGGAAGGAGGCAAACATGGACAGAGTAGGACTCAGGCAACCTCCACCTGTCCCATGCCTGCTTCAATTCCTCCCTGGCTCAACTGCCAGCCAGTGGCTGCCCCTCTCTGTGCCTCGATTTCTCCATCTCTGCAATGGGCACATTCTGCTCTATGGACTTGCTTTCTTTTTCCTTTGTGTTACTTTCTCTGTGTGTGGTTGGGGGTGCATGGATGTGTGTACACTCAGGTGCAGGGCAGAGAGATGCCTTGACTGTGGTTCTTTTCTGAGTCAGAGCCTCACGGAACTTGGAGCTCACTGATTGGCAGTCTACCTGGTGATGCCAGAGGGATCCTCCTGGATCTGCCCAACACCATGCCAACTGAACTATTTGTGCTGCTGGGGATTTGAACCCAGGTCCCTATGCTTGCATGTGCCACACCCTTTATTCACTGAGCCAAGAGCAATGTCTCTTCAGATTCAAGGTTTCAATCTTTTGTTTCCCTATGGCAGGGTTTCTCTGTGTAGTCCTGGCTTTTCTGGAACTCACACTTTAGACCAGGCTGGTCTTGAACTCACAGATCCTCCTTCATCTGTCTACTGAGTGCTGGGATAAAAGGTGTGTGCCACCACTCCCTGAGTTTAATTTGTTTCCTGGCAATATTGGGAATAGAAACCAGGGTCTCTCATTTGCTAGGCAAGCACCCTGCTGTTGAGCCACATCCTTAGGTATTTTTAGACTTTTAAAGCAAATAACTAGGGAAAAATTGTGGGCTTGGGCTTTGTTTCCAGTGACATGGCTAAATGCACCAAGAAGATAGGGATTGTCAGAAATACGGGACCTGCTATGGTGCCTCCCTCCGGAAAATGGTGAAGAAAATTGAAATCAGCCAGCACGCCAAGTACACTTGCTCCTTCTGTGGCAAGACCAAGATGAAGAGACGAGCCATCGGCATCTGGCACTGAGTTTCCTGCATGAAAACAGTGGCCAGCGGGTGCCTGGACCCACAACACCACCTCTGCAGTCACAGTGAAGTCTGCCATCAGAAGACCGAAGGAACTGAAAGACCATAGAAGCCCTAACGTCTGAGACTCACCTAGCCTGCAATAAATGGGTTAATTTACGTAACAAAAAAAGAAAGAAAGAGAAAGAGAGAGAAAGAAAGAGAGGAAGGAAGGAAGGAAGGAAAGAAAGAAAAGAAAAGAAAAAGAAAAAATTGTCAGAGAACACAAAACAGGGGAGGAAATGGCAGCGGTAAATAAGGTTTTTGGATCTGTCCATGGTGTTTGAATGAGCGCTGTCCTCCACAGGCTGATGTGTTGAAATGCTTGGTACCCAGTTGGTGGACCTGTTTGGGGAGGATGAGGAGGTATGGCCTTGTTGGAGGGGGTGTGGCCTAGTTGTAAGGGTGTGGCTCTATTTTAGGAGGTGTGGTCTTGTGTGGGCGTGGTCTTTTGTAGGGGTGTGGCCTAGTTGGAAGAGGTGTGTCACTGGGGATTCCAAGACAATCAGTTGCCAGGATTCGTCTCCTCTCTCTGCCTGCTTCTGACAGTCACTCTGGGTGTGGAGCTCTCCAATACTGCTCAGCGCTGTGCTTGTCCTCTTCCCGCCATGATGGTTACAGACTAACCCTCTGAGTTTCGGAGGTAAACGAACCAGTGATAAAACACTTCCTTTACCCGAGTTGCTGTGGTCATGGAATAGACCAGTGACTGAGGCACTGTGCCAGCCCGATGGTGTAAACAGTCCTTCCAAAACACCCATTTCCTCCGCCCAGCCTCTTGAGGCCACAGCCTGGTTCTTGAGATGTCTCAGCTAAGACAGGGCTGGGAGTCACCTTCACATCTGTACACGAGTCAGCCAGCCGTAGGGGATGGGGCAGCATAGCAGGAGTTTTAGAAGCTATCAGCTGCAATAAAGCCAGTGTCAAATTCCCATAACAGAGGTCATCAGAGTTGAATGTGAGTGACATTTGACCTGGCGTCAAGCATGGACTGTAGACTGGGCCACAGCTAAGGGGGCTGAGGCAAAAGTCTCCCTCAGACTCTTATCTGCCCAGCATTGTAGATCATTGCCTGATTCCCAGTGGGTGTTTCATGCTCACCAGTTTTGGATCTCAGATCTCCTAGGTTGGCAGGAAACTCAGTTCTGTTGGTTTAGGGCCCTGGTCACTGTCCTTTGTCCCAGCAGCCACAAGATGTGAGAGAGCTTGGCTCCAAGATGGCCGGCGCTGCCTCCTCCTGCCCTCCACAGTTAGGTAGAGCAGCTTCCCCCAGTGTTAAACCTGCCTCAGTCAACCGACTGTGATGGATGTGATCCAAACATCCCTGAGAGGCAGTCTCCACCTAGGCAAAAGTCTGGCCACCCTGAGTCACCACTGTGACAGAGCTGGAATGGACATCAAATGTCCAGAATGGGGGAAGACAGCAAGCCCCGGTCAGTGCACGCAGCACAGGGCAGCTGGGAGATGGCACTCAGTATCTCTGGTCCCAGCCACCAACCAGTCTTAACCTCACTCAGCTCATCCCAAATCCCTGACCTGGGCATCTGTGACCCCAGTGCACAGGAGGAAGATCTGAGTTCTAGGCCAGCCTGGTCTACAGAATTACAGAATTGAAGGCTAGTCAGAGCTATGCAGTGAGACCCTACCTCAAAAAGGGGGAGAGAGGGAGAGGGAGAGAGAGAGAGAGAGAGAGAGAGAGAGAGAGAGAGAGAGAGAGAGAGAGAGAGAGAGAGAGAGAGAGAAAGAGAACCAAATTCTGGAACATGAGACCTTCCTTGAGCCAGGCAAACCAGCTGGTTCAAGCCGGGATGGTGTCCTCAGCAACAGAGAGAGGATCCTTCTAGCACTGTGTGTTCCCAGGGCTCCAAATGCTACGTCCCTTCCAAGACGGATCTGAGGGAGAGCAGACAGCAGTCCCCACCTAGCTGCTTCAGCCTGCCTTGCTTTGTGGGAGGTGAGTTTTCAATATTATTTATGTTTGTCATACATTTCTACACCAATATGCAGCTGAGTGTGGGTAGTCATGGTGCACACCTTTAATCCCAACATTTGGGGGCAGAGGCAGGCAGATCTCTGAATTTGAGGCCAGCCTGGTCTACAGACTGAAGTCCAGTACAGCCAGGGCTACAGAGAAACCCTGTCTCAGAAAAACAACAACAACAACAACAACAACAACAACAACAACAACAAAAACCCAAAAAACAAAAACAAAAAAGGTTACACAAAAAAGAAAGGTTACACAAATGAGATAAAATACAGACGTTACGGGGCTCAGCAGTTAAGAGCACTGACTGCTCTTCCAGAGGTCCTGACTTCAATTCCCAGCAACCACATGGTTGCTCACAACCATTTGTAATGGGATCCAAAGCACTCTTGTAGTGTGTCTGAAGACAGCAAGAGTGTACTCATATAAATAAAAATAAAAACATCTTTTTAAAAAATAGAGATGTTGCTGAAAAAGGAGTGATGGAGCTATGACAACTATAGTATAGGATAAGTGAGAGAGGATTGGCCCCTAGACAGAGAAGCTGGATTTAAATCTCCCAATGAAGGGCTAGGGGTGTGGTCGGTGGGTGGAACCCCATTTAAGATCTTCCAGTGCGGTGGGGGAGGCTGGGGGCGTGGTCAGGGTGGCACCCCACCTAGAATCCCCCAGTGAGGGGACTGGGGGTGTGTGTGGGTGGAGCCCTGCCTAGAATCCCCCAGTGATGGGGCTGGGGGCGTGGTCAAGGTAGAACCACTGCCCATCATGTTCAAGGTCATGCAGTTCCACCCCTGTCTCAAACACAGAAACAGATTTTGTTTTTTGTTTTTGCTTTTTCAAGACAGGTTTTCTCTGTGTAGCCCTGGCTGTCCTGGAACTCACTCTGTAGACCAGGCTGGCCTCGAACTCAAAAATTTGCCTGCCTCTGACTCCCAAGTGCTGGAATTAAAGGCATGCACCACCACCGCCCGGCCAGAAACAGATTTTTATAGAATCTTTTCTCATTCAATGGCATGTGCTAAGAGCATCGTCTTAATTTCCATTCCAGAGAGGGAGAAACTGAAGCCCATGAGGTCTATCAGAAGGTACAGAAGAGTTCCATTCTCTTTGAAGCTTTTGCTGACTCCTCGTAAGGGCTGAGCCTTGGAGAAGGTTCTCCCCCGGGGAGCTACTTTTGGAAGGTGAAGGATATAGAATGTTGTGGAACAACTCACCCTGGAAGCTGGGGAAGTATGTGGCCAGGTGGGAGGTGTGGATCTTATCTTCCAGGATGTCCGTCTTGTTGAGGAAGAGGATGACGGAGGTGCTCTTGAACCAGGGCAGCTCTAGGATTGTGCTGAACAGAGCGAGACTCTCTTCCATGCGGTTCTGGGTGGGGACAGAGGGGGTGGTGACCCTAGCAGGATATGCTCACCCACGGGATGATATCCTCACCCACTTAGGTCTCTGGGTATGAAGGGGAGACCCTGTGTGCACAACATCGTGTGGTGAGCTACACCCTTCTGAAATAGGCATCTGATTGGATGCTAGAATTCAAGAACACCTGAATAGAGGTTAGATGTGACTGGCCAGGTGAAGACACACGTCATCAGAGCCGTCAAATCCTGGGACTGTGAAGGTGGGACACACAGGCTGAGCTCCTACAGCCAAGGACACCAGACACTGAGAGGAACCTGGGACTCAGAGGGGGTTAGCTCCTTCCACACCCTGACCTCACGCTCCCAACTCCCAAAACTAAACAAGAACAGGGCATGTCTGTGTTTTAGACTGAGCTGCTCTGTTTGGTCACGGTGGCCACAGGACCTCACTATATCCTAGATAGCTGCCAAGATCCATTAATCTCACGGAGGCCAAGCCAGAGAGCCAGGAATGTGAGCAAACTGAGTGTGTGAGTGTGTGTGTATATGCGTGTGTGTGTAAATGTGTGTCTCTCTGTGTGTATGTGTATGTGAATGAGTGTGTATGGTGTATGTGAGTTTGTGTGTGTGTGGTGTATGTGTGTATGTGAGTGTGTGTCTATGTGTGTGAGTGTATGTGAGTGTGAATATGTGAGTGTATATGTATGTGAGTATGTCTGTGCATGATTATGTGTGTGTATGAGAGTTTGTGTGTGGGACTGTGTGTTAGTGTGGTGTATGTGTGTATGTGAGTGTGTGAGTGTATAGTGTGTGTCTCTGTGTATAAATGTGTGTGAGTATGCGTGTATGTGAGTGTGTATGTGCAGGGGTCAGGGAGGGAGGTGTGGGGTATATTGAACCATCCTTGCAATGGGGACACCAAACCACTCTCCTAAGAGCTGTTTTCCATGTTGAGCCACACCGTGGCCATCCAGCAACAGGACTGAGAGCTGCCTGACCCCTAGAGGTTGTGTCCCACTGTGTGACTTGAGATATAATTTGGCCACAGCTGTGCACTGGTATGACTGAAGCTTCTCCTGGTGAGGTCAGCAGAGGATGGGAACCCCATGGGTGCTGAGGTGGATTTGAGGACAAAAGATGGAGGGTTAGGATTAAAGCCGCCATGGGATCTCACTGGACATTCCTCCACCCCCAAAGGCATTGCTCCTGTGGCCACAGCTCCCTCACCTCCTGATCATTCTCCTCTAGGCACTGGTCATACTCGCTCAGGGAGGCCAGGTAGATGAGGGCAATCACGTTCTCGAAACAGTGGATCCATTTCCTACGTTCTGACCTCTGGCCACCAACATCCACGATGCTGAAGAGAAACGAGAAGACCCACCATTGAGAGGTCACATGACCCAGTAGGTCCTTGCTCACTGGCATATACAGCCGTACCAGAATCATAAGGTCTATTGTGATCAGATCAAAGAACAGACTGCACAGCTGTTTCGCCTGCTGTATGCTGCTCACATTATGGAAGGAAGCTGAGGCAGGAGGGTTGCCATAAGTGTGTGAGTGACCTACAGAGCAAGAATAAAGCCAGCCTGAGCTACAAAATGAGATTCCTTCTCTCTCTTCCTGCCCCCCGCCCCTCATACACACAGGTAAACCTCAGGGCTGAGGAGTTTGGCTTTGTGGCTAAATTGCTTGTTAGGCATGCAATGAGGTGTGATTTTTGGATTCCTAGCATGAAATTGTAATCACAGCAATGGGAAGGAGGCTGAGACTGGAGGATTCTGGGGATGGCTGAGGAGGTTGAGCTCTAGGTTCAGTGAGAGACCCCATCCCATGAAACTAAGGTCTGAGTCGATGTTCACACACATACACACAGAGAAATCACAGGAAGGTTCTTCATTCACTCAGGCCAACATGTGCTTTAAGACATAAGATCAATGTTAGTTACACTAGAGCTGGAGAGATGGCTGAGTTGCTCCCTTAGAGGACCTGGGTTCAATTCCCAGCACCCACATGGGGGTCACAACCATCTCCATCTTCAGCTCCAAGGGATCTGGCGACATCTTCTGGCCTCTTCAGCCACCTGCACTCACATGCACAATCCTAGCCCATGCAATTAAAATTTTAGTTAATTAACCAGTATTGGCTACATGTAAGGCATAAGGATATTTGAGTTTGGGGCACAGGGCCTGACAGAAGGCTGTGGTTCTGTTCACACTTCCTCAGGCTCAGTTTTCCCATCAGTAGAATGGGCCACTGTGTCCCCTGCTGGTTCTCCTCTGTGGCCAAAGAAGAACAAGAAGAGCACACCCTCCCTTCCTCCACCACAACAAAAGCATGGACGTCACCCTTCCTGTGGCTTCTCAGAAACTGGGTCACTGATATGGATCTCAGTGTCACCTTCCCGAGTAGAGCTGTAACTGAGTGTACACGGCTCGAGCAAACTCTTCAGAGAGAAGAGAGAAGCTGAGACAAGCTTAGCGGCTGAACTCGAGAGAGTTCCTCCATTTCCACATGTGAGGCGTTACCGTCACACATTGCAAAGACTCACAAGCAGTGTCATGCAAAAGCAGGACCAAGCCGGTGGGGCATGGTGGGGCATGGTGGGGCATGGTGGGGCATGGTGGGGCATGGTGGGGCATGGTGGGGCATGGTGGGGCATGGTGGGGCATGGTGGGGCATGGTGGGGCATGCCTTTAACCCCAGCACTCATGAGACAGGAGCAGGAATATTTCTCTTAGTTTGAGACCAACCTGAGCTATGTAGAGAAAATCTGTCTCAAAAAGAAAAAAAAGTGGGACACGAAGATAGACAGGCCTGGTGACAGACTTTGATATCCCTGTCCCAAACTGCACCCTAGGTCACAGAGGGTCATCAGACATTTGTGAGTTTCTGTGCCAGACCACAGTGTTCAAGCAGTTCTCAAAGAAAGGTCATGTGTCAGCTCTGGTTCCCATCTGATTCCAACTGGAAACCGTTCCTCAGCACATGCAAATCATGTGCAATACATGCCCCCCCAACTATCCATCCACCCACCCACACATCCATCCATCATCCATCAATGCATCCATTATTCCACTCATGCACACATCCATCCATCCACCCATCCATCCATCTATGCATCCACCCACCCACCCACCCACCCATCCACCCACCCACCCACCCATCCACCTACCCATCCATCCATCCATCCATCCATGCATCCACCCACCCACCCACCCACCCACCCATCCACCTACCCATCCATCCACCCATCCACCCATCCACCCATCCACCCATCCACCCATCCACCCCCCTTCTGTTCCTCTGTTTTCCCTCCCATGGCTACCACCATGTTTCCCAGCAATGTTCTGCCTCTGGCTCTCTGTGGATCTCAGCCCATCAGTGGCAAACCCTGGGGATCACCTCGTTTGGATGGTGTGAGATCTATTCCAAAGTACTTGGAAAATCCAGACTAAGCTCCCCCAGGAATGTGCTGTGACTGTTGTAACTCAGCATCCCCCTGCTCCCATCCTTAGCCACTCTCTTACTGGTGGCCCTAGCAGCAATCCCATAGTCCTCTCTCCCTATATTCTTCTTCATCCCTGCCATTGACTCCCATCTCTTGGGTCACCCTGACTACCTGCCTCTACCATTTAAATGGGGTTCCTTAACTTCTTTCTCTCCTTTAGTGTCCTCACTACTAGTGGCCTCTTTGCCTGCACTCTCCCCTGGATGTCAAGTACTCCAGGATTCACTCTACATTCCCTCAGCCCAGAGCCATCCCTCCATCCCTGTGATGACCATGCAATCTGTCCTCACTACCCCAGCGGCATCCTTTTGAGCACTAGAACTAAAGAACTTCTGTTCATTCTCCAACACCATAACAATGCCCATTCTCCAGGAATATCTGCTGTCCAGTTGTGGCACCTCATTCTGTCCATCAAGGTCTCAGGCTAGCCCACATAGCGCATAGAGGGGTCAATGTCGGGCTTTTCCTTCCGTGAAGGACAGGACCAGAAAACTCAGCTCCTATACAAGGACTCTCCAGGCCAGGCCTCTGTTTAGTGCTCACCGCAGTTTGGTTTTCTTCACGGAGAAGCAGTACTCATTGATGCCTGTGGTGGGCATGCGACTGCGCAGCACGTCTTGTGCAGTGGGGATGTAGCTGTCCTCTGATATGCGCTCCAGGTGTGACAGGTAACTGTGGAGGGAGACTTTGTGAAGAGGAAGCTGGGTGGAGTCTTTTCTGTGCTCCCTGTCCACCCTGGCTCCTTCTCTCTCTGGCTCCACATTCTGAGACTCTGCCCCAACTCCGGCCACACCCCTTGCAGAGCACTTCTCTCCCTGGGCCCCTCCCTTCCTCTGCGTGTCCCTTCCGTGGCCACACCCCGAGGCCAGGCCCCTGAGACCTTGCCCACGTGAACATTGGCCCCGTATCCCTGTGCTCAGACCCCATGACCCCTCCGCCCACAAATCCTAGACTCACTACACCGCGGAGTCCAGAAGGTGGAATTCACGCCTTCGCTCGTAGCATGCACGGATGCCCGCATCCCGCCACAGGTACTGCATGGCCACTGCATATGGCTTCTCGAATGTGCTCACTTTATAGGGGTCCTGGGTCATCACTAGGCTGGCGTGCTGCTGTGGAGGGACAGGTGAGAGGTTCGGGCAACCTGTGGGAACTGCAGGCCCCACCCCCACCCCTAAAACACACCCTTCTCTCCCCTTTTTCCATCCTGGTGCCATTTTGACAGATCCTATAGGGTTAACTGGCCCAGCATCCCTTCATCCGTGGGTCTACACAGGAAAGGCAGCCTTTGAGAGGTGGTACTAGGGAACTCCTATTCATCCTTCAGTGCCCTTACTTACACAAATACCCCCTCCTCTAGTAAGACCTCTTCCAGAGCTCTGCTGTCTCACTCTCGACTCCTCCAAGGAAAAGTCCTGACCCCAGATGGGCTGGAGGTATCACACCGCATGAGGCTTCCACCAGTGAAGTAAGACACTGTGGTTGTCCCCACTTTATGGAGTGGGACAGAGAGAAAAGCAAGGGTTTCTGGGGAGGGGAAGGCAGAAATCTCTGCCAGATCCTGCTGTCTCTGCTCCGTCTCTCAGACACTTGCCTTCCTCACACCACACCCCCGCCCAATGTACTGCACACACTGTGCCTACATTCACACTCATGTGTTCACACATACAGATGTGCACTTTCTTTGTGTTGTGTGTGTGCATCTCTGTATGTGTATAGGCAGGAGGTACAAGCGGGCAAACCTTTTCCCTCCGGACCCTGGGGACCCAGGCAGTCAGAGGGATCTTGAAGACAAGTCTCCTGTTCTCCCTTCAGGGCTTGGGGTGCAAGAGCGCGCCAGCTGAGCCTGCGACTATTTTCACCCCCACCCCCCCATGGAGGACTGGGACCACACCAGAGTACCCAGCCACTTCCTGGCACCTGGTGATTGCAATTGGTCCTTAATGTGGCCTCTAGGAAGGACTGGAGTCTTAGAGCTGAGGTAGACCAGGGGCAGGACCCATCCCTGCTGGGTCCCTACCTCCCTGAGGCTTGTTAGGGGAAAGGGATACCCACACCCCTCAGCATGCTCTGTAAGGTGACCCAAGAAACTCTCTGAAACCCCAGAGATCTCTAGCAGATGGTGTCTCTGTCCTCTGGCACCTTGGGAAGGAGAGAGAGTTCCTCATGTGTCCACACAGGTGGGGATTTTATTAACACTGTCATGAGGGTGTCATGGGGCTGGGGAATATGTGGGTGACCAGAATGGCTAGGAATGCTCCATGTTCCTGAGGGCCTGTCAGAAAGCTTGTGAGCTGTGAGCTGGACATTGCAACCCCAAAATTCACACCGTGAAGCAGGGTCCCTGAGGTCTCAGCACGCCACGGTGTTTGGAGGTGGAGCCATGAAAACAACTTCATCAGGCTGTCCTAAGCCAATGGCACTGAGACCTTAGAAAAGGGAAAATGGGGTCTGGGGAGTTGGCTCAATGGGTAAAGTGTTTGCTATGCAGTCAACCTGAATTCCACCCCACAGCAATCAGTTCACAAGTGTAACCCTAGCTCTGGGGATCCAGCGGCCTCTTCTGGCCCCTATGGGAACTGCACTCACATGCACAGACACAATTTAAAGTAAAATAAATAGTAAAAGAAAGAGAGAGAGAAAGAAACAAGTCAACTATCTTAGTAAACTCACTTCCAGCATAAGGGGAACCCGACTGGCGGATCTTTGGATGTTCCTGGGATCCATGCTGGAAAGTGCTTTCCATCCAGCTCTGGAAATGTTAAATAGTTCAGGGGACTGGGTCTCACCTTGCTGTCAGGCCTGCTGAAGGGGATCTGCAGCCGGTCCATCGCATCAATCATGGCCTGCATGGAGACGAAGATGTTCTGGTAGATGAGCAGCCGGAAGGCTCTGCGGTCCTCCTCCGAGTAGCCCACACCGTGAATGATGCGCATCTGTTTGATGAACGTGCTCTTCCCGCTCTCACCAGGCCCTGGGGACAACAGCGTGCTTAGATGGAAGGACTCACCGGTATACACATGGTGCTCATGGTAAACACAGTGCCCACAGAGCCTGTGGCGCCCACAGCAGCCACAGTGCCCATAGTACCCATAGAGACCCCTGTCCCTGCAGCAACCACAGTGCACCCAATGTCCATGGCACACACGGTGATCACGGTGCACGCAGAGCCCACAGAACCTCGGGATGCTCAGTGTGGACCAGCACGTTAGTTACTCCTCTCCTTGCTGTGACAAAATGCCCAGCAGAGCTGCTTCAGAGAGGAGGGTCGTGTGGCCTATGGCCTCGGAGCACAGCCCCCCCCGGGGCAGGAGCAGTGTCGACTGCTCACCTCTCATCCAGTCTGTGGGCTCTTCACCCTCAGCTACAGACATTTACACAACTCCTGTCAAGCCTGGCCAGAGGCTGACCTGATCTAGATTTTTTTCCTTACAGTGGGGGTGGGACTGAGAAGATTCTGGGCCAGGCCAGCTGACCATCACTATGAAGCAACATGGGTCCTCGTCCTCGCCAGGGTTTCTATTGCTGAGATGACGCACCATGACCAAAAGCAAGTTGGGGAGGGAAGCGTTTGTTTGGCTTACACTTCCACATCACAGTCCATCATCAAAAGAAGTCAGGACAGGAACCCACACAGTGCAGGAACCTGCAGGCCACCTTTGTGAGTTTGAGTCCAACCTTGTCTCCATTGTGAGTTTGGGGCCAGTCTGGGCTACATAGAAAAATGGTGTCTAACCCAGACACTATTGCATATGTCAGCAAGATTTTGATGAAGGGACCCTGGTATAGCTGTCTCATATGAGGCTATGCCAGTGCCTGGCAAATACAGAAGTGGATGCTCACAGTCAGCTATAAGATGGAACACAGGGCCCCCAATGGAGAAGCTAGAGAAAGCACCCAAGGAGCTAAAGGGGTCTGCAACCCTATAGGTGGAACAACAATATGAACTAACCAGTACCCCCCTAGAGCTCGTGTCTCTAGCTGCATATGGAGCAGAAGATGACCTAGTTGGCCATCACTGGGAAGAGAGGCCCCTTGGTATTGCAAACTTTATATGCCTCAATACAGGGGAATGCCAAGGCCAAGAAGTGGGAGTGGGTGGGTAGGGGAGCAGGGCATGGGGAAGGTATAGGGAACTTTCAGGATAGCATTTGAAATTTGAAATGTATATAAAGAAAATATCTAATAAAAAAAAGAAAAAAGAAGAAAAAAGAAAAATGGTGTCTAAAGAAAGAAAGAAAGAGAGAGAGAGAAAAAAAGAAGAAAGGTGGTAACATAGAGAAGACATGCCTGCCATCAGCCTCTGACTTCAACATGAACCCCTGCCCCCAGCACACACAAGTACACAGAAGCCCAAGTACAAATATAGAAGGAAATCAAAATGACAAAGTTTGGCAGTGGGGGAGGGGTGTCTCACGTCATATCTCCTTGTTCATTGCATTCTGTGGCTGAGTTGTATGCTGAATAGAACACAGAGACTCACACAGGCAAGGCAGATACAGTTGAGCTATGTGCCTGGCTACCAATAAAGTTTTAGCAGAACCTGGCACATGGGTTTGCTTTTGTGCTGTAAGGCAACAATAAGAACTGGACCTGTGGGCTGGAGAGATGGTCCAGAGGTCCTGAGTTCAAATCCCAGCAACTACATCGTAGCTCACAACCATCTGTAATGAGACCTGACACCCTCTTCTGGTGTGTCTGAAGACAGCGACAGTGTACTTACATATAATAAATAAATAAATCTTAAAAAAAAAAGAAAGAAAAGAAAAGAAAAAATAAAAAAGAAGAAGAGGGGCTGGAGAGATGGCTCAGCGGTTAAGAGCACCCAACTGCTCTTCCGAAGGTCTGAAGTTCAAATCCCAGCAACCACATGGTGGCTCACAACCATCCATAATGAGATCTGATTCCCTCTTCTGGAGTGTCTGAAGACAGCTACAGTGTACTTACATATAATAAAAATAAGTAAATCTTTAAAAAAGAAGAAGAAGAAGAAGAAGAAGAAGAAGAAGAAGAAGAAGAAGAAGAAGAAGAAGAAGAAGAAGAAGAAGAACTGAAGCTGTGAATGGTCCTGCCAGCAGGGTTGGAAACACCCATTTACCTACAGCCAGGTCCAGTAGTATTGAAACCACTCAAGTGCTTTTATAATATTCTGCTTTGCCACACCCATTTCAGGAAGAGGATATTTTAGGACAAGTCTCTCAGGTTTATTTATTTTATTTTACATGTTTGTGTGTTGCCTGCATGTGTGTCTTTGTCACCTGTATGCAATGCCCGTGCTGTTCCAAGAGGGCTTTGGCTTCCCTGAAATTGGAGTTGCAGACAATTGTGAGCTATCTGTGGTTGGTGGGGCTTCAACCGTCCCCCATCCTGAGGTGGTGTCCACTTTCTCATCTACAAAATGGACCAAAGCAACAAACCTGCTGTGGTAGAAACCAAGAGGCTAGCCCCAGCTGGTTACCTGTGCATCCCCTGGGCACAACGCACACAGCCTTTCCCAGGAAGGGAAGTGGAGTCCGACTGCATGAGACTCCCCAGGATGAGGGTCAGGGACGCACGCAGAAGGAACTGAGAAAAGTTACAAGAACAGAAAGAGGAACAAGGCTCAGGGCTCACCTGCCGTGTGTGTGGTTCTGTGTTTCGTCTCCAATACCACATAAACCTGGCACAGAGGCCCAAGCCTATCATTCCAGCCTCAGAGATGGGGACAGGAGGATTAGTGTTCACAGCCATCCTCTGTTACATAGTAAATTTAAAACCAGCCTGGGCTACACGAGATTAGTGGCTAAGAAAAAAGGGGGGCGAGAGAGTAACGGACTTGGGCCATGTGGACCTTCTGGGGACAGGAGCCTCAGTGGACTGGGAGGCAGCCAGCGCTATTGTCTGTAAATCTGAGGGTCACATGGACAGGACAGGTAGAAGCAGGGCTCCTCTCTGAGACTCAGTTCCCCAGGTATTCAGAAATTCTCTGTTATTAGTGATATTTACAGGAAGACAAGGGCGCTGCTGTGAGGCATAGAGGAAGCTGTGCGTGAGCGGCGTGGAGCTGAGGCTGAAGATACTGGAAAGGGGCGTTTCCTCAATAGGGTTTGAACCTGGATCCTCCCACACACTAAGCAGGGCTCCACCCTGACCACGCCCCCAGGGCATTGCTAGGGATTCTAGGTGGGACTCCACCACTGAGCCATGCCCCTAGCCTTCTGTTTACTCTTCAGATAGGGTCTCACTATGTTCCAAGAATGGCCCGGGGGCTGGAGAGATGGCTCAGTGGGTAAGAGCACCCGACTGCTCTTCCGAAGGTCCAGAGTTCAAATCCCAGCAACCACATGGTGGCTCACAACCATCCGTACTGAGATCTGACGCCCTCTTCTGGTGCATCTGAAGACAGCTACAGTGTACTTACATATAATAATAAATAAATAAATCTTTAAAAAAAAAAAAAAAAAAAAAGAATGGCCCGGAACTCACAAACCGTTTCCTTGCTCAGCACTCCAAGAAGCCTGGGTCATAAGTGTGAGCCACTGATCCAGTTGACTCGTACGTTATGATGTGCCCATGTCCCCGTACCCAGGTTGAGTAATGATGATGATAACATATGTGTTCCCTTTGTTACGGTCTCCTGAGATCTTGGCTGAGACACTGCATGTCTTTTCCCAGTCGTCACAGACGACCAGAATTTATGCAATTTCTAAGAAGACACAAGGACTCGGAAAGGTCGTGATACCAGGCGTCGGCCTCCACAATCAACCTCCACCACTGATGTCTGTGAGGTTTCTAGGGATGCTGTGGGACCGGACAACAGGGTATGGACATGTCCTGTGGCCTCCTTGTCATTCCTAAATCCTCACAACCCACTTCTGACTGAAGGGCAAAGAACAGTTACAAGCGCCACACACACACACTTTATTATAGTTCAATGACTTGAGTTTTTAAATTCTGCTATTAATTTGTTTTTTCATTTCATTTTCTGTATATGGCATTTTGCCTCTCTGTCTGTGCAATTGCATGCAGTATCTGCAGAGGCCAGAAGGGGTGCCAGGTTCCCTGCAACTGGAGTCAAAACAGGTGGTTGTGAGCCCATGTCAGGGGCTGGGAAGCGAGAGCTTGGTCCTCTGTAAGAGCAACTGGTGCTGTAACCGCTGAGCCGTGTCTCCAGCCCCAGTGATATTACTTCCCTCCCATAGTGGCATATGGTGGTCAACACTCCAGATACTGGCACAGGAGGATTGGTACTTTAAAGTCACCTTAAGCAACATGGCAAAAAATAAATAAAATAAAATAAAATAAAAGATAGAGCTTGGGAATTGGAGGTGAACCTCAGTGCTCCCAGCACCAGCTGCTCCCGAGAGGACGGATGTTTGGTCCCAACACCCACACAGCAGCTCACAACAATTTGTGGCTCCAGTCCCAGGGGATCTTACCCTGTCCTCAGACCCTTCAGGTACTGCTTGTACATGCTGCATATATATACAGACAAACACCCAGACATATAAAATAAAAATAAAATAACCCTTTTTAAAAGTTAGTTAAGCTGGGCATGGTGGCATATGCCTTTAGTCCCAGGTCTTGGGAGGCAGAGGCAGGTGGATCTCTGTGAGTTTGAGGACAGCCTGGTCTACAGAGTAAGTTCCAGGTCAGCCAGGTCTACACAGATAAACTGTTAAGAAAAACCAAAAGAAGTCAGTTAAAACAATACAGTCTGGGCCAGCCATGGTGGGACACGCCTTTAATCATAGCAGTCTGGGAGTTAGAGATAGGGCAATCCTGGGACTGTTTGTCAGGCCCCAGGGAATCCATGAAGCTCCCTGGAGAAAGATGCAGTCACAAAACAAGGGGGCAAAGGACCAAAGCCCTGTGTGGACTGTGACCTCCATGCACAAGACAGAAACACCAGGAACAGCCTGTGATGGATCACTGTTGAAGTTCCGAAGACCACAGAGGCCAACGGACCTCTGGGCACGTTGTGGTACTTATCTCTTTCCAGAAACTTCCACAAGGGGTTTGGCTGTGGCAACAGCTCTCTCCACCTGGCCAGGCTGCCCAACTCAGACAGGAAGTGTCTGCTTCCTTCTGGAGAAGGCAGGAGGAAGTGCAACTAAGCTGTGGACAGCAATGTGGGGTTAGTCATGCTCAACTTGGGTGGCATGAGGACCCAGCATTTCACTCACACCCCCAGGAAACTGTGAGGAGCCCATACCACATCTGGGTATGGTTCAGATTAGCTGTAGACCCCAGACAAATCCTGACAGCTCCCCATGTCTAAGTCTCCATAGTTGTCATTGAGTCCTGGGCAGAAGCACACAAAGAATGCAAGATTGTGGAACTAAACCATGAGCAGTGTGGCTTCAGGCAAGTTGCTTCACCTCTCTGGGCTTGTTCAGCAAAGGCAACTCTTATGCCTTCATTTTGACTTTTTTGCTCTTGGTAACACTGCTAGCTGCTTCATTCTTAGCACAGACGTGTCCCTCTCAACCCCACCCAGGCTCGCCCCAGCCAGCTTCCTCAAAATCCCTGCCTACTCCAGGAAAGAAACTGTATGCTTTTGGATTCAATTCCCGTTTTCAAATGGACTGAAAAGTATCCACAAAGAAGCGATAGTCAAGGTCTGCAGTGAAAATCCCTGAAACCTTGTCACTGTTCAGAGGACACACAAACACCTGTCCAGCTGACGTGGGAGTAGGTGAAAGGGTATGCTAAGAGAGAACAATGTCTACTGTGAAGCCTTAAGAGAAAGTCAGGGAAAGACTGGGAAAGACTGAGGAGAATCTGTCCAGAAAATGGACTAATTCATTCCTTCATCCACACATAGACATCAACCTGCTCACCCACCCCTGCACCATGCATCCATTTATCCACATATAAACACATAAACTGAAATATCTACCTACCTACCCATCTTTCTGTCAATTCACCCATCCACCCACCCACCTATTCACATATCCATCTGTGCATCTGTCTGTCTGTCTGTCTGTCCGTCCGTCCATCCATCCATCCATCCATCCATCTATTCACACACCTATCTGTGCATCTGTCTGTGCATCTGTCTGTCTGTCTATCCATGCACATATCCACCAATATATCCACCTATTCACATACCCATCTGTGCATCTGTCTGTCTTTCTATCCATCCACATATCCATCCATCCATCCATCCATCCACCCATCCACGCACCCACCCACCCATACATCCACCTATTCACACACCCATCTGTGTTTGTCTGTCTGTCTATTCATCCACACATCCACTCATCCATCCATCCACCCACCCACCTACCCATCCAAGTATCCATCCACCCATCCATCCATCCATCCATCCATCCATCCATCCATCCATCCATCTATCCATCCACCCCTCTGTCCATCCATCCATCTATCCATTCACCCTTCTACCCAATCATCCATCCATCCATCCACTCATCAATCCTTGCATCTATCTGTCTGTCTATCCATTCACCCATCCACATCCATCCATCCACCCAACCATCCATGCTTCACTGTGTGTTTACTGAGCTTCATCCATGTGCGTTCTCCTGCATGAAGAAGACAGACTCAACCCCTGCCCTTTTGTTGTCTGCTGTGTAATTAGAGACACAATTAGTTAAGTAAGTAGAGGACTTTGGATACAGATCTAATAATGAGGCAGGAGACTATCTGGGAATTGGTGATTTGGATAGCCAGACACCAGTGTTGTCCTAAGAGCTAAGCCCTGTGCTCAGACTGCCATGGAGCAAAGAGCCGGGCCTTGCAATGTTCAGGATACAGAGGCTGAGAGCTCAGGGGAAGCAAGTGCAAAGGCCCTGTGGTGGAGCCACTGATGTTGGGGCATCCCAGAAATACGACTGAAGTGACAAGACACAGGCAGAGGGAGAAGGAGAACTGGCTTACATGACACAGATCCAGTCAGTGCAAACCCGGACTCAGGAAGAGAGGCTCAGACAGTGTGCTGTTCTTACAAGCTGTCCATTTCTCGTTCTGTTACTGGAGGCATAGATGCAAGGCCTCACTGGCACCATGTAAATGCTCCCCAAAGATACTGTCCGTAGCCCCTTACTGGGGGATTCTAGGAGGGGGCTCCACCCCTGAGCAGTACTCCCAGGACACAGAATGCACACCTCTGAACTATCCGTCGTATGATGGGGAAGGTGTGTTGTGGCATGCATGTGGAAGTCAGAGGCCCGTTTTGGTGAGTCTCTTTTCTCTTTTCATCTTTGTCAGTTCAGGCTTTGAACCCAGGTTTGCAGGTCTGTCTGTTCAGCAAGCCCCTCTCCCCCCTCTCCTCCTCTCCCCCTCTTCCCTTCTCCCCCTCTTCTCCCTCTCATCTGATCTCCCTCAAAAATTCAAACCCTTCATTCAAACCTTCTTGGGCTCCGATGAATTCTTTATCAAAGCAACTAAACATTGAAAGACAAGAGAATTAGACGATTCTCTGAGTGGAGCCAGGAAACCAAATGTGTGATGGAGAACTTTGAGGAAGAGATGTGGGGGTTCCCATCTGAGGGGTGAAGTTAGGATAGAATGTGGCTTTGTGCTATATCAGAATTATTTTAAAAGGAAGAAAATTTTCCCCTTTCAGAAATAGGAATTAAAAAGCACATATTGAGCTCTAATTATTTCATCCACTTATGGACCTTATGTTGTTCCTCAAAGAAGATGTCATTCTTTGATGAGGTCATCATCATCATCACTATCACCACCACCATCTTCTTCTTCATCTTCATCACCATCATCATCATCAGACTGGGTCTCAGTATGTAGCTCAGGTGGTTTTGAACTCATGGCAATTCTGATATCTCAGTTATCCAAGTGCTAGGATTACCAGTGTGAAAAACTATGCCTAGCTTTTAGTTCTAAAACAGGGAGTCTTTTGGCCCAGGCTAGCCTCAAACTCTTGTAGCTCAGTGTGACCCTGAACCCATGATTTTCCTGCCTCTATCTCCGCAATGCTTGGTGACACATTTGTACCTCCTGTGTCTGGCTCATGTGGCCTTGGGATGGAAACCAAGCTCTCCCTGATGCTCAGGGATCTTCCTGCCTGCTGAGCCCCAGTTCCTGTTCTGCCCCTCCCCACTTTTATCGATTTCCGATACAATGTTTCACATGGTCCAATCTGGCCTCTAATTCACAACCTTCCGGCCTCAGTGTCCCAAGGAATGAAGGATTTGATTGAAAGGAATGAAGCATTTTGGTCAGTTCAAGAGTTTAGAATTTTGAGTGAATGAATGAATGAATCTACTGATGCTCATAAGCCCAGAACAAAGCCCTTGGTGACCATGACCGCGTGACCAGCAGCTTGGAGTCCTGGCTCAGGCAGTCGGAGGAAGAGACTTAGGCCCTCCCTGAGCCAGCCTGAAGCTCACCTTCATTCCCTTCCCGTGACACATACGGGTGTGTTTATGTGGCAGCGCCCGCCAGGGCCACCTCCCCACAGCCAGATGCACGACTCAGCCGCGAATGAGAGACTCAGCTTCTTGAAGCTTTGCTCTCCCCATCTAGAAAATGGGTCTGCAAGCAAGTTCCTGCTGCCTCCAGAGCCATTGGCCCTGCCCGCTCTCGGCCCCTGTGCTGCATTCCACACTCACCCAACAGCAGGAGTTTCAATTCCTCGCGCTCTTGTTTTTTCTGTTCTAACAAAATCCTGTTGATCTCCTGGTCGATTCTGGCGGCAGTCTTCTCCTCCTCCGTCAGGCACCAGGGACAGCAGCCCCAAGTCAGGGACCGGGCCATGGTGGGCGCTTCACAGACCACCAGGTGACATCACAGGGCCTGCAGAGTCCCAACTGTGGGACTCTTTCTTCTCCGGATGGAGTGGAGGTGGGGGTGGAGGTCACCCCAGGGCCCTCCGTGTCCCTGCCTAGGGCCTGTGGGAGCCCAGGCAAGGGCTTCAAGAGGCCTGGGTGCTGGAAACAGGGCGGGGACCTGGGTGCTGCCTCCCGCCCCCTCCAACTTGCCCAGACCTGGCCCTGCCCGCCAGACAGGTCGGTGGTGGAAGCTCCAGCAGATGAGGAGGGAGGGGTGGCTGCCTTCTGGGAGCACAGTCCTCGAGGTGTCTAACTTGAGCCTCCTTCCTCCTTCCCTAGGAGGGTGGCCTCACCCCTGGGCTTCTGACACTGCTGGCCCCAGCTACCCCCTCCTCTGGGCCAAATAGGAAGCGACCAGTGGGCACAGCTATTGCTCAGGGCTGATTTCAGAACTGCTAAGGCGGGAGGGAAGTCTGTGCTTCCGTGTCTGTCTGGCCTTCCTCAGCACACACTCACCAGTTTGACAGCTGAGGAGACTTAGGCATGGAGTAAAGGCATTGCCTTCCCCAAGACCCATGGAGGAGGCAGAGGGTCATGTCTGGCCCCTTGAGTCCCAGAGAGATTAGCAAGAAGCAGAAGAATCAGTGAGAGAGGGACTGATGCATTTATGGAGTGCCTACTGTATACCAGGAAGGCTTCTATTTTGCTCCACAGAGGACAAAACAGAACTTTTTTTGTAAAGTTGGGGTGACAGTGAGCTGTTTCAGCAGGTGAAGAAGCTTGTGCTGTAGCCTGACCAGAGTCATCCCTGGGGCTCATGTGATGGGACGGAGAACCAATTCTGTGGATTACCCTCTGCCTTCCACCTAAATCCCAAACCAAACAGATGGCGACAAGTTCTAAAAGTGCTGCACAGCCATGGAAGGGCTGGGGGCGTGGCTTTAATAGGGAGTCAGGAGAGTAAAGGTGACAGACACTAAAGGACTCTGGGAGCTGAATCACTGGGCTGAGCCCCTCAGACCCCAGGCTACACAGACTAAAAGTTCTAGATCCTTCTGGCTCATGTATCTCTAGCCTGGGGAGATAAGCATAGCTTGGGAGCCTCTTGTCATGCAACTGGTCGGGTTCAGAGAGGGTGTTAGACCCTGGAAACACACAACTTCCTAGCCTTCGCCCTCCCTTGCTCCAGGTTGGTGGCTGGCGGACATTGACAGGTTGGCAGGCCCACGCCTGCTCCACGCTGACTTCAGTTGACTGTTGATTCCTATTGCAGGAGATGGGAAGTGTGATAGGGGCGGGGTGGGGTCACTGAGGCCAGAGGGAGCTTCCCCGCCCACTGAGACTTGTACTGTGGTTGATAGGGAGCAAGCTGGGGGTTGGGTGGGGTTGGTGGGGGGGGGGGGTGCATCAGAACTGGCCTGGGCTTGCAGAAGCTGGAGAGGCAGCACCCTGCTTGGTCCTTTTGGGGACAGACACAAGGCCCTTGGGACAACACAGTGGGGACTAAAGCCTCGCTCTGATGCCTCCTGTGGCCCCCACCATTGCCCTCTGCGGGGGTTCCAGCAAGTGGAGCTTGTGAGTCCTGGGCCAGCCTGTGCCACAAAGTGAGACCCTGTCTGAAATTTACAGGGGTGTGTACTGGGCGGTAAGTTCCCTGTACTTCTGTGAAAACATTGTATCAACTACTAATAGAAACCTGTTCTCTGGTTTTTTTCTACTAATAGACTTTCTCTCTCTCTCTCTCTCTTTGAGACAGGGTTTCTCTGTGTAGCTATGGCTGTTCTGGAACTCATTCTGTAGACCAGACTAGCTTTGAATTCACAGAGAACCCCCTGCCTCTGCCTTTTGAGTAATGGGATTTGAGGCGTGCACCACCATCATCAGCACTGGCTTTTTTCTTAAAGTGTATAGTTACATTTGTTTATTTGTTGTGTGTGGCTGCCCATGCCAGGAACTTGTGCGTGTCCACGACATGTTCTCTGAGTTAATTATCACCCTTCCAGCACATGGATTCTAAGGATCAGACTCCGATGGTCAGGCTTGACCTCAAGCTCCAACGCCCACTGAGCCTTCTCATGTCTCTGGCATTTCTTTCTAACAAACAAACAAACTGGGCAGCGATGGCACACACATTTAATCCCAGCACTTGGACGGCAGAGGTAGGCAGATCTCTGAGTTCGAGGCCAGCCTGGTCTACAGAGCAAGTTTCAGGACAGCCAAGGCTACACAGAGAAACCCTGTGTCCTAAAACATAAACAAACAAACAAACAAACAAACAAACAAACATCTATTTCTTTGGTGTGCGTGGATGCTTTGCCAGTGTGTGCTTTTATGCACATGTACGCTGAGTACTCAGAGAGACCAGAAGAGAGCATTGGGTCCCCTGGAGCAGGACTCACAGGTGTGGGCGCTAGAACAAATCCCTGGTCCTCCGGAAGTGTAGCCAGGTGACAACATGGCTGGTGCTGAGTATCGCGGCCGAGGGCACAGGCCTGAACTTGCTGGTTGTTTTCAGTTTATGCCACAGCTGTTCCTGGATGGCATCTGGCCACACAGCTGCACTCGAACTCAGGACCCTCCTTCCCCAGCTGCGGTGCCTGACAGGTCTGCGGCGTCTGGTTGCAGCTGTGTCGATCGTCTGGCGACACCTGCTGGACATTGGCGGAATGACAGGCTACTCCCTAGCCTAGGAGACCAATGGCCATGCACCTCTGCCAGCACCTCGTCCAATCTCAGCCACTTTTGTTTGGTCCCCGACTGACTCCAACTGTCACACAGTCCTCAGGTCTGCCTGCCAGACCCTTCCTCTGCTCCAGCTACATAGGCCTCCTCCATGCTCCACTTCTATCTCCAGAACCCACACGGTAGAAGAGAGAACGGAGTCTTGCCAGTTCTCCTCTAATGTCCTCCTGTGTCCGGAGGCACCATTCTGCTGGTTACATGTCTAAGTGACATAACTTAGAGTCATCTTAACCAGTGATCAATGGGGGAGAGCACAGCCCACTGTGTGTGGCGCCATCCCTGGACTGGTGGTCCTGGGTTCTATAAGAAGCAGGCTAAGAAAGCCATGGGGAGCAAGCCAGTAAGCAGCACCCCTCCATGGCCTCTGCATCAGCTCCTGCCTCCAGGTTCCTGCCCTGTGTGAGTTCCTATCTTCAGTTTCCTTCAGTGAGGGACCGTGATCTGGAAGTGTAAGACAAACGAAACCCTTTCCTCCCAGCTTGCTGTTGGTCATGGGGTTTATCACGGCAATAGGAACAATGTTCCGAATGACTGATGTAAGAGGACCCCATTAAAGGCTGTTTTATGGGGACCGCACTGCTGGGCACACAGCGGTCCCCAAAGCCCATGTCCCTGGTGATCCCGAGATCGTCTGAGTGGGTGAGGGAGTTGGGAGCCGTCTCGCATAGCTGGTGGAATGCTGTGATATAGCAGATGCTGTGGGGAGTGACAGTTTGTGGTGACACAGAATTACTGTGTCACCCCCCCTAGTTGCTTAGGGCATGGATCCAGGGCACCTACAACCAAAGGCTGAATACACATTCACACATTCAGGTTTCTGTTGCCTGGATTCACAACAGCCAAGAACTGAAAGCCATCCTAATGCTGCAAAGATGAAGATACACACACCACAACCCATCCAGCAGAAGGACTGACACAGCCAGGAAAGGGAAAGGCGCATTCTGACCCCTGCTCCAGGGTGGATGATTCTAGACATGGGCTCAGTGATGCCACAGGACCCCACACCCAGGAGACCGTTGAGTCCTTCGACCCACAGGGACATGAGGTGGGAGTGTGGGTGCTGAACGGGATGGAATGTTCTGGAAGTCGGTGCTAGGGGCAGCTGCATGGCTGTAGAACTTAGCTCCGCGCCACTGAGCACCTTTTTCATTGTGTGTGTGGGTGCAGGTGCCTGTGGACACTACCAGTATCTTCAGTTGCTCTCCATCTTGACTTTTGAGACAGAGTCTGAACTTGCAGCTCAGGACTAGCCAAATTGGCTACCAGCAAGCTCCATGGGTCTGCTTGTCCATATGTCTTCAGTGCTGGGGCCTCAGGCCTACTCCAAAGGACAGGATTAAACTCAGGTCTTCCTGGTTTGGTGGCAAGCACCCTACCACTCATGCCATTTCCCCAGGTAGTTCCCGGCCACCCAGAAATGGTGGCAGCTGGGGCTAGAGAATTGCTGGCCCAACGTCCTGTAGCAGGAGCTAGGGACTGGCCCTTCCTCACCAGTAAGGTAAGGGCTCCCTCTCTCCCGGTGAGTAGTACAGGGACCTAATGTCTCATGGCAGAGGCACACTGGCTGACCAGGTGATGCTTGGGCAATGGTCAGAGGTGCCTTGGGATATGCTTGCTCTGACTCTGCCCCCAACATACTTTTACTAATAATCACAAAGGAGCCAGAGTTTAGGAACAAAATTTATTCCGATTTAAAACAGAATTCAAGAGAAAGATATGAAAAGGTGGCTTCAGCAAGACCCTCTGGGTTAAGGGGTCAGGGCCCCGACCTGCTGCTTGCACCCTGGCGTCTATGGCCGAGGGCCTGTAGGAGCCTGGCACTGAGCTGGGTGCCTGAGCCTCCCCCTCACACGGGAACATGCTTCACAAAGGACGAGGATTAAAAACAGTGTTTTGAGTGTTCTCTTAAATAGGCTGAAGTTTGAAATCAGGACTGTAATATACAAGGGTCACAGCAGCCGCTGGCAGCCACCACAGGCCAGGCTTGGCTCCCTGGACCAGGTGCTGGATGGTGGTTGGCACTCCCAGTGCACCAAGGTGGACACAAAGAAACCAGTGTGTCCCCTGCAATCAGGCCATCCCTTGGTGAGGACCAGGACAGAAGTAGGGAGGCTGGGGTCCCCATCCTGACCTGTGTGGCACACAGCCCCAAGGGGCCCTGACACATTTCCCCTGAGCAGAACCTGCCACTCACCACTTGGATGAGCTGGTTGCTGCCCCGGGGTTTGGCTGTGGCCACCGTGGCCCAGCACACTTGGCACATACTGCTCAAGAGAGGCTAACACTTTGCCGGCTTGGGGTGGTCCAGCCTCAGACACCTGTACAGTCCCAACTTCTCTTCCTATTGTGCAACACAGATGCCTACTATGAGGACCTGGGTCTTCCACGGGATGACCTTGCCATCCATGTAGCTCTGTAGTGTGTGGGATGGCACAGATCGGACCCTCAACTGGAGACAGGAGAGGAGCCTAGTGTTGTAAGGTGGGGGAATCCACGGGCTGGAGGCCAGGAATGTGGGTGATCATCATGGTCACCCATCATACTCTAGGGCTCTGTCATGCCCATGGTCCCTTGTTTCCTTCTGCCTGGGAGGGCAGTGTGGCACTGCCCAGATTAGTGTCTGAGTGCATGGGCACTCTGGGGCCTGGAGTCCAGCTTGGCAGGCAGGACAAAGGCGTGGCTGGATATCCAAGCCCAGAACGCACGTGCAAAAAGTAAAGAAATCTGACAGACAGACAGACAGACACTGTAGTGTATATGAGCAGCAGGGGGCCTGCCTATGTCCTCTCTGGTCATGGCCATCACCTCCTATACGCTGGTCCTCTGGTTTAGGAGGCACCAGGCAAGGTGCAGTGACTATGGCCAGGGACCAGTGCGTGGGGCGGGGCCACTGCCCATGTCTGGGTACGGACCTGAGAATATTTGGAAGAGGCCCCTGTGCACCCTGCTCTTGACTGGGTTTGGGGGGGCGAGTCTTGCTGAACCACACAGACTTGGACAGTCCTTCCAGCTGCCCAACTCCATGTAGCCCCTCAGGGTCCCCAGGGCCTTTCCTAGCCATGTCAGTGAGCAGCGGGTCTCCCCACCCCGACTTCACCAACAGCAGGCCCTGCCTGCAGCAGGGGAACACAGGGGTTATGGTCACTAGACCCTGCAGTGTGTCTCCTGGCTGCCAAGTCAGAGTGGAGAGTATTTCTCTTTTCTTCAAAAACAAAAACAAAACAAAAAACGATTAGGCACTTCCCAGGGTGGGCACAGGGGACGCCCACCCCCACTTCTTGGAGTCTAGGGAGATGGTGCGAGCCCTGAGGGCATATGGGATATCAATAACTTAGAAAAGGGATAGTCCATGGTCCCCAAGCCTCCAGCTTTCCTGGGGGAGGAGTCAAACTCAGGACTATGGGCTCGGGCTGCAGTGGCCTTGATCTTAATAGCTTTGTGGCTGTTGGGGGTATCTCTGGGGAGGGCACACTGCTGTTCAATGTATTTTTCTTTTTCTTTTTTTTTTTTTGTTTTTGTTTTCTAAGAAAAAAAAAAAAAAAAAAAACAACCTCAAGCCACATTGAGTCAAGGCCAAAAAGAGGCCACTCTGCCCTTGAGGAACAGGGACAGGGACAGGAAGTGAGTGGGAAGAGAGACGTGCCCCAGCCCCCGTGTGCCCAGGTCCCTTGGTTTGGGTGACTGGATGCGGAGGAAGCTGGCCCTGGTGGCAGCCATGCCGCGGTCACACCAGGTTGTACTCCTTCAGGTTCAGCTGCAGGATGGTGTCCTTCACAGCTGCGAACACAAAGCGGATGTTCTCGGTGTCGGTGGCACACGTGAAGTGGGAGTAGATGATCTTGTCGCTGTCAGGGTTCAGGTCCACAAACATCTTCAGAATGAACTCGCGTGCGGCCTGTGCATCCCTCTGTGGCCCTGCAGATGAGCACAGTGATGAGCGGCTTGGTCAGTGGCCTCCCAGGTGCCCAGCGTGTGGCAGCCAGGCCTTGGGGTGACAGTGGGGACTTGGGGCAGTGCTCACCATCAAACTCAGGGAAGTAATCGACCAAGTGTGAGTGCAGGATCTTGTCTTCTAGAAGGTCCTTCTTGTTGAGGAAGAGAATGACAGACGAGTTCTGGAACCAGGGGTAGGTGATGATTGTGCGGAACAGGGCCTTGCTCTCCTCCATGCGGTTCTAAAGCAGACACCTTAGTTGAGTAGGCTACCCATGCCCTGCCCCTGCCAGTCCCCGAAGTGTGTCCCCAGCTCACCTCATTGTCTGACTCCACCAGGACTTGGTCATACTCGCTTAGTGCCACCAAGAACATGATGGAAGTCACGTTCTCAAAGCAATGGATCCACTTCCTGCGCTCTGACCTCTGCCCGCCCACATCCACCATCCTAGGGAGAGATCAAAGGCCACTCAGTTCTAGACGCTGCCTATAACTGGTCCCCATCCCCTGCAGGCCCAGGATGACTGGGCTGGTGTTTCTGTAAGTGCTCAAGCCCCTTGTGCAGATGGCAGTGTTTGCCCAGAACCTGGGTGGCCTTATAGACCTGAATCACCTTTCCATAGCTCAGAGCCACACAGCAGCTGCCCAACTGGCCACACATTGCCAAGACTTGAGGTCACAGGCCATGTGGTCCCTAACTATGTCCCATGGGCCTCAGACCTCACTGGAGTAGCTGTGGCAGCCAAGGAGGAACCTTGGCTGGGAGATTGGGGGTAGGGACACTCTCCTGGGGAGATGCAGCCTCAGTGCCAAGGGAGCACAAGCCTGAGAGGCCACCCAGGGGAGTGAGGAGAAGGGAGTGATGGACGTGGTATGCTCACACGCATGGCCCACCTGGGAAAGGCTTTCAATAGGAACATGTCTTTGCCCTGGGGTCAGCATCATGGTGCCACCGGGAGCCTCACAAAACGCCTTTAATCCCAGCACTTGGGCGGCAGAGGCAGGCCGATTTCTGAGTTTGAGGCCAGCCTGGTCTACAAAGTGAGTTCCAGGACAGCCAGGGCTACACAGAGAAACCCTGTCTCGAAAAACCAAAAACCAACCAACCAAACAAACGAAAAACAAAAAAAAAAAAGAGGGAGCAGAAAGGGCACAACATGACTGCAGGCCAAGGCCCCGAGGACAGCGGCCACCACTAGACGCTAGGAGGAGCATGGGGCGACTGCCACCTAATCTGCTGTGATCTCCCGATGTGAGGCCCTCCCAAGTCCGTGGGTGAGGGTTCTGAATGGGAGCAAAGCACACCCATCCCCATGGTGCCCCGTGCACCTCCAGGGTTTGTCTTGTGCTCTTCAGGTTCACAGCGGTCTAAACCTCAGGACCCCCGCTGCCGCCCTCCAGTCCCGGCCAAGCCTGCACTCCTCTCCCCATCAGCTCCCTACGGTCTTACAGCTTGCTGACATCACCTGAAGATGATGTTCTCCAGGTCAAACGGGTACTCGATGATGCCAGTGGTGGGCACGCGGACCCGCAGCACATCCTGCTGGGTGGGCAGGTAGCCTACTGTGGCGATGCGGTCCACGTCCGTCAAGTAGCTACAACGTAGAGGTATCTGCTCAGGAGCCCACTGGGGCAGGTGGACACCTGGGACATGGCACAGAACCCACAACCACCCACAGACAGACAGGAACCTGGCACTGGAGGGCTGGGACCTGTGTACTGGCTCTGGTGAGAGCACACTGTCTCCATTAGTCTCACAGTTGTTCCAAATAGATGGCAGGAAGGAATTTAGTGCTAAAGCCAAGGCCTCTGGAAAGCTGGAGAGTGGGACCCACTACAGCCAGGGCCACAGCATAGGAGGCAGACACTTCAGCAGGCTCAACTCAGGGTCACTACTGACCCAGGTGCCTTGCTGAGTCCTGAGTGCCCTGTCAGCTGAGACTCTCTGCAACACCTTCTCAACCACAGACTCCTCTAAGCTGTGACTTTCTCCTAGATGTCCTCAAGTCTCTGCTGCCCTGGTTGACCCTCCGGGCAGGCCAGGACTGGGCTCTTCTCCCAGCCAGGCATGGAACAGATGAGAAGCCTGAGTCTGGCCCCTGCTCTCTAAGCCTCATCTTGTTCTCTCTGAGGCCAGCATGTAAGCAATGAGTGGTCAGACCAGCCCTGCCTGATCTGGGCAGGAGGGTAGAGTGCTGGCCCTGATTAGGCGGCCAGCCTGTGGGTATGAGTCTGTGGATAGGCTCTTGGGCCTAGGTCATGCCCACCCTGACCCCATCCATGTCTCTAGTGTTAACCATGCATGCCAACCCCACTCACTACTTAGCCGAGTCAGATAGCTGGAACTCCCGCCTGCGATCGTAACACTCCTGGACACCAGGGTCACTCCACAGCGTCTTGATGGCGTTCACATACTGGTGCTCAAAAGTCGTGACCTTCTCCACATCGACCTCCCGGATCAGGAGTGCATTGGCCTGAGGGAGGATGGGACTGTGAACTCCTGGGGGGACCCTGGGCAAGCAAGGAGCCTGCAGAGCCAACAGGACAGTGAGGGGAGCCAAGGCCTCTGGAAAGCAATGAGGCTACAAGGCCCACTGCCCACCACCCATGCTCCCTGACCACTCTGTGTGGGTGGGTGTGAGGGCTGGGACAGATAATCTGCATTTCCCTTGGTCTTGTGTAGCCCAGGCTGACCTAAGGATGTAGCCGAGGATGACCTTGAACTCACCCTGCAACCTCTATGTCCACACACTGGGATTTACTAGTGCTGGGGAGGGAACCCAGGGCTTCATACAGGCCAGGCAAGTGCTCTACCCACAAAAACCCAGCCCACCCTGGAACCTGATCCTTGGAAGCCCAGAAAGGGGAGTTGCTGCACAGGGCACACATAAGCTGGGGCTGCCTCCCGCTCTTGAAAGCACCAGGAGGTGGCCCTTCCATATCCCCGGGTCAGAGGAGCCAGTGAACCACACACCATCACTAACCAGCCCCCGAGAGCCTGGCCATGGATCCCTCCTCATTAGTCTTCCCAAGGTAGCCTCTGTTCTGGGCTACTAGTAGATGTGGCTCCCAGCCTGATAAGGTCTATGACTCTACACGGCTCACATGGCACCCACCATGCACTGGGCTGCCTGGGCCTTGCTGAGCCCTGGAGGGGCAGCTTCCACACATCTGCCTGTCCTTAAGTGGGAAGAACCCCACCTGTGACAGTGACTACCCTGGCCCTCATATAGGCAAGGAAGTTGACAGAACCAGCCCCATCAGCCTGTTTGTGGAATGGGCAGAAGGCTGCTTCCAGCTGATGTACCTGCAAAGCTTCCACAGTCCCCACCTGCCTGCCTCCCTGCACCAACAAGATGTGAGGCTCAAATGGGCCCAGAATCATCAACAACTGTCAGGAGGCTGCAGAGACACCAAGGCAAGGCAAGCGAGAGTCAAGGTGTTCCCTTCTATCCATATCCAGGACCACAGGACTCCAACTTGACACAAGGACTCCTCTACAGGGCCCCATGATCTGATGCAAGGTTCTTAAGACAATACCTGGCTCTTGGGAGACAGAGGCAGAGGGATGGCAAGACTGGAGCTTGAAGACCCTGAGCAAGAAGCTACTGAGCAAGAAGACCCTGTTTCTAAAGCAGAAGGGTTTGGGAATTGGCTCAGTGTGAGTTCAGGCCTAAGAGTCCAAGACCCTGAGCCTCATCATCCATCCATCCATCCATCCATCCATCCATCCATCCATCCATATACACATACAGATGAACACACAGCCTGGTGGGGAAGGATCAAGAAAAAGTGGGCGAGAAGAAATAATAAGTTGGAAATACATGAAATTCTCAAAAAATAAATAACGTTATCTCAAAATACTACCTAAACAACAGCAACAACAGTGAAGCTCAGTGGGCAGGGGTCTCCAGGAGGTAAGGTGATACTGACAACACACAGCCAGCAGCCCTCCCCTACCTCTAGTGGTCCTGACCTGTGCTCCGCTCCCATTTCCTAGGTCCCGCCCTCAGGGGAGGTCCCTCTCACAGACCCCACTGGGGGGTGGGGGGGGGCAGGTCCCGCCCACAAAACCGCCCTTGCGGGCAGGTCCCGCCCACAGACTCCGCCCGGGCTGGCCCTCACCTTGTTTTGCTCATACTTGTAGAGGATCTTGAGCGTCTCCATGGCGCGCACCATGGCCTGCATGGCGGTGAAGATGTTCTGGTACACCAACTTTGTGAAGCCGCGCTTGTCCTCCTCCGAGTAGCCGGCCCCGTGGATGATGCGCATCTGCTTGATGAAGGTACTCTTCCCGCTCTCGCCAGTGCCTGCAGACCGCGCACCTTGACCAGTCACCACGTGCCCCACAGTCCTGCCTACCTACTGTGAGGCACTATACTGCCAGTCACCCCAAACGTTCTACAGGCTTGCCCACCCAAGGGATTCTGCTTGGCTCCCACCTGAGAACACAGGGTACTGCTCAGGATGCTGCCTGTACCCCCAGCTGTGGCAGACAAGCCCTGAGTCTCTGAGCCCTCCATGGCTGAAAGCCCAGTATCCCCCCCCCCCCATGCCAACAGCACTTGAGACTTTGCCACCAGTCTTTGGGCCAGATGTGATGGTCCCCTGAGGTCAGCTGCTAATTCCCACTGGCCCCTGCCCCTGCAACCAACGGGGAAGACCCATCACATATGGTCAGCACAGAGGGTGCTCACTTGGTCACCCTGCTCTCAGTGTGGACCCTATCCACACCTCCAACACCAGAGGGAAATGCCCGGGGCTGCAGCCGAGAGGTTGCTGGGCCTTAGGATGTGCTTACAGCCACCTGCTGAGTATGTGGCTCTCCCGGCCCCCACCGGCCCCCACCGCAGTGAGTGTAGAGTGGCAGCTGCTCCCCTGGCCTGTGGCTCAGAAGCTGTTTCTCTACAGCCCACAAACGCTGGTCCCGAATTTTGGGGACAAGAGCTTCAGCTCTTTGGATGCCTGCAGGCATGATCACCATGGTGAGTCATCCAAATCTGAAAGGGTCCCAAATCCCAAAACTCTAGAAGTTATGTCAGCAATCAACAGTACTCTCTTGCAGCCAGCATGGACGATACAGTTAAGACCCTGTCTTTTAAGAAAAGACACAGCTTTTTTTAATCAGCTCTTCAGCATGTGTGGTGCACTTGAATACTGAATACATTCACATCTGTGTGCATAGCCACATTGAAGGCTGCATTGGCATCGGCATGAGGGCCCAAGTCAGGAGCCCAAACCCACAAGAAGCCTGAGAGATGAGGATGGGGTGCCCACCTGTAACATCAAGACTTAGGGCATACAGGGCATCCCCGCTCAACTAGCTGAATAAGCAAGCTTGTGCTCAATAAAGTGGGGGATTGCAGACGGATACTCAGCGCTAACCTCTGGCCTCCATGCAAGATGCACACATGCACCTGCAGGGTCACAAAACACAACAAATGCACGAAAGCCAAAAATAAAATATAAGTATAAAAGTAGGACTAGGGCTGTCCTTGTCAGGCAGAACCCCCATTTACAATCCCCCAGTGAGGGGGCGGGGGCAGGGTCAGGGGTAGAGCCCTACCTACACTTGCCCCCCCCCCATTAGTCCTCCTTAGAGCTTATGTTCCTTTTGGAGGCACAACTTTTAATTTTTTTGTTGTTGTTTTGTTTTGTTTTGTTTTTCGAGACAGGGTTTCTGTGTGTAGCCCTGGCTGTCCTGGAACTCACTCCATAGACCAGGCTGGCCTCAAACTCAGAAATCTGTCTGCCTCTGCCTCCCAAGTGCTGGGATTAAAAGCATACGCCACCACTGCCCAGCACAGCTTTTAAATATTGAAACCCAAGGCTCAAGAGATGGCTCAGGGCTCCTCTTGCTGAGGACCTGGGCTGGGTTCCCATCACCCAAATCAGGCAGCTGTAATTCCAGCTCCAGAATATCTGCCATCCTCTTATGGCCACCACAGGTACTGCACTCATGTGTACAACCCAACACATACAAAGTTTAAAAAGTAAAATAAAACGTGAAAAATTACTAAAACTTCTGTGCTCATGTGAGTTGTGCTCACACAGGCACACGGACATCACACCTCTTTCATCAGTGTATCCTCGATGGCAGTCAGCAGGTCCCAGTGTCCTGCCTTTGGCCCACTGAGCTCAGCCAACCACATTGCCAGAGGATGCTGCCTGCAGGCAAGCAGTTGCCAAAAGATGAGGAGCCACAATCCATGGTGGAGAAGGGCAACTGTAATAACAGGCGCAGGCCAAGGAAGGCACCACAAGAACCTGAGGCCAGGAGTTCACACTGTGAGTCAGCAAGCTAGGCCTGGCTAGCCCTGGGCTTCAGGCCACCCTGTGGCACTATGGCCAAGGTGCATCTCAGCTCAGTACCCAGGCTGGGCCATGCCACCATGTGTGGCTTCATCCGTGGCCATGTCTCTGGAAGCCAAGTGTGCCACTGTCTGGTCAACCAGCACTGGGGGCTGGATATAGGTTCAGGATCCCCATGCACCAGATTCAAGTCATGCCTGGGATCCAACATGATGCCCAGTGTCCATGGGCACAGACAGGAGTGACACCAAGGAGCCCTAGGGGCTGTTGTCCCCGGTGTCCCCCTTCCTGGCAGAGAGAGAGAGAGAGAGAGAGAGAGAGAGCGCTCTCACCACAAACACCCCATTTCCTCGCCTGCTTAGGGTGGAGACATAATTCACCTGTGGCTGGCAGCAGGCCACACTAAGGAACCCGGGGTACCAATGGATCGCAAAGCAACAGCTGAAGAACACCCAGCTGGTGCCTTTTCTCTGAGGATGCTGGACATGGTGTCCATAAGGGGTCTGACACCACTAATCTCTGTCTCAAAGCTCTGAGTCCACAGACATCAGCATCTGCATGCATGTTCTGAACAGGCCAGGGCAAACAATGAACCCTGTACCCTGCAGTCCTCAGCAGGATCTGTGCTGGAGTGCCTTGATGTTGGAGTTCTGCAGGCATCCTCCTGCAGCTGTCCCTCTACCTACTCACATCCACCTTAAGGTCAGAGGTATCCATGGAGAAGGGCAAGGCTGGAGCTGGCTGGTCACACAGCAAGCCCGTGGCACCACTAAGAGGGGCCATGCTGTGCTAGCACCAAGTGGACAGCAAGAAAGGGTGGCCACAAGCCAGTACTAAAATAGGCTGCTCAGAGTTCCCCACCAAGAGCAGGAGGACACAGAGGGACTGAGCCTCCACCATAGGAGGACAACAGGACAAGGAAGAAGACACTGTAAAGGAGAGGCAGGCAAACCGGTGGATAAACAGATTGTTGGAAGAAGGGATAAATGAGTGTGTGTGAGGGGGTAGAAGAGTGGATAGATGGGTAGATGGATAGATGGGTAGATGGATGGATAGGTGGATGGGTGGGTGGATTGAAACATGGGTGGGAGAATGAGGTTGGAAGTATGTAGACTCTAGCTGTGTTTCCCTGGCCTAGCATTCACATCTGGACTCAGATGTGTTTTAATGCAGGCAGTATGGGAGTCTGAGCTGCCCCACAAAAGTTGCTAGATGGCTCTAGGTGCCATCTGTAATGTGGGAAGGTGAGGTAGGAAAGCCCTCCCAACCTGCATAACCCAGTCTGGCTATAGGGATGCTGGAAGGAGGAGAGCTCCATGTTTGTACACTGCCAAGTTTGCTTCTTCCCAGGTAGGCCCTCAGAAACTTAGCACCCCAACTTAGCGTCAGGGGAGGAAGTGTCACCCCTGAGCCGATATGGCCCAAGCTACAGCAGCACCAATAGCCTCAAGGTATAGGAACTGTCACTGAGGCCCACTTCAGGGAACTGAGTTGAGGAGCAGTGAAGTGGCTTGATGACACATGATCACTGTAACAGACATGAGCACACCTGTGTGCTGGGGCTGTAATGCTTGGTCCTGTCTCATGACAGAGCCCTGGGTAGTGAAAGTCACAGCTGCTCAGTGACAGTTGCCACCAGCAGCCACAGGCCACATGCACTAGCCTCTGGACTTGCAACCATGATCTTATCTCCAGGCTGGTAGCAAAGTCTCCCAGGGAGCCCAAGGTGTAGACACTGATGGTCTCAGAGAGCCACAGACCCTACCAGTGGCTGGCTGAGTTAGGACATATGTCACCTACTGTACAACAGCCAAAGTGAGCCTTATGCACCCCATGGAGTAGCTCCCCACCACCAACAAAGCCCCCTGTACTGAGCTATCACAGGCTTTTATGAAACTCCACAAAGCCAGAGATACCTGGTGTGACCTTATCTTGCTTCCACATGTCCCTAGGTATGGGTACCAGGCCCTGCAACTCTGTCCATAGCTGACACTTGCTAACAGCAAAGGTTTACCTGTCCACCTGCTGGAAGGTTTTGTTTAAGATCTTTTTTAGACAAATTCTCCTTCTGTAGCCCAGGCTGGCCAGGAACTCACAGATCTACTTGCCTCTGCCTCTCTAGTGCTGGGATCAAAGGCGTGCGCCACACCCAGGCAGTTTAAAGGTTTGGCCTCCCAGATTTACACCTCTGGAGGGAAGGCATGGAACAAACTTGCACTGTGGGTTGGAAGTGTGAAACCAGCTTAGGCTACATAATGGGTCCCAGGCTCAAGGAAAATCAGGGCTGTGGCTGTGGCTGTAGCTGAGTGGTAGAGTACCCGTGTGGCACATGTGAGGTCCCGAGTTCCATCCCCAGCATGCTATAAACCAGGCTCCGTGGTGAACACCTGTCGTCCCAGCATTCCGTCCAGGTGGAGGCAGGAGACGCGAAAATTCAAGGTCTCCATCAGCTACATAGTGACTATGAGGCCAGCCTGGGCTACAAGGCAGAAAACAGAATCCTGTTCTTATAGGCAAGGCATAAAGAAGAATGCAGAGGGCTGGGTCCCCTGCCCTGCATCACTTAATGACACCCATCAGGACTCCTGAATCCACCACATGGACCGTGCCTATTACCGTGTCCACCACATGGCCCTTCTTCGAGATACCCTGGGGGCGCAAACAAGGTTACTAGGGTGGGGCAGGACAACAGGAAGTGCAGACCCTAGCATGTCAGCCCTGGGGTGGTACTGCTCCCATTACAGAGCTGTGCTGACACCTGTGACAAGGGCTTTCTGCCCCGCCAGGCCTTGAGTCAGAGCTGTCAGTGGTAGCAGGCCCAACTCTGAAGACAACCTACCCATGGCAGGGACCACTGCCCACCATGTGGAGCCCCAGAGGACGGCCATGAGGCAACATCGCCCTGTCCCCTAGAGGGACCACATTCTGTCACCTAGCCACCCTCAGACCTTGTGGTGACCCAGAAGCCAGTCAGTCCCCTGCAGCACAGAGTCTGGGGACATCAACAGCACATTGTAACAAAGAGAGAGAACCCTTGCAGCCGGCAGCCTGACACCCTGAACACCATGGGTCAGTGGACACTGCTGTGGGCACAGCTGGACACACAAGTGTGGAGTCCCCAGGAACATGCACAGGAACACACTGTGGTTGGTGCCACACTACCTCACATGCAACACCACAGCATTTCCCATGGAGCAGGGACACTGTATCACTTGACAGATGGTGACACTGAAGCTTAGACATAAAGACCTACTGGTCACAACTCCAATATGTCCCACCCCCTCTGGCTGTCACAGGCAGCCTAAGCTGAGGGCCTGCTGGGGTTGGCCAAGTTGTCCCTTGAACACTCCAGGCAGCTGATTCCATTGGCCAAAGGGCACTCCTTAAGAACAGTACAGCCCAGCCGGGCATGGTGGTGTACGCCTTTAATCCCAGCACTCAGGGGGCAGAGGCAGACGGGTTTCTGAGTATACAAAGTGAGTTCCAGGACAGCCAAGGCTATACAGAGAAACCCTGTCTCGAAAAAACAAAAAAAAAAAAAAAACCAAAAAACAAAAAACAAAAAACCCCAACAGTACAGCCCACAGTATGGGTACCTCATGCTAAGCAGGGGCCACAGCATGAGGAAAATCGGTGGCCTGGACAGAACACTGGTCCTTGATCCCTTCCCAGCAGCATACTGAGGACATGTGTAGCCATCACACTGGGGAGCTGCTGCACAGTGGCCTGGGGGAACAATTAGGAGTAATGTCCCCATCACTCACACTAAGGAGAGCATCGGTTCAAAGGCCTATGTGTGATGCCACAGGCACCAAGGAAACAGCAGAAACAGCCCCAGCAATGAGTGGATGCAGGCACCCCAACTCTCAAGCCACCTAGCCCTGGAAAAACTGAGGCACAGACTTGCACACCTGGCTCCATGGGACAGCAAGGATGCTGACAGCAAAGCACCACCCTGTTCACGCTTGGTCTTTTACATGCTACGCCACTGTGTAAGGCCAGGCAATGCAACTCAGCTCTGGAGACACTTCAGCCCCTGCCCTGCCCTGGCTAACGTTCCTAGCCTGCAGTGACACTCTGGCTCTATCCTGAGGACAGAGAGTAGACTCTGGAAGGCACCCGGTCAGTGGCTGACAAAGTGCGCAAACGGCCCAGGGGCTGACCTCTCTCTGTATTCACCATGCTCCTAGGGCCACATGGCCTGTCCTTAGCAGGACCACTGGTACTGTGTGCCAGCTGGAGAGGAAGAAGTAAACCCATGCAGGTCACCACGGCTACAGCCACCTCAGATAGGCCTCACCACAGTGGGGACAGCACTGTACTTGTGGAAACCCCAAGTCCTTAGAGATACAATCTGCCCCCTCTTTTGGAGACAGGGTCTTATGTTGCCCAGGATAGTTGAACACCCTATGTAGCCGAGATGATCTTGAACACCCTATGTAACTGAGATGATCTTGAACTCCGGATCTTCCTGCCTGCACTCTAAACACCTGGTTTGTGTGGCGCTGGGGATGGATATGTCTTTCTGGGAATCAGTTCAAGGATCTCACGGGGGAGGGGCAGCGCATCCTTGGCCTCTTGGGATGGCCTGAAGCCACCAGGGTCTGGAGACAGAAGCAGCAAGTAGGGATCCAGCTGAGGCCTCCTTCCCAGGGCAGAAGTCAGGCCCAACCCTTGGGCCACCCCCGCCGGATCCCCGGCCTTTGGCCGCCCAGCCCACGGCTCGGGACAGGAAGCTGGGAGCCAACCTCCTGCTTTATTTAGAAAGCTGGGCCCAGCCCTGCCCAGCCTCCGGGACAGGGATTTCTAAGCGAAAGTTCTGGGTGGCTGGCTCCCCAGTGACAGCACTGCTCTGCCCCAGCCTGGAGCCACACAGGGAAGCAGAGGTCCCTAGGGTCTGCAGAGTCTGAGGCCATAGGAACCTCTGAACAGCCTGATTAAGTGTGGAACTGGAAGCCTTGTTGGCCAGAGGGTCGCTCCTGCTAGTCTCATGCCCATCACTGCTCACCACCAGAGCCACCTAAGTGTCCCAAGACAAGCCTGGAGTATGTCATCCTCCAGTGGGGAGGTGCACAGAGTTCCGCATGGCTTCAGTTCTGAGAACTTGCGCTGGCCACTAGTTAGTTTTGCAAGTTACTTTATATCAGGTACCACCATGCACGACTCGAGGGGGGGTGCCTCAGCCTAGGTACACTGAGTGATGTCTAGGGATGCAGCTCACTACCCTGCAGTGACCAGGACACCCACCCCAAGAACAAGCCTGCAGTCAATGCTCTGCCTGGCTGAACAATCTCCCCAGGCCACACAGGGACTGGAAGAACAGGACAGGATATAAAACCCACTCCCAGACTGTTTGCCACAGATGCACACCCGGTATGATGGCGGCTTCAAACCTGGGGAAAGAGGTCAGAGTCCTGCACACAGACACAGAGGGGGGCTCTTTCCAAAAGGACCACTCAGGGTATGGGGTGAGGGGGATGGGGGGGGGGGAGACCCTGCCTGCTCCAGAGGGCAGGGCTCCAGAAGAGCAATTCCTGGCCTGCTTCCACCTCAGGCGGTAGGGCACAGGGTCTCCACCCTCCAGACAGCTGATGTGAAATCAGGGACAGCCAATCAGTGAGCCAGCCTGCAGGAGGGTGGAGCAGGTCTCACCGAACCCCCACCCCCAATACCTGGGACAAAGAGACTGCTAGAGAACCAAGGTCATGGTCACCTCCTCCAGGAAGCCCTCACAGCAAGACCCTGAGCACTGCCCAATGCTCACTCCCGTCCTCCCTTTACTCTTCTGCTCTTGTAAAGCAAATCCCAGACTCCACAACAGGCGCAGGACCCTTCTGTGGGAAGGGTGTGACTGCAGACACAGGTGCCCTGAGGGCACAGGTGGCAGTTAAGAACCAAATTGCCTTGGGTAGAGGCAAGGTGCTGTGTGCAGGTCAATGCAGAGCCCTTCAGCTGCTGGTCAGCTTAGCCAGGCCATAGCACAGAGGGCCAGGGAGCACTCCTGAATCCGAGGGGACTTCAAGGCCAGCTTTGGGGACAGGACAGAGCTGGGATGGCACACTATTGGGCTCAGCCAACCAATGTCATCTTTACCTGGCAGCTTCCGTCCTACACCACTGTCCCCAACAGAAAGCTGCTGACCCCCTGCAGAGGTGGGCTAGGGCCACACTGTGCCCCCCATATGACTACCCTGGGGCCACTGCTGTTTGCTCTGGGCTGCTGTGTCCTCTTCTTACCCCATCCTTCCTGGAAAGCTGCATAGAGCTCTGAGGGAACCCCACCATGCTAGGGAAAAGTAACCAAGGCCCCATGACCCCGAGAACCACACGGGCCACAGCAACAGAAGACAGCATGTACTCCTACCTGACACCTCTCATGGGACAATTGGAGTATCACTGCCCTCCACCCCTCCTAGTCAAAGGTTCCCCACAGTCCTTTCCTCAGGTTCTCCAAGGCCACCCTTTGTCCTGGGTCCCCATTCTTGAACTGCATGTAGCTCATCTGGGATCTGGGAGGGGCAGGCAGAGCTCCCCAGTCTGTTTTGTAAACCCCCATAAGGCCCAGGCTACCCTGTCCTCGTTTTGGGCTCTTATTTGGGGTGACAACAAGAGGACCTGGGCTCCCTGGCTCCCAGCAACAGGTGGGCCTTGAGGAGTCAGAACCCCAGGAAGTGACAGACACACATTGAGCTTCCCTGGGGTGGGTGGGGTGTGGAGAGGACAAGACTGGACCCCCAGGAGGCAGGACAGGGCCAGGGAGGCTGCAAGGCTGACTGCTGTCAACCTACTGGGCTCCGGCACAACAGAAGCCCAAAGAAGAAAAGCCACCCACTCTCCGGCACCCAGCTCCAATGTGGAGGAATTCAGAGGATCTATGAACAGGGAGGGAGACAGGGGAGTACCCACGAAAGCAACAAGCCAGAAGCAAAGCAGGACCATTTGGGTGTATAGTCCTTGGAGGTAGAGAGGAGGGTGCAACCCTTTGGAAACTGTCTTGGGGAGTCTGTAATCCAAAGGGGCATCATGAGAGCAAGACAGCTTACAGGGCTCACCCGAGGCTATGTGGGGACAATGGAAAGGAGAGCCTACTTGGTGCGGCAGGGCCAAGGGCCACCTCCATGCAAGAATTCTCAGGAGCGACAGAAAGCAAGTCTCCCAGGGTCCTGGGGCCCGATGTGGCCAGCAGATGCAAAAACTCGCCACAGATATCAGAGGCAGGAGGCTGACCCCGAATGAATCTAAGGCCTGGATAACAGGCTGGCCACAAAGGGTCGCACAGGCTGAGCCCAGGGGACCACACGGGAGAAGCTGGCCACCACAGGCCCAAGCCACCTGCACTGCTCAGGGTGCAGCGATCCCGGAAGGGCTGACCGCTGCAGGGCAGCGCTGACTAGTTGCCCCGAGGACATCCGAGGTGGCCCGACAGGCCGTGGGCAGCGGTCTGAAGGGGTCGCACCCGACTGTCACCGCGCGCTACTCGCCGGAGACCAGAGACCGCGGCGGCTGCAGCACCCTGCGCGCGCGGAGACCCCGGCAAGGCCCGGATGCCCCGTGCACCCACCCGGTCCCCGTGACAGAGGTCCCACGGCACGGGCACGCAGCTCACCAAGTAGCAGCAGCTTGAGCTCGCGCCGGGCGTCGCGCTTGTCCCGCCGCAGCTGTTTCTCGATCTCCGCGTTGATGCGCTTCGACTCCTTCACCTCGTCGCTCAGGCAACACGCCATCATGGACTCCAGAGTCATCGTCGCGGTCCCCCGGCTGCCGCCGGCCCGGCCCTACCTCTTCCCGGTTCCCCGAAGGCCACGGCCCGGTCCCAGAGGCGCGTCCACCGTCCGCGCCGTGCAGCGCAGCCGCCGCCGCCGCCGCTACCCGCAGCCGTCGCCACCGAGCGCCGGCGCCCGAGGACCTGAAGCGCTGCCACGGGCCCCGGGACGGGCAGGCGGCGCGGCCAATGGGAGGGGCCGCACGGCTGCGCGCGCGCCGCAGGGACAGGACTTGAGGATCGCCTGGGGGCGGGGCCTCGCCGCTCGGGGGCGGGGTCTGGAGGGCGCAGCGCAAGCGCGCGTGGGGTTGCGTCGACGTGGGAAGGGGTTGAACGGTTCGCGGCTGGGCGCGGACGCCGAGGATTGTGGGAATGGGGAGGACTCGGAAGCCCGAGCTCGGTTCCTTTCGGGAGGCGAAGCGAGGCGAGGCTCGGGGAGGCGCCGCTCGGCTACACTCGGCTCCTCTCGGCTCGGGGAGGCGCCGCTCGGCTGCGCTCGGCTCCTCTCGGCTCCCCGAGGCTGTGCTGAGAGCTCCAGGAGAGAGGCTGCAGTTCTTTGGAGCGAGGCTGTCACCGCCTGCGGATGTGAGAAAACGCCCTGACCGGATCGCTCTTCCATTCCTAAGCAGGCCTATTGTGTGCCAGGCAGAAATTCATGCCCTACTGTGTACAGTACATTCATGCAGCACTCGCCAAATACCACACAGGTCACAAGTATGAACAAAATGCTTGCTGTAGAGTATGCACTGATGCGGCAGCCTGTGGTAGCTCAGGCATTAATATCACATCTACTGTATACCAAGCCTTAAGGAAACACGCATATGTAACTGCCACATTCAATATAGGGTATACAAATCAAGTGTTTTTCACATATACAACGTATGCCAAATATGAATGCTGTGCCTGTCGTATACCACATATTGTATATAGCTCCTACTGTGTACTATGTGTTGATGCAGCACAGCACCTCCTATTGATATGCTGCCTGATTTCATATATATATGTGTGTGTATATATATACATACATATATACATATGTCATATATGTGTATATATGTGTGTATATATGTATGTATGTATTTGTGTGTGTGTATATATATACATATATACATACATATATGCTGTCAACCAGGCTTATTGGCAGGTGAAGAATAAGCATTATTAACAGTCTGCCTGCTGTATACCAAGCACCAACTTACGGCTGTTGCTGTGCATGTGAAGGCCCATGCATGTGGTTTGCATGTGCTGGAGTGGAACCCAGGCTGCCCCCCCGCCCAGCATGTACCAGGGAGGTAAGTTCCCTGTTGGTGGGTCAATCTGAGTCCCCTAAGTGTAAACTAACTCACAAACCTGAGAAGTGTTTTCCACCTTCCAGAAAGAGGCATGCGTACCCAATCAGCGCTCAATCAGGGCATGTGTCAATAATAAGAGACTACAAAGAACTTGAAAGTCAGGCCTGTGCTGCATGTGTTCCTGTCCCAGTCCCTGCCTGATCACCCAGCCTTGAGATAAGACGGCAAGGGGAGGGTCAAAGTCTTCATTTACTAGCTGATTGGGGTTGTGGGGAGATTATTCCCCTGAAACTCTCCTATCAGGGCCTCTGTCCCCACCCCAGGAGTTCATGGCCCAGACTAGGGGCTCCCGGGTGGCCCAATGTGGTCAAAGTTCCTCTTGTAGCTCATAGGTGCAACCCCTTGAGCCTTGACCATCCCAGTGCTGGAATGACAGGCATATGCCATCATGCCTGTTCACATTATCTTTGTGTGCATACATAGTTTCCTTTTCTTAAAACAATTTAATCTTATTTTACATGCACTGATGTTTTCCTTGCCTGTGAGGGTGTCACATCTCTGGAGCTGGAGTTACAGGTGGCTGTGAACCCCCACATGGATACTGGGTACCAAACCTGGGTCCTCTGCAGGAACAGCGAGTACGGTACCACTGGGCCATCCTACCCTCCAGCCCCTGTGAACTGCTCTGTTTGGGTTCATGGGTTAGGGATCATCACCTGGTAAATTGTCGGCAAAAAGGGATTCCAAGCAGCCAGGCCGTGGTGCAGGCCTTTACTTCCAGCACCTTGGAGGCAGAGGCAATTGGATCTCTTGTGAGTTTCAAGGTGGTCTGGTCTACAGAGTGAGTTTCAGGACATCGAGGGGCACACAGAGAAACCCTGTCAAAAGGGCAGCAGGGAGGAGTCCCAGGAGCTAAGGGGAGTACTCAGCTCCTAAGAGGACTTTCTAGGCAAGCATGAGGACCTGAGTTCAAATACAACACCCACTGTGGCTGTGCACATCGGTGACCCCACCTCATCCCCACACTGAGGTGGAGACAGGTAAATCCAGGTACTCATGGCCTAGCAGACTGGCGCAGGGCAAAGAGGCAGAGGGCCATAGTGGAGGATACCCAATGGCCAGTGTGGCCTCCACGGGGGTGAGCACACCCAAGGCCATGTGCAGGTACCACCGAGGAAGGACAGACTGAGGCTCTGTAAACCAGACTGGCCCGGACTGCAGCTTCCTCCTGCCTCACCCAGTTTGGGGTTGGTGATTCCTGTGCTCCGAACTGACCCAGATTAACTCTTGTTCTCTATGACGGTGACACCCATGGTGGCTCAGGTCTCTTTTTTTCTTCTCCAACATAATTTTTCTTATTATTATTATTTGGGGATCTCATATCACGAACCCTGATCATACTCACTTCCCAACCCTCCCAAGTCTACCCCCAACCTTGTGACCCCCCCCAAAAAAAGAAAAATTTAAAAACCCACAAGTCCAGTTTGTGTTGCCTGTATAATGTGCACCGGAGCATGGTCACATTCCCTGGGGCCAGCCCTTAGGGAAACTGAGTCCTTCCCAACCTGTATCCTGCCCAGACTCACTCGCTGAATGCATCCTTAACAATTCTTTCTCTTTCTCTCTCTCTCTCTTTTTTTTTTTTTTTTTTTGGTTTTTTGAGACAGGGTTTCTCTGTCTTGGAACGCACTCTGTAGACCAGGCTGGCCTCAAACTCAGAAATCCGCCTGCCTCTGCCTCCCAAGTGCTGGGATTAAAGGCGTGCACCACCACTGCCCGGCTACCCGGCATCCTTAACAATTCTTAAGAGATCTGTTGAATGGCTGTCTGTCTAGGGTGTTACTTTTGGGGGTAGGATGGGGAGCAGGGGTTGTCTAGAAGCCTTCCATGTCCCTTCCCCTCAACTGTGCACCGGCACTACAAAAGTAGCCTTTGCAGTCGGGAGTACGGAACACGGACTTCCATGTGGTCTCCAATGTCAGCTAGTGCCACAGACATCTGTGTGGCCCTCAGTGATGACACCTGGTAGCTCAGCTTGGGAAGCTGAGACAGGTAAGTCTCTGAGTTCAAGAATAGCCTAAGCTAGTGCGTTCCAGGGCAGTCATAGTGAGACCCTGCCTGTGGAAAAGAGAGAGAGAGAGAGAGAGAGAGAGAGAGAGAGAGAGGAAAGAGGAAAGAGGAAAGAGGAAAGAGGAAAGAGGAAAGAGGAAAGAGGAAAGAGGAAAGAGGAAAGAGGAAAGAGGAAAGAGGAAAGAGGAAAGAGGAAAGAGGAAAGAAAGAAAGAAAGAAAGAAAGAAAGAAAGAAAGAAAGAAAGAAAGAAAAAGAAAAAAAATAACCCAAAAAGCTTAGCCCTATGGTGCAAGCCTATCATCCCAGCAACTGGGAGCCCGAGAAAAGAGGATTACAAGTTTGAGCAGAGCAGGAGAAATTAGAAGTTACCCTGTGGTGTTAGTGAGCCTGAGTTTCAAAATAAAGAGCACTGGGGGTTATCACCAACACCAGAGGGAAACTGAGGTCTGAGCAGAGGCAGTGGCCTGAGAGTACACCCCCACCTAGAGACCTAGGCCCTGGAGACAAAGTCTGGCTGCCACACCCTGCAGCCGCCTAGCCGCTCCCTTCTTTCTCAGCCTTGGCCTGTGAACCCCAGGGATGGAAGGTTTATGGGTCCATATTGGGCTGGGGACAAGGCCACTCCCCGTTTCAGAGCCTGGACAAAGGTACGGATACTACAGAGGCCTTGGAAAGTCCTCAAGAATGTACTGGGTGGGGAAACCCAAGACCTTCACACAGCCTGGAGAGGACCCCCCCCCCCCGCAACCTGTGCCCAGCCCTGAAGAGCTGTCCTCGACCTCAGCCACCTTTGACATGTGGAATTATCACCTAGGAGTCCCGGAGGGCAGGCTTTCCCCGTCCTGCCAGAATTAAAACATCTTTAGTTCTCTCCTTTACTTTTACATTTTTTTTCCTTTTTTTTTTTTTTTTTTTAATCTTAAGACAAGATCTCACTATACAGCCCAGGCTGGTCTGGAACTCACAGTGATTTTCCTGCCTCTGCCTCCCAAGTGTTGAGATGACCACCTTGAGCCACATGTCTGGCTATGGCTCTCTGAGCTTTGTGCACCTGTGTACATCAGGAGCACGAAGGGTGATTACAGTGTCAGTCAGCAGTGCCGTCAGCAGGAGATTCACACCAGCCTGATGCCACTAACACCACAGGAAGGGGCAGAGGCTACATCGCGAAGGTGGGGGGGATGGCTGTCGAGGTTCCGGGGTCCATCCCAGTGCATATGAACCAGCTGTGAGTACACTACTCACTAGGAGGCAGGCCAGTAAACCAATGTCATCATCAGCTACATGGTAAGTTTGGGGTTAGCCTGAGCTAACATGAACTACATGAGACCCTGTCTCAGGAACTCTGATAGTGGCAGAGACAAAACTCCTCTGTGATCAGTTACAGCTTCGTTCGTAAACCCCAAGTGGGAACAGCCAGTGTTTATGGTGATGGATGGGGAAGTGGTACGGTCCCTCACCCACTGGAGTGAATGGGAGCAAGGCTGTGACACCCCATGGCATGGAGGGACCTTGGAAGACACGATGGAACTGGCTGAAGATGGGATGTTCTATATCAGCTAGCTGAACAATCTGAAGTACAACCAAGGGCACTGACGTCACAGTCTGCAATGCGAATTTCACTTTTGAATTATACTTTTAAAAATACACCAGTAAATCAGGTGGTCCCAGGCTGAGGCAAGAGAGTAACAGCGAGTTTGAGGAAGTGAGGGCCTTTCTGGTAGATTGTCTACAAGATTGTCTCAGGCAAGAGCTCACAGCCTGGGCAAAGGCCCTGGGTCAGGACAAGCCTGTGCTGAGCACCCTGAGGGCTCCTGTGGCTGCACAGGGGAGGAGGGAGAGCGGCAGGGAGGAGGGCATCAGGGACTGGGCTTTGACCGGGACAAAGGTGGTCTAGGAGGATGCTGACGCCTATGGCGCCCTCTGGTGGCCGCTGTGGAAAGGCCAGCTATGGCAGAGCGGCTAGCCTGATGGAGCGGATCACCCAGTTCCTGGTTCAAATCTCAGCTTTCTCTTTTTGTTCTCCTAACTCCATGCTATTGGAATATCAACTCAAATAGAGAGGCCAGCCTCAGCGCCTCCATTTCCTGCCTCCAAGAGCTTCAAGGCATCCACCCTCCAAGGACAGCTTCTCCTTTTTTTCTCTCAGCTTCCTTTGAGACCTGACCCAACCTGACTTCCTACAGGACAAGGACAGTAAACCCACACACTGCATGTCCCCAGCTTCCGGCTTTGGGCAAGGTAACTGGAGGTGGCCAGTCGGTGACCCATCTAGCTCCTTCATGGGTTGCCTCCTTAGACAGGCTACCCTAACAGCAATTTTTAAAAAAGATTTATTTATTATTATATGTAAGCACACTGTAGCTGTCTTCAGACACACCAGAAGAGGACGTCAGACCTCATCACGAATGGTTGTGAGCCACCATGTAGTCGCTGGGATTTGAACTCAGGACCTTCGGAAGAGCAGTCAGTGTTCTTAACCACTGAGCCATCTCACCAGCCTACAAACTCACATACTTGCTTCAAAAACTTTAACTCAAATGTTTCTTCTTCTAAGTACCTGTCTTCAGTGTTATTCTGTGAGATATTTAATCTACCTTCCCATGAATTCATCTAGGCCCAATCTTTCCTTCCACTCCAGCCCAGAATCACCAGGCTTCCAGTAAGAACAAGACCTGCCTCAAGTCTGTCATACAGCTTGCCCTGTAGCTCCCACCTGTACTGCTTGGAATAAATTCAAGGCCTAGAATTCCCCAGTGAGGGGCTGGGGGCGTGGTCAGAGTAGCGCTCCGCCTAGAATCCCCCAGTGAGGGGCTGGGGTATGGTGGGGAGAGGATTGGCTCAACCCCCAGTGAAGACACCACAACATAGCTGTCCCACTGGGAGAGCTCCTGGCATGAAATGGGTGGAAGCCTGGGCTTAGTTAGCTCAACACCCTGCAGAACCCAAGATATACCACTAGGGACAACCTAGCCCAGTGTCTGCATCACCCTGGAGGACCCCCTGGACTTGCCTTCTAGGCCATGCTGCGTCAGTCTGAAGCACCCTGAGGGAGCCCGCGCTCACCAAGCCTGGAAATGACATCAGTACCCGCCAGGCCTTCTACAGGTGGGGTTTGGGGGAGGGGCGACAGTCAAATCTGGGAAGCTGCCGCCCCCGTGTGGCTCGTACTAGAAACTTTGCCTTCTGTGACTATCCGGCATTTTATCAATTTTGATGTTAAAAAAATTGGGTGTGGCCCTGGCCACGGGGCTCGGAATCCTGGAACTGGGATTTCACCTGAGTCCCAGGGGAGACGTCACTACAGGACCAGCTCAGTCCCTGTGTGGGTCCTGGGTGCTGAGCATAAAGGTCTCTAGGGATGGCCTCTGTGGCTCCAGGTCTGGCCCTGTTTTAGGAATTAATGTATGTGGAGAACTGGCTGGTTCTGGGTTCTTTGCAAATTAAAAACTCAAGTTTCTGAGTCTTTAACTTGGGCCTAACACCCATTTCATAGAAAAAGATACAAAGGGACGGAGCTGTGTGCTTTCAAGATTAACTCAAAAAGAGAAGTGATGCGGTGTGGGTAGACGCACAAGAAGGATTATGGGAAGTGGGTGACATGGCCATCACAGGTGAGCAGTCCTCTTCAGAAGCCACTGGCTCCCAAAACACTCGGCAACAATAACATGGCTCACTGCAGTTCTCAAGACCACAGAGCCATGAGCTGGGGAAATGTGTGCTGGGCAAACCTGAGGACCATAGTTCGAATCCCTGCCTTCCCAGCACACACCCTTAAGTCTAATGGCACACAGTATGGCCATCAAACATCCCAGCAGGACGTGAGCAAGCCAGTGCCAGCACTTGGAGATACCAGTTCACCTTGCGATTGGCTCTCCTAGGCCAGGATCCAGGTTGAACGTCACTTTTCCCAGGAAGCTGTATGCCTTTAGAGCACTGTGTTGACCTCTCTGAGCCCCTCAGACCGCCTTTTGTCAGCCAAAGCTGCTTACTGAGAAAATTCTCAACTTTAAATTATAGACCTCATCGTGCTGAGCCTACTGTTGCAAAGGAAGTATAGTCCAAATTCCCCCGGGTTGGCTGACACTAGATGTGGGGTCTGGGGAAGCCCCCTCTCTGTCCTCACTGGCAGTCAGCTCAAGATGTTCCTTCCCTGTCTAAATGCCTGTGTTTTGAATGCAGAGTATGATGGCACAGGCCTTTAATCCCAGCACTCAGGAGGCAGGGGCAGTGGCATCTCTGTAAATTCAAGGCCAGCCTGGTCTACAGATTGAGCTCCAGGAGCCAGGGCTTCACAGGAAAACCCTGTCTCAAAAAACAAATCAAAGCCAGACAGTGGTGGTGCATGCCTTTAATCCCAGCACTTGGGAGGCAGAGGCAGGTGGGTTTCTGAGTTCGAGGCCAGCCTGGTCTACAGAGTGAATTCTAGGACAGCCAGAGAAACCCTGTCTCCCCCCCCCCCAAAAAAAAAAAAAACCAAACCAATCCAAACCAAAACAACCACAAAAAATGATGCACTGTGGTCTCTAAGATATTTTGGTTTTTGTTTGTTTAAGGTTTTAAATTCTTTTATGTTGAAGATTTATTTATTTTTATTTTATTTGTGTTTATCTGCCTGCATGTTTGTACATGCTGTGCATGCAGTGCCCACAGTGGCCAGAAGGGGGTGTAGTGTCCTCTGGAGCTGTTGTTACAGACAATTGTGAACCCCATGTGAGTGCTGCGAACTCTGCCGTCCTCTGTGGGAGTATCCAGTGCTGTAGCCACTGAGCATTCCTTCCAGCTCCCTCCCTTTTTTTCTGGGCCTAGAGTACAGCAGTGAGGCCGAGCCAGCCAGGGCTCCCCGGGGCTCCCCAGGGCTCCCCAGGGCTCCCCAGGGCTTCCCTTGCCGTCCCTCCTGCCACCTGAAACATCATCTGGGCCACAAGCCCAGCCATTTGTCACTCTGAACCTGGGTCCTTGTAGGCCCACGATAAGCCCTCTACCCACTCAGCAAACTTTCCAGCCACAAAGTTTTGGGTTTTTGAAACAGGTCTTGTGTTGTTCAGGCTGGCTCCAAGCTCAATTAGGGAGCAAAGGATGCCCCTGAGTTCCTGATTCTTCTGCCTCTGCCTCTGTGATTCTCTGCCTCCCATAGGCCCAAACAGAGGCCTAGAGATGGGCATTGCCTCCCTCTAGGTGTTGGCTGCTGAGCACCTCAGAGACCAACAAAAACCATCTGGGAGCCCAGGCCTTTCTGTTCCCCAAATAACCCCAAGTGTCTCCAGAGACACACTCAACCTCAGAAATACAACGACAGTCCCCCTGGGAGGCTGGGCAAGACCTTAAAAGCCCTTAAGCACCCCCAGGTGACTCCCTGATCTGAGGTGCCAGCTCCCTCCAGTGGGTCAGGTAGCCCTGAGCAGAGAGAAATCTCAAAAACACAAGACGTTGTCCCTGAAGACATGGGGGGCGGGATCTAGTGGGGTAGGGATTCCAGTCCCCTCAGCCAGTCCACAGGCTCCTGTCAGCCTCTGCTGCCCCACATACCCAGGAGGATACCAGACTCCACCCCCAGTGCTGCATAAACCAGGTATGGAGGCAAGGGCCTCAGATGTTCAAAGTCAGCCTCAGCTACAAAAGAAGTTAGGGGCCAGCCTGGGCTACACAGACCCTGTCTCAAAAAGAAAAAAAATAATAATAACAAAATAAAACCAAGCATTTTGAGTGTTGGTCCTTGGCTGAGGTTTTGGAGATGAAAGGAATGAAGGCAGGATGGGCAAATTTAATACCTTCCTGGACATGGTATTTACATTACAACAGGTGGGGAGGGCAGAGGTCACGGCCACCACTGCCTGGGAGCTGGGTCAAGGCCAAGTGATGGAGGACTGGAAACCCCAAGGTGAGCCAGTGAAGGGATGGTGTGTGGTCAGTTGTTTTGTTGTTGTTGCTGTTGTTATTGTTTAAAGTGCTGGGGACCCCAGGGATCTGTGCTCACTCAGAGAAAACCAACCCCCCCCCAGCCTCCCCCCCCACCTCCCCGCAGCCTTGAAGTCTCAGCAGAAGGACTCACTCGGTTCTCCCAGACTGGCTTTACATTCACTAAGTAGCTGAAGATGGACTCCACCACGCTCAAAAAGGAGGAAAATGAGGGCTGGAGAGATGGCTCACCAGTTAAGAGCACTGCTTTTCCGAAGGTCCTGAGTTCAATTCCCAGCAACCACATGGTGGCTCACAACCATCTGTAATGGGATCCGACGCCCTCTTCTGGTGTGTCTGAAGACAGCCACAGTGTATTCATATACATGAAATAAATAAATTAAAAAAAAAAAGGGAAGAAAATGTATATAAAGTCCTAAAAATACTGACTATACGCACATCCAGTTTTGACTCTGCCTGGATTCCACAAAACAAAACAAACAAACAAAAACCCAAACCACCCACAGCCTTTGTGCAAAGGCCCTGAGGCAGGATTGTTGGAGGAGCAGAGGAGCAGCTGTCTGGTGCACAGGGAGAGCAGTGTCAGGGAGAGGGAGGCATGGGTAGGGGTGGGGTGGGAAGACAGGTGAGCGCCTCCTCGGGTTGAAGGCTGCACACCCTCACTCGAACCACCTGGCAGTCAGCACTTGCTTGCTAAATGCTCACAGAGGGGGCAAATGGGAAAGACTCCATTTTTGGAAGTGATCCCTTGGGGCAGCCTCTGCCTTGCTAATGGGGAACTCAGTCAGGCCAAGGTGGCCGGCCTGAAGCTCTAGACTTGATGGACAGAGGAGCCCCACTTCTACCTCACTCTGTTCACAGAGGGAGGCCTTGCCGCAGCCCAGCGGCTGCCTGCCCGTTTGCCCTGACCTGTCACTCACACTGGGTCCTCTATCCATCATCCACCATGGAGCCCTGTATTCTTCCATGTGGCTTGTTGGTCATTTGTATCCCAGCCAGAAGAGACGTGAGTATCCTACTATTGGATACTTGAGACAGGTCATCACAGTGAGTGGCCCCGAGGACCCAAAGCTGGGGACTGAGTATGTGGGTGTCAGGGGAGGCTGGACTCCCACAGTCCAGGCCGCAAACTGTTCTGTTTTGAGTGGCAGGTTGACAGCCCCCATTCTGGGATTTTTAGGTGTGGTTCTTTTGGGAGGGTCTCATGTAGTCCAGGCTAGCCTGAGACAAACTGTTTTGGGTGATGGCTCTGACCTCCTGACCTACTTGCTTCCACAGCTGGTTTTCTGTGGTGCATGCTGGGTACACTCTGCCCAGTGAACCCAGGTTTTAGCTGGGGGTGACAGTGATGTCACAGGACTTGATGCCTGGGGACATGTATCACTCTTCACATGGAGTGGAAGCCAGGCATAGTGGCCAGCACTGGCAGAGCCCAGGACACCCACAGAATTCAAAGGACAAGGCTAACAGAGAACTCCCCTCTCTCTAGCACCTCACAGGGTGCCCAGCGCCTTCTGGGTAATAGCTCAAATCCTAGTTCCCAGAATGCAGCTCACTCCAGCCAATGTCCTAGAGTCACCTGCCATCATGCCCAACCCTGCAAACAGGCCCAGTACAATGAAACGGAGACTACATCTGCCCCTGTGCCAACTGCTGTGTGATTTGGGCCATGTCAACTCCCCTCTCTGAGCCTCTAGTTCTTCATTCTTTTAAGGACACTGGTAGCTCCTTCCCATTCAGGTGTTTAAGCCAGAGCATGGTGCAGACAGAGGGAACTGGAGTGATGGTCCAGTGGTTACAGCACCATCTGTGACTCTAGCTCCAGGGAACCCAACACCCCCTCTGGCCACTGTGGGAAGTGCATACATGTGGTGCACATAGACATGCATGCAGGGATGCATTAAATAAATAAAAAACAAAAAACAAAGCCAAGAATGTTCTGACAGAGTCAGGTTGCATGGCCCAAGCCTGTTATCCTGGCTTTTGCAGGGGCTGAGGCAGAAGAATCCCAAGTTCAAAGACAGCCTGGGCAACTTAGTGAGACCCAGCCTGAAAACGGAGAGTGCATAGTAAGAGGTTGGAGCAGAGTCCATCCCAGACCTCCTAACCTGTCATGCATGAGGGAGAGTCCTTAGACATCACAGCCAATAAGTTAGTTTATATGTCAGCTCATGCATTAAACACATCTTGACAATAATTCTCTCCTTCCCTGCATGCTATAAAAAATTACTTGTCAGCCGGGCGTGGTGGCACACGCCTTTAATCCCAGCACTCGGGAGGCAGAGGCAGGCGGATTTCTGAGTTCGAGGCCAGCCTGGTCTACAAAGTGAGCTCCAGGACAGCCAGAGCTATAAAGAGAAACCCTGTCTCGAAAAACCAAAAAAAAAAAAAAAAAAAAAAATTAGTTGTCTTGGGGAGGAGGGCTGTGATTGGGATATAAAATGAATAAATGAATTAATGAATAAATAAATAAATGAATAAAGGGAAAGGGAAAATTGCTTGTTTGTTGTTTATTCATCCACCCACCCACTCACCCACCCATCTATACATCCATCCAACCATCCATCCATCGGCTTTTTGGGGTCTCACTATGTAGTACTGGCTGTCCTAGAGAGGTCTCTGTAGACCAGGTTGGCCTTGAACTCACTACCTCTTCCTCTTGAGTGATGAGACTTAAAAGACATGTGCCACCACTGCTCAGATGATAAACAAACAAATTCCTGTCTCAAAAACAGCAGCCATGGTGATTCCTGGGCCCGCAGTAGCCTGCCCTGCCCTCCTGTGTCTGGCCCTCCCTCAGTGGTGTCCAATCCTCTTAAGCTGCTGAGTCTGGCTGGGCAGTGATGGCCCACACCTTTAATCCCAGCACTCGGGAGGCAGAGGTAGGCAGATTTCTGAGTTTGAGGCCAGCCTGGTCTACAGAGTTCCAGGACAGCCAGAGCTACACAGAGAAACCCTGTCTCAAAAAACAAAAAAAAAAAAAACAAAAACAAAAACAAAAAAAAAAAAAAAAAAAGGAAAAAGAAAGAAGCTGCTGAGTCCTGTACTTAGCACCAGACTAACTAAGTAACTAAGTAACTACTTAGTAGTTACTAAAAGAGAAACTGTGCCATCCTGGAGGCTGGGAAGTCAAGGCAAGGATGTGGCCACATAGGACCAGCTGCTGCTGTGACACCTGACAACTCTGGCTGTGTTGGAATCAGGGACTGCCAGAAAGCCACAGAAAGGGGTCTGTATGCCCCAGAGTGGAACAGGTGGATGATCATAGGGAAGGCTGGTCTCATGCAGGAGGGCCAGGAGTTCAGGGTTTTCATGTGCTACAGAGTTCCAGACCAGCCTGAGCTACATGACACCATTTCTATAAAATAAGACAATGTCACAGGTCAACAGTGGGACCCTCATCCAAAAGTCCTGTGAGCAGGATATGGATAGGTACCAGGAGCAGCCGCGTGGACTCCTGCCTCTGGGGTACCAGAATCTGAGGCCTGCAGTCTCCAAGGCTTCCTCTTCCCTTCTTCTGCCCTCTGTGGCTGGGAGAGGTCCCAATCTCTCCCCACCGGGGTTTGCCATAGCCATGGCCTGGCTGAGCTTGGCTGGCCACTGTAACCTCTCCTCTCTAACCTTGTGGGCCATTTGAGTATGGCACTCAATGATATTTGTCTCTGTCTGTCTCAGGTAAGGAACTGTTTGAGACAGGGTCTTGTTATACAGCTCAAGCTAGCCTGAGATTGTAGGACTCCTCCTGCCTCAGCTTGCTCTGAAGTGTTGGGGTAAATAGTATTGGCCCAAAGAACTATTTTATGTATCTATTTTTTTTTTTTTTATTATTTTTAAGACAGGGCTCATGGAGCCCTGGCTGCCCTGGGACTCACAAGGTGGGCTTGAATTTACAGAGATCTGCCTGCCTCTGCCTCCCAAGGGCTTAGATTACAGGCTTGTGTTACCACACCAGCATATTTGTTTTATTCATTTGTTTTTGTTTTGTTTTGTTTTGTTTTTGGACAGGTCTCACCTCAGTACGCTGGGTCACAGGTTGATGCTGAATTTTTGATAATCCTCCTGCCTCAGCTTCCTAAGTGTTGGGATCACACTAGGACCTGGGGAACTCTTACGTTTTATTTTTATTTTATTTTATTTTTATTTTATTTTATTTTTGGTTTTTCGAGACAGGGTTTCTCTATATAGCCCTGGCTGTCCTGGAACTCACTTTGTAGACCAGGCTGGCCTCGAACTCAGAAATCCGCCTGCCTCTGCCACCCGAGTGCTGGGATTAAAGGCGTGCGCCACCAAGCCCGGCTCCTCTTACGTTTTATTTATGAGACAGGTCTCTCTTTGTAGCCCTGGTTGTCCCAGAAGTCTCTATGTAGACCAGGCTGGTCTCAAATCAGAGATCCTCCTGCCTCTGCCCCCTGAGTGCTTGGATTAAAGGTGTCCGGCCACCACCACCTCCTGTGGCCCGATTTAACTTTTTCATGTTTTGAGATAAGGGCTCCTGTAGCCCAGGCTGTATTCACTGTGTAGATCAGGCTGGCTTCCACCTATCTCAACCTACCCAGCACCCGTAATAGGTCTTGTACCCCAGCACAAACCATGTCTTACTTTTTGTTGTTTTAAGACAGGCTCTCTGGTAACCCAGGCTGTCCTGGAACCATTGATCCTCTTGCCTCTGCACCCCAGTCAGTAGATTACAGGCCTGGGCCCCCATCCTACCTCTGTGGGACAGGTGTCACTCTGCTGCCCAGTGTGCCCCCCAGCTGTGCCAACCCTCCCGACTCCAAAGAGGACCTAGCACACTGTAGGCACTCCATAAATCCACCGTGAAGCCTGGGCGTCCAGGCTGCGAGTCTGTGGCCTTGGGACTGGGGGCGGGGGGCACTGATGCAGGCCTCCGGCCGGGGTTCCGGGCCGTGGCGGGGGCGGGGCGCGCGGGGCCAAGGTCACGGGTGGGGCGTCCGGGCCTGCGCAGTGCCGGGCGCGGCAGGTGGAGCGGGAGCCCGGGCGGCACCGCGTCGCCATTACACAATAGCGCGGGCGGCGCGGGCGGGCGGCGGGCGGCGCAGGAGGCGGGACGCGGGGCCCCGGAGCTGTCGATCGGGGACAAAGCGCGGCCGCCCGGCGCCCCCCGAGCCGCCCGAGCCGGGGCGCAGCCCGCGCCCCCCGCGACTGACATGATGTTTCCGCAAAGCCGGCACTCGGTAAGGGGAACCCCGCGCACTGCACCCCAGAGCTCTCCCTGCACCCCCAGCTCAGCTCACTGCACCTCCGGCGCTCACCCTGCACCCCAGCTCAGCTCACTGCACCCCTTCTAGGTCGGATCCTGTCTCTCTCCCCGCCCTGGGCCTGTCCCAGGGGCTCCCTACGCTTCCCCAGCTCCCACAGGCCTGTTCTGTCCCCCCAGCCCTGGGCTCGTCCCCAGGGTCCTTGCACCCCACAACCCAGACCCTACGCACCCCACCAGTCCAGCACAGCATCCTTCAGCCCAGATCCCTGAACTTTGATCCCTGCCCTGAGTCCCCTCACCGCCTCCCCCACACCTCGCCCAGCCCGACTCCAAGGTCTTCTCCCCCACCCCCCCACCCCCCGGGCTCCGGATCAGCCTGTCTTCAATCTTGGGCCCGCACCCCACTGCGGCCGCCTTCGGCCTGTCTTCCTGACCTGGGGTTCAGGCCCAGAGCTGCAGCACCCCAGTCACAAGCCCATCATCCCCTCACCCCAGACCCGCATGTCCTCCAGCCGAGACCTTGCATCCCCACCTCGGTACACCCCCCCCCCCCCCAGGCCCAGCTCTATAAGAGCTTCAGACTGGCCTGCCACCAAGTCCAAGGCCCTGCACCCACCATCACCTCGGCCCTGCACTTCCTTACACCTCAGATCTGCCCTGGCCCCAAGTCTGGTGCCCTCTACCCCCCAATCCAGTCCCCACACCCCCTGTCTCTCCCTCCAGCCCTGTCGGGCCTGGCGTCACCATCCGGGCCCAGCGCCACCCCCAACCTGGCTCCGCGTCCCTCCTCCAGCTGTAGGCCCCGCACCCCAGCGGCCTTCCTCCTCCTAGCCCCCATCCTGCACCCTCAGCACTAGGGTTGGTGGGACCCTGTGCCCGTATAATGCCCAATGCTCCCTTGTCCGGAGCCGGATACCCCGCAGTCTCCCCCCCCCCCCGCCCCCTCTCATGTCCAAGCCCATCTGTCGCCTCCCACACCAGCTCCCAGTGGCCTTGCTCCCCACACCCTACCCCTTGCCTTGCTCCCCAGATCCGAGATCTTACACCCTAACTCATGACCCAGTGCCCTCAGATGCCGGCCCTGTACATACCCCACCCCACTCGCTCCCCAACCCCCCAGCTTCCAGCTCTCCCTAACTCCCAGGACATGATTTCTCTGTGGCTTTGGCTGGGGCCTGGGGGGGGGGAACCCCACAAGGCACCCCTGGGCCTGGGCAGCTTTGGGAGGTCCCTTCCTGAAAAGCACACCCGTGAGGAAACAGGTGTGATGGGGGTACTCCCAGGAAATGTAGGGTGGTAAGCTAGGTGCCTCTTCCATGCTGGCTTTGAAGGGAGGCCTGTGCCACCCTGATTGACTTAGAGGGGCTTTCTGGGGAATTCCTCTGGGAGCAGCTGAAGGACAGAGGTGCACCCCGCCCCATGGATGCCCGCCCTTCCCAAATGACCAGTGTGTAAAAGTGTCCCCACTGCCTAGGGGCCTCACAGCCCCTTCCTGGCAGCCCAGGAAGTGGGGCATGGGCGGGGCAGGACGCTGCTTACCCTCCTGCCCCCGCAGGGCTCCTCCCACCTCCCTCAGCAGCTCAAGTTCACCACCTCCGACTCCTGTGACCGCATCAAAGATGAGTTCCAGCTGCTGCAAGCGCAGTATCACAGGTGAGCCCGGGCCAGGGCACCTCCATGTGTCTGTAGAGTTGTCTGTGGCTTGAAGGAAGGCGGGGTGGGGGGTGCCTCTGACATCTCAGGGCTCAGGAGGTGGGGCCAAGAGGGTCAGCAGTTCAAGGTCATCCTCAGCTACTTAGCAAGTTGGCCAGCCTGGGCTACATGAGATCATGTGTCCAAAAACAATCAGCCCCATGGTGTGGAGGAAGAAAGTAAGGCATACAGCGTTCATGGTTCCAGAGGCCCAGTGCCTATGTTTAACACAGGCTAGAATGGGTGCCCAGAGAGGGTGAGTAATCGGCTCAGGGTCACACAGCCCTACCTTCTTCTGTCCAGTTTTGGAGTAAGGTCCCACAGACCCTCCAGCCTGGTCACTCCCACCACAAATACTTTTCTTGTTCCTAATGGGTTCCTCATGTGTGAAACTGAGCACTCCGAAGCCCAGGGTGTCAGCAGCTTCCTGGGGTGTACAGCACAGACGCAGGAAAAGCTGCAAGCAGCCTGAAGCTGGGGAGTTGGGGTCCCAGCACGGGTTCCTATCTAACCTAGGCAGGGTTTGAGTGGGCATGGAGATACAGGCCCAACCTTCCAGCTCTCACAGGCAGGTGAATAGAGTCGTTCTGGGCTAGCCTGAGGTACAGAGCAAACCTCTGTCTCAGAAAACAAACTAATAATAATGATGATAATGCCTTTATTTTTTATTTTTTTATATGTAAGTAGCTACACTGTAGCTGTCCTCAGACACTCCAGAAGAGGGCATCGGATCCCATTGTAGATGGTTGTGAGCTACCATGTGGTTGCTGGGATTTGAACTCAGGACCTGAGGAAGAGCAGTCAGTGCTCTTAACCGCTGAGCCATCTCTCCAGCCAATGACAAAACCTTTAAAAGACCCTTAGATTTCTCCAAGAAACAAAAAGTAAATCTCAGTGTTCATAGAGTTTTCTATTTAAAAAAAAAATGTTATATTTGAGTTTTTGGTATTTATTTTGAGACAGGATCTTAAGTGATCCAGGCTTCACCCAGCTCCCTATGTAGCCAAGGATAGCCTTGAGCTTATACAGTAGATGTCAGGCAAGGCCCAGGGTGCTAGGCCAGCCATCGACCTGCTTGGCTGCTCCCCCAGTGTTTGCCATTCTAAAGAGGAATTTAGGGCACCAGTGTTTGCACCCCCATGGTTCTGGGGCCAGTCTTAGGCTGACTTCTTCCAGGACCTGCAGGGCACACGGTGGCTACAGGGCTGTGTGTTGTCCCCTTGGCAGATGCCATCTCTGAGCTGCATTGTGCTGTGCCCTGTGCACTGGGCCTGGGCCGGGCCTGGGGGGGCTCCTGGAGAAGTCCCGTGTTGACTTTCTCCCATCGACCTTGGTGTTGGGCCTCGTGCAAAGTGCAATCACCGGTGAGGTACACTAGCCTTACTTATTATGTAAACGTGGGCTGGGGGCCCACCCCTCAATCCTGCGCCCCTGAGTGAGTGGGGATGTCAGCACTTGGGGAGCGTATCAGAAGCCTGCTGGCTAATAAGCACCATCCCAATTTCCAGGACAGGGTCTCACTCCGTAGACCAGGCTGGCCTCAGACTCACAGATATCCATCTGCCTTACCCTCCCAAGCTCTAAGGGCTGTTTGGATTTAGAAAGAAATACCCTGATTGGCTTGATGGCACAGGACTTTAACCTCAGCACTCGAGAGACAGAGGCAGGCGAATCTCTGAGTTCCAGGACAGGGCTATACAGAGAAACCCTGTATTGGAAGAAAGAAAGAAAAGGAAGGGAGGGAGGGAAGGAGGGAGGAAGGGAAGGGAAGGAGGAAAAAAGAGAAAGAAAGAGAGGAAGAAAGAAAGAAAGGTTACATTGGGGGGTCGTGCTGTTGTTCAGGTGTGGAGGTCCAAGGACAACTTGGGGGAGTCACTGCTAGGCATGGTGGCAAGAGCCACACCTAGGAGTAGCCTCCTAGGACTGGAGAGCGAGCCACAGGCCCAGTCCCTTGACTCCACTGACCTGTCCTGGTCCCTCCTGGTCCAGGAAGGTTGCCGCTACAAAGAGAAAGCAAGTGGGGCCCACAGAGGTAGAGCAGCCGGCCTAGAATCACACAGCATGGGAAGGCAAAGCAGCCCTAGCTGCCGGCTCTGATGTGACTAGAGAGAAAGAGGGGCTGGACATGACAAAGGTTCCTGAAGCCAGGACACCTTGGGGTGCTCTGTTCCTCTCAGCCCCAGGCCATCTCAGTCTTCAGCATCTGTCTGTCAGTGTGGAGAATTCTCCTCGGGTTTGAGTACTTGGGTTACTGCCCACTGTGTGACCTTGAACCTCTCACTCACCCTCTCTGGGCACCCACTGAGTCATGTGTTAAGATGAGATTAGATGGATGACAAGTTCTGCAGCCCTCATCCGCCCCGGAGGAGGGCACCTCTGACTATGGTGGTTGTTATTCCATTGAGAATGCTTTCATAGTTTTAGTGGAGGAGACCAAGTAGCCCCACCCACCTGCCTGGGATCGCAGAAAACCCAGGGGTGTCCTTAAATGCAGCCAGATGTGGTGTTTGGCCCTTCGCAGTTTGCAGCTTGGGGCAATAGCTCAGTTGGCATGTCCCAGCACTTGGTAGGTGGAGGCCAGGAGGATCAGGAGGACTTCTGAGTCATCCTCAGCTACACAATGAGTTCAAGGCTAGCCTGGGCTACATAAGACCCCGTCTCAAAAAACAAAAACAAAAATAAAAAATCCAAAAAGTTTTTAGCTTGACCCTCCAGAGGTGCCCCCCACCCCGAGGGAACCTCAGTTGGCTTCCCTTATGTGTCCTCAGCCTGAAGCTGGAGTGTGACAAGCTGGCCAGCGAGAAGTCAGAGATGCAGAGGCATTACGTCATGGTAAAGCCCCCTCTGGGACTGGGGGTGGGGGGTGGGGTGGCGACCCAGACTCCCCACATACCGCAGATGCCTGCTACCGAGTCCCCCACGGGCTAAGGGCAGCCTGGCCACCGGCCCAGGTGGTGGCCGAGGTGCCAAACCACCGGCTCGCAGTGTGGGCCGGCCAGGTCTCGGCTGGCCTTGGCGGCAGGAGGAGGAGGCAGCTGTGGAAGCCAGTCGCAGCCAGCCACAGCCAGCCGGAAGCAAGAGTCCCCTCCCTCCAGGCCAGGCATCCCTTAACCCATCCTTGACCAGAGCCCTCCTAACCTCCACAGGACCAAAAGGGGATTGTGCCTCGGCCCTGTAGTTCCCAGCAGGGGAGGTTGCTGGGGTCTTGGGGCATTGTGACAGGGGTCTTGAAGAACAAATAGGAGCTCACTGGATTGGGGGTAGCCTTGCTGGAATGTGTAGGGAGAGGCAGGCCACCCACAAGGCCACATCCCTTTGGTTCCTGACACCCCTCTCCACCTCACAGTACTATGAGATGTCCTACGGATTGAACATCGAGATGCACAAACAGGTAAGTCTTACTGTCCCTCCTTCATGTCCTCAATGCCCTGTGATTCCCAGACTGAGCGTTAAGGCCACTCCTGTTACCCCCTCCCACCCCTCCAAGTGCCCCAGGTACTGAGGGAAAATCATGTGTTCCAGGCTGAAATTGTGAAGAGGCTGAATGGGATTTGCGCCCAGGTTCTGCCCTATTTGTCACAGGAGGTAAGCAAGCCACCAGCAGGGGGCAGTGGGGTTCCCTCTGCACCTTGCTGAGCGCTCCCTGGGCACACACCTGCCCTTTCTGAGCTTAGCAAAGGTGAGACGTGGAGCAGCTGCACTCAGACCCCTGTGGCAAGGCAGAAAGAGCTCCCTGGGTGGGCGGGCACAGGCGATGGGAGCCCCCACCACCAGCTCTGAGGATATTCCTGTGAAGTTGAATTCCTAGTCTCCCACCCCAGCAGCCCCTGAACCCCTAGGACAGGACTTCTCTTGAGCATTTGCACTGGTTGCCCACTGCACAGGAGTCGCCGTTCCCCCGCCCCCACCCCTCAGTCCCTTTCCAGCTTTGCCTGAGAGAACTCTGTCTCCTTCCTTGCCGATTCCAGCATCAGCAGCAGGTCCTGGGAGCCATCGAGAGAGCCAAGCAGGTCACGGCTCCTGAGCTGAACTCCATCATCCGAGTAAGTCGGAGCCTCTGGTGGACTGGGGACCGATGGGTGACCTGGGTGGCCAGGGTCAGGTGACAAGACCCTGGGCTGACTCTGTCACCCCCACCCCCACCCCACAGCAGCAGCTCCAGGCTCACCAGCTGTCCCAGCTGCAGGCACTGGCCCTGCCCCTGACACCGCTGCCTGTCGGGCTCCAGCCACCGTCCCTTCCTGCAGTCAGTGCAGGCACAGGCCTGCTGTCACTCTCTGCTCTGGGTTCTCAGACCCACCTCTCCAAGGAGGACAAGAACGGACACGATGGGGACACCCACCAGGAGGATGACGGAGAGAAGTCGGATTAGCTCTTGGGGAGGGGGGAGGGGGGAGACCAGGGGAGACAGGCACAGAGAGCGCAGTGTTCTAAGGGCCACACAGCACACAGCTCGGTCACTACCCAAGCTTCCACCTCCAGTCCTGGTTCTGGCTGTGCACCCTGGGCCTAGGGGATGCCAGAGAGACACCCCAGGCTAAAGGTTCTTCCCCACCTTCAACATTTCCCTGGGCCACAGCCACCAATCTCGGCCCAGAATGTACACAACGCTAGCTGCCCCTTTCCACCCTGTGCACCCCGAATCTGCCCCCATCCCCTTCTCTGCTTCCTGCACTGCACACCTGCTAGTTCCAGACCCCTCCCCCCAGCTCACCCAGCTCCGGTTCCCTCAACCACAAAAGAAGGGGACAGAGAGAAAGCATTGGCTCGGGACTGCAGTGGGGGTGGGCACCCCACAAACTTCCCTCCCCTCTTCCCCAAATAAACATGAGGGTTAAAAGTTGGTTTGTTTATGATTTCTTTCTCGTGCCAGTATTCTATAGCTATCATCTCAGAAAGGAAAAGAAGGAAGCCCCAGGAGTGTCTGTGCATAGGGTTAGCTTTGCTGGTCGCCTTGGTCTCTGCCGAGAGGTCAAAGGCCAAGCCGCTGTACTGAGGATGGGGTCTAGCTGTGCCTTCAAAATAAAAACATGAAAAGGTTGGCCACTGTGTCCCTGCTTCTGTCTTGTGGGTGGGGAACCCCCTTTCCTCAGGGTACCCTGTGTCCTGCAATAAGACATCCCTGGAGCAACCAAAGACCCAGAGAGGGTGAGCTGGGGACCTGGGCCCAGACAGTGCAACTCAGTGCTCAGGTTTCACACTTTTTTGGCAGGGTGGCTGTGGTACCCACATGGATCCCTTGGTTACCTTCTGGGAGATGGCCTGGATGCTCCCTGTACCCCTCCCAAGCTAGGCTGTCCCCTGGGCATGCGCCTCAGTTTGGGGGCCTTTTCCTTTCTTGTTTTTCTGAAATGGTTTTCTCTGTATAGCCCTGACTGCCCTGGACTCATTCCTCAAACTCACAGAAATCCTCCAGCCTCTGTTTTCCGAGGCCAGGGATTAGCCTTGTGTGCTACCTGTTTTCTTTATCTGCTTTGTTTTCTGTTTTGTTTTTATGTTTGCTGGTTTATCATGTCTGTGTCCTGTTTGAGGACACCTTGCAGGGATCTGTTCTCTTTCTACCGTCTGTCTCAGGAATCAAACTCGGGGTGTCAGGCTTTGCAGCAATTGCCTCTACTGGCAAAGCCACATCTCACTGGGCTACTTTTTGTTGTTTTTAGGCTGGCCTGGAACTTGGTTTGTAGCCTAGGTTCACCTCACTCAGATCCCCAGACTGTTTTTGTGTTTTGAGGCAGGTGCTTACCACAGCCCTCAGACCAGGCACCAAGTGACCTGGAGTTCACCCTGGACCTTGGGGTTCTGTGCCCACAGGGTCAGAGGGTCTAAGGGGACCAAGGCTTCTCATCCCTCAACTGGGAAAAACAGTTTGAGGTGTCTCAGTGAGCGGGGTGTTGTCCTCTTTGCCTCTGGGGCTTATGGAGAAGGTCCTGCCAGCACCTGGCAGTGGGGGACCTCAGGGAGAGCACTGAGCCAGCCTGACTTTGTGTAACTGGTCACCAATGTTCTGGTCACCTGATGAAGTAGGGGGGAGGACAAAGAGGGAGCTGAGGGTCCCAGCTCCTTATGCCCAAGACTTGGGCCCAAGGCAGTAATGGTGACCAGGTGACACCCCTCACCCCACCCCCAGCTCCTTCCTTGAGAATTTTGCTGGCTCTCTGGAGTCCTCCTGGGGGACCTTCTGTGATTCCATCTCTGTGTCCCTATCTACTCGGTGGCACGAACATCCTCTATTCTGGGATTAAGCTGTGGCTTGGGGACTCGGGATTATAGGTCCCCACCCCAGGGCCAGGCCACTCCAGGGTAAGGCACCAGTTCCTAAGGCTCCATGGAGACTGGGACCCTACCCTGTACCCAGCAAGGAGAGGACACCTCAGGCAGCAACTGTTCCCCTTTATCTGGCTTCGGAGACTGCACCCTGAGACACATAAAATGACTCCCTTACCTGTTGTACAGACAAGGAAACTGAGGCCCACTGAAGTCAAGGAAACCATACAAGGCTACAAAAGAGTTGCTGCGTCCCCTCTGGGTGGTCAGTCTTTCTCTTGATGACTCTACAAAGAGAACAAGCAGGGGAGACCAAGACAGCACCCCAAACCAGCAAGACATTAAAGCACCAAGGCTTGCTGGGTATTGATTGCCCTGGCCTCAGCTAACTCTGAGTCCCTGTTGCCTCACATGAACAGGAGAGAAGCCCAGAGACAGCAAGCATCTGTGTATGTGGAAACCCAACTTTCTTTCTTCCTCCTCTCTTTCTTTCTCTTTCTCTTTCTCTCTCTCTGTCTTTCTTTCCTTCTCTCTCTCTTCTTTCTTCCTTCCTTTTTGTGTGTAGATTTGTGTTTTTCTTTTTCTTTTTCTTTTTTCTTTTTTTTTTTTTTAAACAAAACAGGGTTTCTCTGTGTATCGCTGGCCTTTCTGGAACTAACTCTATAGACCAGGCTGTTTTCGAACTCTGTCTTCTGCTGCTGTCTCCCAAATGCTGGGATCAAAGGCATCTGCCACCACTCTGCTCAGTAAAAACCCAACTTTTTCAAAATTCACTTAGTGTAAGGAGTCCATAATAGTGATGGCGTGGTGAAGAGGGGGATCTGAGGGGAGAGCAGATGAATGCCAGACTGGTGAGACCTGAGGGGGCGCTGGGCACAGGAATGCCAGACTGGTGAGACCTGAGAGGGCGCTGGGCACAGGAATGCCAGGTGCTTCTCTAGGATGCAGTGTTCCTGTAGATACTCAGAGCTCCGGAGAGGGGGAGGGAGGTCCTTGTGGAGTGTCAGGGCCACTAAAGCAACAGTGGGTGTTTGAACAGGAGAGTGGCACCCTCAGATGGGAGTAGCCCTAGATCATCTGGGCATGGGGATGCAGAGGGACCAGGATGAAGACAGAAACAGGCCCAGCTCCAGGGAGGGAGTCCCCACATTGCTGCTGACTCTCTGATTGCCCGTTCTGTTCCCTCCTTCCCTTGCCCCCCCCAGTTCCCTCGTTCCCTCAGTGAAGCTCTTTATCCTTTGCTGTGCCTGCTGGGTCCCTACTCCTCTTCCCACGTGTCCCCTCCCTCCCCTCCCCTCCAAACCTCTCCACAGCCTGTGGGGCCTGGATGCTGGCTGCCAGCCAAGCCCTAGACAACCTTGACCGCCTCCTGCAGCCACCTCCCCTCCTCCTCTCCCTTCCTGCTCTCCTTTCTCCCTCTCCCATCTCTAGCTTTATTTCTCTCCTGCCTCCTGCTTCTTCTCTTCCTCCTTTTACTAAAGCAAATCCTCCCTCCCAGCCCCCCCTCCAGAGCTGCAGGGCCTGCTGGGTGGCACTGTGGCCTCTCCCTGCTGCTAATGTCCAGCAACAGAGGAAGAGGTGGCAGGTGACCTGTATTTGGCCTTTAGATACAGATATTGGTGACCCCAATCCTGGGTCATGCTAAGAGCTACCTCACTTTGCTGTTGGGCCCCTGGCCTTTTCTGGGCCACTCTGACCACCCTGCAAACCAAGGTGAAACCAAAGGAGAAAGGACAGACAAGGGCCAGCAAGTGCAATGGAGGTGACTCCTGCCCAGCAAGGGCCAGGCTCCAGGTTCATCCCCAGACCCAGACAAGGAAACCCCTCCCCCAAATTTTACAAACCCTCAGGTCCAGGTAAGCAAACTCTTTTTTTTTTTTTAAAGATTTATTTATTTATTATATGTAAGTACACTGTAGCTGTCTTCAGACACTCCAGAAGAGGGCACCAGATCTCATTAAGGATGGTTGTGAGCCACCATGTGGTTGCTGGGATTTGAACTCTGGACCTTCGGAAGAGCAGTCGGGTGCTCTTACCCACTGAGCCATCTCACCAGCCCATAAGCAAACTCTTACCATGCAGCCATGTTCTTCTCATGGCTAACTTCAGTATTTATTAGGCACCTACTGTATGCCAAGGACTCCCAGTGCCGCGCCCCCCCCCCCCCAGGGAACACACAAAATGGGGACAAGGGCTGGAAGGCAAGAAAGCATGGGGCAGATTTCACAGACCTGTCACCAGGACACCAACCCCACCCCCACCCCGTGACCAAGATAAACTTGCCTGGAGCCCTGACTGCTGCAGAGTGGAGGCCTGTGCAAGCAGCCAGTGCTGAGTCTCCACCTGACCAAGCCCCAGGTCCCTCACTAGCCAAAGTCTGGCTTTCTGTATCCCGTGCAAGGGCACTGAGGTCCAGGTGTGGATAATTCCAGTTCAACTGAGCCACTTAGGAATTTTTTGAGGGCAATGGGTAGGTTCTTGAGCTTGTGGCAAAGGCTAGAATGGGATTCACACTGAAGTGGGTAATCACAGATGTTGGGGAAATCAAGTCCCCACCTCTCTGTGGGTGTGAGTTGTAGGTAGCAGTAAACATCATCCCTTTAGCAGGACCCTGTAGAACAGTCATGTTGGTTAAACATTTGCATCGTTTTGTCTTGGCTTTCTGCTGTGTAGACCAGGCTGGCTTCGAACTCAGATATGCTTGCCTCTGCCTCTTGAGCACTGGGATTAAAGGCATGTGCTACCATGCCTTGTGGGTAAGCATTTTCTAATCTCACTGAATGTTTTTGTTTTTGTTTTTTTTTGTTTTTTGTTTTGGTACCTCCAGGTTCGGGAGAAGGCCTGGACCAGGGCCTGCTTGGTTCCAGGGTTCACAAGCCCCCTTTGTCTATCTAGCTGTTCACTTACTGCCTACATCTTCAGCCAACCCTGGTGCTTCCTTCCCACATGCCAAGCTGCAGCCCACCCTCCTTCTACTTCTCCTAGTCTTTGTCAGAAGCTGAATCAGGGGCACACAAGCAAGGTCAGAGGTCAGGGCTCTCCATTTTAGTTTGACCAGTGTTTAGTTAGAGGGATTTCTAATGAGCCAACTCCTATGCCCTCTGCAGAGCCCCAGTATAAAACACCTACATCTAGGAAGTCTTGGGAATTTTCTAAGCAGCTTTGTGACTCCAGACTAGGCTGTCCCGGGCTTCTCCCCTCCTGAGCCCTCTCATTAGCCTAGCCCAAGCCACAGCAGGGGGCAATTCTATGGGAAAACTAAGCACTAGGTTGCGGGGAGGGGATGGCTCCCCCGTATTCTTAAGGAGAAAATGATTGTGTGTGCGCTCCTGTGCGTGATTTTTTTTTCCCCCTGCCAAGCCAGGCAGGGAACTGGGGCTCGGGGGTCACCCGTGAGCCCTGGCCAGCAGGAGGGGACCGGCCTGGCTGGTGGCCCAGTGGCTCAGCTGGGGGCGCGGGGAAGGGGGAGGCTGGCGCTGTCGGAAGCCAAAGGCTTTGGCCTCCCTGAGGGAGTCGCTTTCCCGGCCCGGGTCGGATCAATGGGCTGTAATTATACCGCGCCGGGCCGGGAGCCGGTGGGGAGGGAGCGGGAGCTGGCAGGAGGGAAGCGGCGGGCGGGGGCGCAGACCCACGTTACTTTGATTGACAGCCAGAGCAGATGCGGCGCGCGGGAGCTTCTGGGATACGTAGTTTTTTTTCCTTCGGTCCAGAATGCTTGCTCGCAATAGCAATGTCCACTCTGGTAAATTGAGGCACACCCGGCACCTCCAACCTCACAACTCCCTGTAAACCTATTCTATCCCCTCCTGTGATCTAATGGGTCAAACTAAATAAGCTTGGGAAGTTAGCTGGGACAAAAATCAAATCGCAGTCATTCCCTAAGCGGCCAAGGTGCCTTCTTTGCCTCAGTTTGTTCTATCTCTGAAACAGGCCGAAGGAAGCTTTGGCTGCTGAGTCTTGGCAAGGTAGCCACCGAGTCAAAGGACTTACTTTTATTTATTTTTTTAATATAAAATGTTTTGAGACAGTAGTCCACGTTAGGCTTGACCTCACAACGGTCCTCCTGCCTCAGCTTCTCAAGTGCTGGAATACCAGGAATCCGCTACCACGGTCAGCTTCAAGGGGCTTTTACTTTTAAAAGAGGGTCCATGATCCTCAGGGACCACCACGCGGGGCCCCACTCACGAGGGGTGGGGGGTGTCGGGGAGGAGGAGCTGCACGCCCCAGACCCATCGGGAGCTTTCCTATTGGACTATCCTAGACCACCGTTCTCTGCTATTGGCTACAGGGTACCTAGCGTTCATTGGTCAGTGCTTTTGGTGACGTCAGAGACCCATGTGGGATCTTCGGGAGCTGATTGGCTGGCATACCCGACCAACCACGGAGGAGATAGACGGGTCCCTCGGCAGCGGGGCGGCTAGTCTGATTTAAGGTGGTCCGAGCAGTCCCGGCTCCGAGTAGTAGCCTTTTCCCTTTTCTGTTTTTTATTTGCACCGCGCAGAACCGCGGAGCTTGTGTGCACTGAGGCAGGGGCTCACTTTGAGGCGCTGAGCCCCACTTTGCAAAGTGTAGGATCCAGGACCAGGCTGAATGGGAAAAAGTGGCCCAGGAAGGTGGGAAATGCTGAGGGTGCTCCCCACTTCTCCACTTCGGGTGTGGTGTCTGTGCACTCCAGGGATGGGGTTCAGGCATTCTAAAAGGAAACCCCAGATCATATCCTCTGCTTCCACGGAAGCTCAGAGGCAGTGGCTTCCCAGGCCGCACAACAGAGGGGCAGTGGCCCCCTCTTCCAGGAGCTCCCACCCTCTAGGGGGCTTCCTTTGGCCTTGGGTTCCTTCACAGTTGCCCTTCTGTGGGGAGGCTGCAGCGGGTGGCCTTGGGCTGATCTTAGAATAAGATGGAGATAGCTTTAGGGGGAGAAGAGATTCCAGGAAAAGAGAACTCAAATTAGGTCATTCAATCATGACAGGGTACCTGAATAGGGGAGGGTAGAGGGTGTGGCCAGCACAAATAGTGCAAAGAGGGAATGCCCTCCGGGTAATAGAAAACCAGCGGAGATTGTATAGGCTTAGAGAACCGAGGTTGAGGGTCACTAGCAGGAAGGGTGCTGCTTGGGACATGGGGGCAGGGCTGGTCTGAGCAAATCTTGGCAGTGTAAGCACGGTGACACACACCTGCGACCCTGACTCCCCAGATGAGACCAGCCTGGGTTAGATTGGGAAACACAACCAATAGCAAACAAGCTTGATTTGGGGAGATGGTGAGGGTTGGCAAAGGCGATGGCTCAGGGAGTGGAGTCCCGGGGGCCTCTGGAGATCAGAAGTTCTCAGACACCAAAAACCGGGAATCAGGAACCGCTGGGACCTGGGGACAGCTTGTGGGACACTGTTTTCTCAGACTTCCCAGGAGCCAGGTGTGTTCCTCGGTCTGCAAGGGAAAAATGAGTAAACAGTAAAGCAGAAACTAGGGCTGAGGAGTAAGATGCCGCCGTGTTCCTAGTAGCAGGTGCTGGGAGGCGCTTCAAGGCACCAGCACAGGCCTCTGCGAGGGAGAGGATGAGTGGCCAGAACCGTAAAGAATGGTCCATGTAAAAGGACCTGCACCTTGTACAGCGCCTGCGAAAGTCTTAAATCTGGGCAACGCCTTGGATGCTGGAGAGCATGGCGGTCCAGATAGTGAGAGTGCTCCACCCCGGCCATGGCTCCAGCCACTTAGGGTGGGGAATGGGGTGAAGGGGGGCTCCACTACTAATCATGCCCCAGCCTCCTCGCTGGAGGATTCTAGGCTGGGCTCCACCCTTGACCACGCCCCCAGTCTCCACTCTGGGGGATTCTGGCAGATGCTCCAAGGAGTTACTGAACACTCATTCTCAGAGGGCTAAATGTCTAGGTCAGAAAGACTGTCACTTTCTGGGCCCACGGACTTTGTAAAGCTCCATCTACAATGTTAACCTTACTGAGCGCTCTCCCACACATATGATCGCAGTGGCTCATGTTTGTTCCTCTGTCATCGCTTGTCTAAATTTGTTGCTTTTCATACAGCTCCTGACCAGCCAGCTGTGATCTTGGCTGCTCTGTGGCTTATCTCCCAGAGTCTGATCAGAGAGAGCTCCATTCTGTCCTTTTATCCTGGAAGTCCTAGGTTTTCAGCTAGTATCCTCCTGCTGGAGAGCGCTGGCCCCGTGCAAGTCTCATAAAGGCTCCTGTCCTCTGTAGTTGACTTAGCTGCCCACAGAGATCCAAACGTTAATGTGGGTGTGAGGTCTTTCCCCTGTGATTGTTGCCCACTGTTTCCCAGTGTATAGTAGTTCACAGTAGCACCAGGCATACATTTATTGATTGATTTAATGATGGACCAGAGCTCAGGTTTCTTTCCTTGGTTATTTTTTTTCCCCTCCCTGAGACAAGGTTTCTCTGTGTAGAACCTGGCTGTTCTGAAACTTTCTCTGTAGATATCTTAGTTAAGATTTTACTGCTGTAAACAGACACCATGACCAAGGCAATTGGGGCTGGCTTACAGAGTCAGAGGGTCAGTCCATAATCATCGAGACAGGTGCATGAAGGCCTCCAGGCGGGCATGGTGCAGGAGGAGCAGAGAGTTCTGTGTCTTCCTCTGAAGCCCCTAGAAGAAGTCTGACTAAGGCACTTAGCAGAGCTTCAAAGCCCACTCCTAGAGAGACATACTTCCTCCAACAAGATCACACCCACTCCAACAAGGCCACACCTCCAAATAGTGCTACGCCCTGGGTCAAGCATAGTCAAACCACCACAGTAGACCAAGCTGTCCTGAAACTCAGAGAGATCCGCCTGCCTCTACATTTCAAGTGCTGGGATTGAAGGTGTGGGTCTCCTCCTTCCTCTTCTGAGGTTTCTTCTATGTAAAATAAGATAAAGAGCTGTCTAGTCCTGCCAGAGTTGGAAACAAAGGATGATTCCTGGGGGGAAGGGGGTTTCCATGGTGACAGGTGGCTTCTCAGCTCTGGGGGACACCTTTTTTTTTTTTTTTTTTTTTTTTGGTTTTTCGAGGCAGGGTTTCTCTTTATAGCTCTGGCTGTCCTGGAGCTCACTTTGTAGACCAGGCTGGCCTCGAACTCAGAAATCCGCCTGCCTCTGCCTCCCGAGTGCTGGGATTAAAGGCGTGCGCCACCACGCCCGGCTACTGGGGGACACCCTTAAACTTGATGGGATGTAGGAGGTGGCCTGATGACACACAGTGGCCTGTTGTCCCAGCTACTACAGGGACTGAGAATTCCAAGCTCAAGCTTTGCAGGGGCAACTTAGCAAGACCTTGCCTCCAAACGTAAAAGGGGGCTGGGGGCGTGGTCAAGAGTGGAGTCCCTAATCCCTAGTGAGGGACTGGGGGCGTGGTCATGGGTGACTTCTGCCTAGAATCCAACGGCGAAGGGCTGGGGGTGTGGTCAGAGGTAGAGCTGCTGCCTAGAATCTCCCAGTGAAGGTCTGGGGGCGGGGTCAGTGGTGAAGCCCCTGCAGAAGATTTTCTAGTGTTCCAGTTCAAGATACACAGAGTTCTATGCACTAAGTTTAAGGAGTCTGGTCCTTTAGGAGCCCAATCTGGAAAGAGGAGGCCACCCAGTTGGCTGTGGTGGGCACTAGCATGCAAGTCTGTAGTGGGCTCTGAGCCTGACCAAGCTGCCCTGGGCTGTCCTGGAATCTCTCCAGAGTGGGGCAGCATTGGTTGACAAGCATAGCTTGGGTCTGCCCTTCCTGGGACAGGTGTGTATCTATCTCTCTTTTGAACTTGGGGATGTTTATCTTTCATAAGGGCACAGTGTCGCTGTCCCAGAGAAGCCACTTGCAGCCCCCAGGGCTCCGGAGGCGCGCACAGAGATTTTTTTTTTTTGCCTAATTTCTCTCCCCCCGTTTTTTTTTTTTTTTTTTTTTGAGTGGGAATGGGGCGGGAACACTAGGATCGGACCCAAGCCTCAGTTTCCCCAGCGGGTCTTGGAACCGAAGAAGCAGAGCAGGCGGGGGCGGCGGTGCCACCTTAAGGCGGGTCCCGCCCGCGGCTCCCAGCCGAGCCCCGCGGAGGGAGGCGGCTCCGCAGCCACTGAGGCCACCAGCGCCGACCCCGGGCGGCGGCCACGGACCTGCGGCGCTGACTGCAGCTGCCCCTGGGCTGTACAAACCGGGACGCGCTGGCTGGAGGGGGGGCGCAGCGCGGGGTCCTGGTTCCCTGCCCCGACAGGCTCTCCCTGGCTGCTCTTTCTTTGCGTAAAAATCCCTCCCCCAGCTCCGGCTTCTCTCCTAGCTTTTCCAGGCTCAGTCTCCTTGCACCCCAGCTCTAGCTTAGCACCCCAAATTCTACTGCCTGCTCCTCCCCGCACCCAATTCTCTCCCCAGCGCCACCCCTGCACCCCAGAGTCCCTTTGCTACATCCTCAAGCCTCCAAGAAGCTGGGGGGTCCCTTCTCTCACCCATCCATCAGCAGGATGTACCCCCAGGGAAGGCACCCGGTGAGTACGGAGACTCCCATCTCTGGCTGCAGGAGGTGGGGACCAGGGAGGGGACTCCTGCCTGCTGTTGCCCTGGAACTCACCCTAGTGTCCTTTCCCACTCTCCTCCTCAGACCCCGCTGCAGTCTGGCCAGCCTTTCAAGTTCTCAGTCCTGGAAATCTGTGACCGGATCAAAGAGGAATTCCAGTTTCTGCAAGCTCAGTACCACAGGTGAGGGAGCCCTAGTTCTGGGCCCTGGGAAGCCCCATGGGGGTAAGCGGGGCCTCTTGGGGGGGCGTGGTTTCTAGGGCAAGGGGCGGAGCTCATTGGGCCTACTGGAGGGCTTTCTGGTGGAGGCGGTGCCCAGAAGCCTGTGAGATGAGTGGATCCTGGGAAAGCCTTCCCTGAGAATGTTTTGGTCCCAGGAGTAGACCTGGGCTAGAGGACTGGGGACAGTTTCTAAAAGAGTAGGGAGCCAGCAGCTTCTGACTGTCACTGTGGAAACTGACCCATGTGGGGTGTGGCAAGTCAACCCCCATTTTTGTCTATTCTTCCTGCCCAGCCTCAAGCTAGAATGTGAGAAGCTGGCCAGCGAGAAGACAGAAATGCAAAGGCATTATGTGATGGTAAGGAGTACCTGCCCATTTTGCCCACCTCCATGTTCTCCCTAAAAAGGGCAGGCTGGGATACCAGGCACTGTTCTGTGGGTCTCCCCCCGCCCCAATTTGGGGGCCTGCCTGCTTGTCCTATCTCTCTGAGACCATCCGTGATCCATCTTGTGGGTTCCCTGTCTGGATCCCCATGGGGCTCAGGGTGTTTGTGTCTTGCCCCGATACTCGTACCACCCCCTCGAGGCTGCACCCCATCAGTGTCCCCAGGGTGGCACCAGCTGTCCACACTGGCCAAGAATGTCTCCTTTGCAGTACTACGAGATGTCCTACGGACTCAACATTGAAATGCATAAACAGGTGACCATGTGGGGTACGGGTGTCTGCCGGGAGGGTCTAAGTTCATCCACATTTCAGGTGGTCATCCCAAAGGTTCTGAGTGGATCTGAGATTTGAGATAACCCTGAAGGTTCTGAGGGTTCAAGGATCTGAGATAGCCCTGAAGGTTCTGAGATAACTGACAGTTCCAAGGACTGGAGGTTCTGAGATAGCCCTGAAGGTTCTGAGGACTGGAGGTTCTGAGATAGCCCTGAAGGTTCTGAGGACTCAAGGTTCTGAGATAGCATTTGGAGTTGCATGGTTGATCCCATGGGTTTCTGAGACTCCAGCCTGTGGTGTTAGGGTTCTGAGATACACTCTATGTGGAGATTGACTCCAAGGTCTGTAATTAACCCTGAGTCCCCAAAGTGGCCAGTGGCTCTAGGGGGTCCTGAGGGTTCAGAGATCTGTTGATGAGTGGATTTATAGGTTTTGCCCCCGAACACTCATGATTCCGTGCTGGAGCCCTACCCTAGGCTCCTTTCTGTGCAGGTAGATGCTGAGTGAGCCTCACCTGCCATTTGCTTCCCCTGGTTTCTGTGAGACTTGGTGCCAATGTGGGCAGCAGAGAGCTGGTCCTTACTGGTCCTTACCTGGTGGAGGACACAGGCCTTGTAGGGGACCATAGGCAACCACAGAACAGCCCCCCAAAGACCTGCAGAGAGCTGGGTCATGCCAGATGAACACACACCCTTTCACACAGGTTTCTAGGGCCTCAGGGAATGATCACAGTGCTGCCTTGGGCATCATCGGTCCATCTATGTTTGCATCTCTGAGGGCTTCGTAGGGCGGTGGGGAGGTATCACAGACTTGCAGGACTCCCTAGCCAGGCAGCTCCACGAATGCTCAGTCCAGCTGGGGGCTGGATGGTGGAGGAGACTGTCCCCCTCCAGTGCTGGGAGCTGGATGGTGGAGGTGATTGTCCCCCTCCAGTGCCACCCAGCTTGTTGCTTCTCTAACCAGGCTGAGATTGTGAAGCGCCTCAGTGCAATCTGTGCCCAGATGGTCCCGTTCCTCACTCAGGAGGTGAGTGCGAATAGTATATGTACGGGTGTTTTGTCCGCATATCTGTGCACCATGTGGTGCAGTACCCTCAGAGACCAGAGGAGGGCGCTGTGCCCTCTGAAATTGGAGTTACAGATGCGTTGTGAGCCATCATGTGGGTGCCAGGAATCAAACCTTGGTCCCTTGAGAGAGCAGCCAGAGCTGAGCCAACCCATAATTTATTTTTTGGGGGAAGAGGTGCATGGGCCATAGCAGACATGTGGAGGCCAGAGGTCAACTTGCAGGAATGGGTCCTCTCCTCCCACTATGTGGTTTGCAAAGATTGAACTAAGGTTGTTGTTGGCTTGGCTGCAATATCTTTACCTACTGAGACATCTTACCATCCCACCCCCTCTAAATAGGCAGGGACTCTGACTGGCCTGGAAGTGGTTGGTGAAGCTGTCTGGTCAGTGAGTCCCAGGGTCTTCCTGTCTCCTCACCGGTGCTAAAATCACACACACACTCCATGCCTGGCTTTTTTCAGTGTTTCTGGGGAATTGAACTCAGGTCCTTATGTTCCCATGACAAGCATTTTACTGACTCAGCCATTTCTCTAACCCTGGCTCTTTGCTCTGGATGGAGCTAGCTAAGGGTGCTCCTGTACTCATGGCTTACATCTGCTGGTACAAGTCCTGACTTGGTGTCCTCAGGCAAGATACATGCCTCTCTGTGCTTACCTACTGGTTAGGGTGCCCTGAGAGTTAGCTGAGCAATTATGGGACTAATCTTACAGGGTGACTCTTGGTGAGCCAGGGCACACACAGGACACTCTGCAGGTTTCCGTTCCCAAGAACTCTGAAGTTATCAAATCCAGGGCCAGGAGGTGTGATGGTGGGTGAGTGGGGCTGGGGAGAGAGCAGGAACAGAGCTTCAGGTAAGGGAGTTGGAAGCTCCAGAGATGATGGTGGGGAAAGCCACAGGGCCCTGTGAATGAGCTTCATGTTCATCCATGTGCTTGAGATGGCTCCGATTAGCAAGTTTTGTTAGGCATTTTTACGACAGTGATTTTGAAAACACAGCGTCAGTACAGACAGAGGCTGACCCACCAGTGTGACTAGCTCGTGAAACATCAGAAAGCTCCGTGGCTTGCCTTGCTCCTGCTGACCATAGGACCTTGGTGTTGGCCATTGCCACTTCTGTGTGGAGATGTTCCTCCAGAGACATGGGCAGGTCCCACCTCAGGGTGGGCATACTGGTTACCCCGACACAGCCAGTAGCCTCAGCTTTTCTGTGGGACCTGCTGCCTTTCCCCTGAGGGTGGGTGACAGATCATCTCACAGTGAGGCCACCAGCCATGTATGCTCAAGTTTATTGAATCCATCCATATTTAATGTTGTTGTGCTGGGGATAAGCATGCTGGGTGGGTCCTCTCCTGACCTGCATGCCCAGCCCCAGGCTGCACATTCTGAGGTGGGTGCTTAGTATGTGGGTACTTGGCAAGTGGGTCCTTGGTATGTAGGTACTTGGCCTGTGGGTAGTTGGTATGTGGGCACTTGGCATGTGGGTGCTTGGTTTATGTGTACTTGGCATATAGGTAGTTGGTATGTGGGTACTTGGCAAGTAGCTGCTTGGTATGTGGGTACTTGGCATGTGGGTGCTTGGTTTATGAGTATTTGGCATGGGGGTACTTAGTGTATGAGTACTTGGCATGTGGGTACTTGGTTTATGTGTATTTGGCCTGTGGGTAGTTGGTATGTGGGTACTTGGCATGTAGGTGCTTGGTTTATGAGTACTTGGCATGTGGGTACTTGGGCACTTGGCGTGTGGGTGCTTGGAATACAGGTATTTTATTTTCTATGTGGTGCTTATTCATGACACACTGTCTATGCAGACAGAGTGTAGTGTCACACGGAGCTCCTAGCAAGTGATTTGAGGCTGGGACACTGCCCAGCATCCCTCAGGGTCCAGTATGCCCTGCAAAGCATGACCTGGAACTGTGGCCCCAGAGCCTGGGGAAGAGGCCAGGTCTCTGAAGTGTCAGTTAGGCAGTCAGAGAGGGGCTGGGGAAGGTGTCCCACAAGCATGAGGACCTGAGTTCAAATCCCCAGCAACTGGGAAAAGTGAGGTGTGGTGTTCCTTGCCTGTAACTGCAGCAGGGGAGACAGGGACAGGAGGAGATCCTGGGGCTACTGGCTAGATTCCAGCTGGGCTGTGAGACCCACCTCAAAATAAGGTGAAAGACAGCAGCAGCCTCCACCCTCCACATGCAGAAACACACAGCAGCCTCCACCCTCCACATGCAGAAACACACATAGACAGACAGACAGACAGACAGACAGACAGAGTTGGACTGCACAGCCTGTGGCTTAGTGCCCACATCCCCTTTGGCCCTAGCATCAGCAGCAGGTGCTCCAGGCTGTGGACCGAGCCAAGCAGGTGACCGTAGGGGAACTGAACAGCCTCCTGGGGGTAAGTCACCCCAGCCGGTCTTAGGAGACGCCCTGCTCCCAGCCCAGGCACGCAGTGGGTGCTAACCTCCCTGCACTTAGTATTCACCCTCCGTGCACCCTGTACCCGCCACTCGCTGCCTGCCTCCCCCTGGCCATCCTCTCCCCATTCAGCAGCAGAATCAGCTCCAGCCGCTGTCCCACGCACCCCCCGTGCCTCTCACCCCGCGCCCAGCCGGCCTGGTGGGTGCCGGGGCCACTGGGCTGCTGGCCCTATCTGGGGCGCTGGCTGCGCAGGCCCAGCTAGTGGCTGCTGTAAAGGAAGACCGTGTGGGTGTGGACGCCGAGGGGTCCAGAGGTGAGTGGGTGACCCAGTGCTGGCGGGACGGTGACAGCTAGTAGGGGCTGCAGCTGTGGGGTTCAATGTTCGTGCTGTTTGTCCTTGGGAACACATTAGCTGTTTCTGCAGAGGCATCTGCAGAACATCCACATCCCTGGGATGTGGGAGGTCGGGTTCTGACCGGGAAGGAGCTGTTCCACCCACTGAAGCCTTGCAGGGTTACAAACCCCTAATCATCTGTTTCCTTTCGGCTTCCTACAGTGGACAGAGCTGCCAGCAGGGTGAGTGCCCGCTGTGAGAACCTGCTTGTGTTCAAGTAGGCTAGGGGATTGTGGGTGCGGCTTGTCCCCAGCCTTCACCACCTGGGCGCTGCGAGGACACCAGCGCCACCACATCCAATGTACAGGGTGCCAGGGATAGAACTCAGGGCCTGGTGAATGAGATATGTGCACTGTTGTTTTATGAGACAGGGTCTCACTCACAGAGATCCTCCTGCTTCTTGGATTCTGACATTAGAACCACTGAGCCAGCTATGGTTTATTTCATTTGAGGCATGGTCTTGCTTTGTAGCCCATACTACATTGAATTTAGGATAATCCTTCTGCCTCCGTGTCTTAAATTCTGCTATAACGTGTGTGTCTCAGCAAGTCCTGCCTGGGTCCTTATGCAGACAGACTTCTTGCTCAGCTGAGAGCTCCCATCCCCCACTCTCAAGGGGTTGGCAGTGAGTTTTTGGTGGGTTTCAAGTCTCACTGTAATGCATTTTCATAGGACTCAGTTTTCCCATCTGTACAATAGTTCACTACTCTATTAGCTGACGGGGCAGAGAATTTAGCAGTGAAGCTGAAGTAGAGCCCTGCCTAGAATCCTAGAATCCCCAGTGAGGGGCTGAGGGCACGGTCAGGGGTGTGCCCCCCCCCACCTAGGATCCCCCAGTGAGGACCATTCAGTGTTGGCCGGACAAGAATGTAGTCTGGGAGCCCACCTTACACCCTTTCTTGTAGAGTTCTTCCCCGTCTCCCCCTGAGAGTCTGGTGGAAGAGGACCATCCCAGCAGCCGAGGCGGCAGTGGGAAACAGCAGGGAGCTGAAGACAAGGATGGGTCAGCGCCTTATGTGAGTTCGGGAGAGAGAAGCAGAGGACTGGGGTGGACAGGGGTGGACCCGGACTGGCCCTGGTCAGATCCATGGGAACTGTGTCCATGGTGCTCACTTCTATAGCCTCCCAGAGTCTGTGGAGTGCCTGCTAATCAAAAGACACTTTGTCCTACCAGGCTTCACTGCTAAGGGGTTGAAGCCTAGGGACCATGCAGCTGTTTTGATATTATATTTCCACGGTGAGCTGAGTGCCTGCCTAGAGTCCCCCCAGTGAGGGTGTCGGGACATGACTCAGGGGCAGAGAGCTTCCAAGAGACCCTGGGCACCATGCTCAGAGCACAAGGGAAAGTATGCTTTGGAGGGAAATGGGAGGTGGCAAGTCTGCAGAGTTCAATTCATGTGGCCCCCTTGGCCCCTGCCAGCCGCGTGTCGTGTCCGCCTGGTCTCTCCTGTTGTTTGGGTCAGGAATCAGGTCCGGCATCTGGGAATGAAGCTGGAGCCTGGCGTTCCTCCAGAGGACAGTGGTAGCCACAGAAGGCTATAGAGCAGAGGCAGTAGGTGGTCAGGCTCCCTGAAGGCAGTGAGGCTGGAGTGGGGGCGCTGTGTGGGGGTTGGGGTGGGTCAGAGCCCCCCCAGAGGGCTGGGCATGGGTGTCGAGATAGGGGTGTGACTGAGGTTGTGTGTTCTCTGTCTTTTCCTAGGACAGTGAGGAAGACAAAAGTGACTATAACCTGGTAGTGGATGAGGTGAGACGGTGGGGGTCGGGCAAGGGAGGGGGATGGAGGGAAGAAATCCTTGCTATCTCTGGCCCACTCAGACTGGGGAACATGTGGGGCAGGCAGTCTGGAGGACTCTGGAATGCCTGTTACAGCACAGGTGGGGAAACTGAGGCCCACAGGACGATGGAAGAGGCTGCGCCCCACCGCAGAGGCTCCCAGTCTCCATGAGGTGGGGGCCACATGGCAGCTGTGGGAGTCTTTCCTGCTTCACTGGTCCCCAACCCAATGTCACCTTCTTGAATTCAGGACCAACCGTCAGAGCCCCCCAGCCCCGTGACCACCCCTTGTGGGAAGGCACCCCTCTGCATTCCTGCCCGCAGGGACCTCACAGACAGTCCAGCCTCCTTGGCCTCCAGTTTGGGCTCACCACTCCCCAGAAGCAAAGACATAGCCCTGGTAAGGAAGACGGGGTGCCTGAAGCCCCTTTTATTCGTCCCGGGGTGCAAACAGTTCAGTGAGCAAGCCAGCCGGGATGAGCCAGGGCAGTCTGCAGTTTCTTATTCATTTTATTTGCTTGCTTTTGTTTGGTTTTGCTTGTTGGTTTTTGGTTTTGTTTTGTTTGGGAGACAATATTTCTTGGCCTCCAACTCTTCATGTAGTCTAGGATGACACCGAATCCCAACCCTCCTGCCTCTGCCTTTGTGGTAAACTCCCTTACTACAAAGAACCCTTTTTTTTTTGATTCTTTGGGCTTCTCTCCCCCCTCCCCCAAGTCTCTGGTTGAGCCTCAGGAAACTATTTTAAAGCAGCTAGTTGACCAAGCTGGGCAAAGAAATAGGACTGAGTCAGGTTACTCGCTTTCTGCAATGGTGACCCCCACAACCACAGCACTGGCTCCTCGCTGGTCTGAGACTTGGTACCAGTGTTAAGTGCTCCTAGAACCCAGCAGAGGCGTCCACTAGATGGTCCACTAGATGCACGGAAGTCTAGCTCTCTCCCTGCATCTTGCCCAGACCCTCTGTCCTCCAAGTTACCCAGGGACAGAGAAGATTTGTTTCTAAGCCTCCCCACCCCTGCAGGTTACCATGACAACTGCCAGCCACTGTGGGCTCCCACTTTATCTAAACTCCTCCCCACTCAGAGAGACCTTGGGGATGCAAAGCCACTCTAGTCAGCTGGGGAAGCCATCAAGGGCATCCCTCAGCCCACAAGGGTCACTGTCACCCTGTGTAGGAGACAGACACAGGCCAGAAGGCATGGCAGCTCCCCATGGTGGCACATGTCAGCCCAACACTGAGAGGTTGGAGGTAGAAGAACAGGAATGCAAAGTCAGTCCAGGGCTAGCCTTGGCTACCTGAGCCCTGTCTCATGAAACATGCTCCCAAAAAGCAGAGGCTTGGCCGGCAGCCCTCTTTATCAGGGCTCCCCTTAGGGAGGTACAGAGGCGGGTGACACGTTTCACCTAGGGCTGAGGACCCCTCTTGGGCCAATAGTCCCATTGCTCTGGGAGCTGTGATTTTTGTTGATTGCCTTTTGAGACAGGGTCTTGCTATATAGACCAGATTGACCCAGGACTCAGAGATCTACCCACCTCTGCTCCGGAGAACTAGGATTAAAGGTTGCACCACCACATGTGGCCATGTCTAAATTAAAACATTTTTTAAAGCCAGGTGGTGGTGGTGCGTGTCTTTAATCATGGCACACAGGAGGATCTCTGAATCTGAGGACAGCATGGTCTACAGAGTGAGTTAGAAAGACAGAGCTACACAGAAAGACACTGTTTTGAAAAACCAAATAAAAAAAAATTTTTTTAAACTTTGTGTGTATGTGTGTGTCTACACAAGTGCTGTAGTGTGCATTTGGTGGTTAGCGTCAACTCTGGGGAGTCTGTTCTCTCCTTCTACTGTGTGGGTTTTGGGGATTCAATACAGAGTATAACTCTTGGCTAAAATCACTTTTACTTGCTGAGCCATTTTGCCAGTCCAATAGCCTCTAACCTTGCTGCTGCTATCTACTGGTAACACAATTGCTGTCCCCAAGGGCCCCTCTATGCACGAACCCTGTACTGTGGACCCAATTAACACCCACAATCCTGAGGATGTATTTATACCCCTGACCCAGTCTCACCCAGCTTTCCTCTGTGTGCCCACCAAGTGTCTGAGAGATTGGCTGGCCACTGTACATGTGCCCTCGATCCCCTCTGATGGCTTCAGTCCGCTATGGTGATTCGTGGTCTTTCTTTCTCCACAGAATGATCTTCCCACAGGCACTCCTGCCTCCAGGTCATGTGGTACCTCTCCACCCCAGGACTCGTCCACCCCGGGGCCCAGCTCAGCCAGTCACCTCTGCCAGCTGGCAGCTCAGCCGGCACCACCCACAGACAGCATCGGTGAGTCCCCACCTGCCCAGCATAGCTCCCCCAAACAGAAATGATAAGAGTTGGCCGTGTTGGCACATGACTTTAATCCTGGGTGGGTTAGAGGCCACCCTGGGCTACGAAGTGAAACCATGTCTGAAAAAAAGAAAAGGGTGGTAAGGGCCAACCTTGGCTTAGAGAGGAGTTCTGAGAGAAGGGGTGTCTGGGAGCGCTGAAAACAAGTGACTTGAAGTCAAACTGTAGGTCCAAGCTGGTGGCCTGTGTTGTTCTCTGTCCTGTCCTTTCTTCCTGACCTGGTTTCTCTGGAGATCTCCAGTCAGCCCCTCTGCCCCCCATGTTCTGCTTGAGACAGTTCTCTAAGAACTTTTCTCTTGGTATTCTAAAACCTTTCTCTAGTTAGCTCATCTCCTGCAGGTCATAAGCCCAGGCTTTTATTTTCCGTATCAATCCAGTTGTTTACTTCCTCTTGATTATCCTATGAGCCCTGTGACCCCAGCCCCTTAATCTTTAGGAGACAGCAAGCACACATTTCCTTTTAACATTGCAAAAAGGATTCAGAGATCTGCCTGCCTCTGTTAAGCATAGATGCTAAGCTAGCTGGGGAGTGGGGGGAACCCTCCCCCCCACACACACACCTGAAATTACCATTTTTACCACATCTGGGCCTGGAATCTGTATTCCAGGCTGACTTTGAACTCAGGAGTCTGCTTGCTTTTGTATCATTCTGACAAGCTGGCTCCTAGCGTAGCTACCTCTGTTCCTTTAGATTCGTGAGGCTCCTTATACACTTTATATTGCATCCTTATATTTTTGCATAGTTGAGAAATTATGTATTTTCAAACTTGGGTTTTTAGCCTTAAAGGCTGTCCTGAAGGTCCCTGAGTTTACCATTTTGCTAAGATATTGGCTACACCTTCCGCTCCTGGACTCAGAGCTGTCTGATTATCATGGAGTCACTCCTGTTAACAGGGAGAACATTCCTTAAAGGAGGAATGTAATATCTGTCCGTTAGTATGCACACAAGTCTTTTGGCCTTGGCAGCTCTTGGAGACCACATCTGCTCGTCCTGTCCCAGGAGCAGGAACCTTGTCAGTCTGTCCCTACCAAGGCCATGCCAAAGGAAAAAAAGATAAAGGGCTAGAGAAGCTGACGGCACACCCCAAATTTACCACCTGGAACTGCTTATAACCCCCGACCAGGTGCTACCTGGCTCTGGGCTCAGTTTCTTTGTTGCTGCTGCTTAGGTGAGGACACTGAGGCCCAGAACACCAATGTGACTTCCCCAGTTTAATGATTGTGAGACAAACGTGTGCCTTCACTAGCTGTGTGACCTCAGGCTAGTCGTCCAACCTCTCTAAGTCTTGGCTTTTCCTCTCACTGGGTCTGGGTTTTTAAAGACTTTGTTCATCAGCTGAAGGCAGGGAAAGTGTGGCTTGGGTATCTGAGCGTGTGTCCCGGCCCTTTTCACTCAGCCCTGAGGAGTCCCCTGACCCTGTCCAGCCCTTTCACCTCATCCTTCAGCCTGGGCTCCCACAGCACCCTCAACGGGGACCTCTCCATGCCTGGCTCCTATGTCGGCCTCCACCTGTCCCCCCAGGTCAGCAGCTCTGTCGTGTATGGACGCTCACCTCTGGTGAGTCCTTGGGGAATGGAGCACCAGGATGGTCAGCAGAGTTCAGAGGTCTGGGGGGTGGGGGAGGAGGAGGAGAAACCAACTCACCCAAAGAATGAGAGAGAGGCTGAAGCTGAACTCAGTGTAGGGCGCTCACCTGGCACGCACAAAGCCCCAGGTACATACCCAGCACCATATAAACCAGGCATGTGGTGCCAGCCTGTCACCCCAGCATTCAGGAGGCAAATGCAGGGCAATCAGAAGTTCTAGGCCAGCCTAAACCACACATTAAGTTAGCACTTGCCCTGTGGGCAAAACAAAAGGAATAAAGCTGGGTTAAAAAGCCTGGCCCAGGAAGTTACTTAAAAAAAATCCAAATAGCAATTTTGCAAGCATTTCTGCTTGCTTGGGGAGGGGCCGAGGGACAGAGGGGTGTGGGCTGGGGCCTGGGTGAAGGGGTGCTGGCCCCCCCTGCCCTGGGACTCTCTGCCCTCCAGCAGATGGCATTTGAATCGCACCCCCATCTCCGAGGCTCATCTGTCTCCTTGCCTGGCATCCCTGTGGCTAAGCCGTGAGTAGCACATGGGCTGGGCCATCTCCAGGGTGTGTTGGAGGCCTGAGTCCCTTCTTCCTGGGAACGCCCCCTGGGTTACACCTTGAGTGCCTGTTACTGGCAGCATGGGTACCTGTGCTGGGGTTAGCCACCCACCCACCTGTCTCTGCGGCCTCCACAGGGCTTACTCCTTTCATGTGTCTTCGGATGGCCAGATGCAGCCTGTGCCCTTCCCGTCGGATGCTCTGGTAGGCACAGGCATCCCTCGCCACGCGAGGCAGCTACACACGCTGGCCCACGGTGAGGTGGTGTGTGCCGTCACCATCAGCAGCTCCACACAGCACGTGTACACAGGCGGCAAAGGATGCGTGAAGGTGTGGGACGTGGGCCAGCCGGGTAGCAAGACCCCTGTGGCACAGCTGGATTGCCTGGTGAGGGTGGGGCCTGTGCGGCTGGGTAAGGTTTTGGGGTGGGGGCGTTGGGCAGGGTCTTTAGGATTAGGGCGGGGTTTACAAGGCTGGGTGGGGTTTGTAGGGGCTAAGCCAGGTCTTTAGGGTCAGGGCGGGGCCTACAGTAACACATGGATCTGTGGAGACCTGGGGGAGTACCAACCCTGCCTGGCCCTGCTTCTCGCCGTGGTAGAACCGAGACAACTACATCCGCTCCTGCAAGCTGCTGCCCGACGGGCAGAGCCTGATTGTAGGTGGCGAGGCCAGTACCCTGTCCATTTGGGACCTGGCAGCACCCACACCACGGATCAAAGCAGAGCTGACTTCGTCCGCCCCGGCCTGCTATGCTCTGGCCGTCAGCCCGGACGCCAAGGTCTGCTTCTCCTGCTGCAGCGACGGTAACATCGTGGTCTGGGACCTGCAGAACCAGGCCATGGTCAGGTGTGTGGGGCGGCCCCGGGGGTGGTGAGTGCACAGGTGACTGCAGTCTTGGACGTCTGCTATCGCCCTGTAGACAGTTCCAGGGCCACACGGACGGGGCCAGCTGCATCGACATATCAGACTACGGGACCCGGCTGTGGACTGGGGGCCTGGACAACACTGTGCGCTGCTGGGACCTGCGAGAGGGCCGCCAGCTACAGCAGCATGACTTCAGTTCCCAGGTGCGCTCACAATCCTTGGCCTCCCCGGGGGTGCCCCTACCCGGCCTGAAACCGGATAGGACACGGGCTCTGTGGAGACAGCTTGGTGGGTAAAGTATTTGCCTCGATGGCATGAGTTCAAATCTCTAGAATCCACATAAAAAGCCAGACATAGACAAAAAACCTGCCTATAACTCTGGGCATGCCAAGAGCTGGAGGGTCAGAATAGTCAAATAAGTGGGTTCCAGGTTCAGTGGGAGACTGACTGCCTCACACACGCCTTTAAAAATAAGATTTACTTATTTTACTTATATGAGTACACTGTAGCTGTCTTCAGACACACCAGAAGAGGGCATCGGATCCCATTACAGATGGTTGAGAGCCACCATGTGGTTGCTGGGAATTGAATTCAGGACCTTTCTCCAGCCCAGGACATGTCTTTAATTCCAGCAATGAGAGGCAGAGCAGGTGGATCTCTGTGAGTTCCAGGGTGGTCAGAGCTGCATAGTGAGACAGTCTCAACACCCCCCCCCATACATAAATAAAAATAAAAATAAAATACCACTGCTAGACTAAGAGTGACTGCAGCTTCTACCCCTGATCCTCCTGACTCATCAGTCAGAAGCAGGACACAGCCTAGGCTCAGCCCTGGACCTTGAGCCACCTGTAGAGCCAGCTCCCTCTGCCCAGAATCCCAAGGTTCTATGTTCCTCTGATGAATGCTAAGGTGTGACACCTGTCACTGGTCACCTTGTCCCCATATGGGGCACCTCTGGGCCTTCTTCCAGCATCATGTGTGACCCTAGGGTCTCAGTGCTCTCTCTCTTGACCTAGATTTTCTCATTGGGCCACTGTCCCAATCAGGACTGGTTGGCCGTGGGGATGGAGAGCAGTCACGTGGAGGTCCTGCATGTGCGCAAGCCTGAGAAGTACCAGCTCCGCCTCCATGAGAGCTGCGTGCTGTCACTCAAGTTCGCTTCCTGTGGTACAAGCCTGGGAGACCCCTTGGCACAGCAGAGGGAGGGCGGATGGATGGGGGGGGCGAAGCCTCAAATTAGATAACGAATTACCCAGGCCTGCCCACCCAGCTGCTTATTCAGGACAAAGCCAGTTTAGATAAATGCAGAGACACATTTAAAAAAAAAAAAGATGGACCAGGCAAGGTGACTTGCTGCCTTTAATTCCAGTACTCGGGAGGCAGAGACAGGTAGATCTCGGAGTTCAAGGCTAGCCTGGTCTGTAGAGCCAGTTCAGGACAGCCAGGGCCACACAGAGAAACTGTCTCGAAAACAAGACAGCTATCAAGGACACTCCATGTTGACTGACAGCTCTCAGCTTTTTGATACTGCATAGTAGGTGGCTTCCGGTTGGAATGAATTTCTAAGGTTTCCTACCCTGGTGGTCACTCCCATCCTCCTCTCTGCCTCCTCCCCTCCCAGGACGCTGGTTTGTGAGCACAGGCAAGGACAACCTGCTCAATGCCTGGAGGACACCTTATGGGGCCAGCATTTTCCAGGTACCTGATCTCCCCCAAATGGAGGCCAGCTCGACATTTCCTGTCCTAGACACTTCCTGTTACAGAGCCCCACACCTTGGGTCCCTCTGTGTACCACAGTGGATTTACTATAAGTACACTGTAGCTGTCTTCAGAAGAGGGCATCAGATCTCATTACAGATTGTAAGCCACCATGTGGTTGCTGGAATTTGAACTCAGGACCTCTGGAAAAGCAGTCAGTGCTTTTAACCGCTGAGCCATCTCACTAGCCCTAGGCGGCAATTTCTAATAAGTCTCTTGAACCTTCTATGGATGTGCTATAATGGTCTTTCACATTTCCTGTCCTTCCTAACCATCAAAGACCCCAGGAGTCTCCAATCCAGAGCAGTACCATTATCAACCCTTCATATGTCAGGGATACCCCTGTCCCTCCAGGACATGGTGACACAGATCTGTAATCCCAGCACTTGGAAGGATGGGGCAGAAGCCTGGTTGGTTTGAGAATGAGGGAAGAGGAGGGAGGTACTTTGCTGTGATGCCACCTGAAGTCGAGCTGTGATGAGTTAGGTACCATCTCTTAAGTCACTAGTCAGGCTAGCTCAGTCCCCAGCTACAAGGCCCTGGCAACAGTCACATCTACCAGCCTTTGTTGTCCTCCCAGCCCCATGCTTCTGGTCTGTGAACTTGGTGGTGGTGACCATGTGGCCACCCCTCACCTCTCCTTTCTCTGTCCCAGTCCAAAGAATCATCTTCTGTACTGAGCTGCGACATCTCCAGGAATAATAAGTACATCGTGACAGGCTCAGGGGACAAGAAGGCCACTGTGTATGAGGTGGTGTACTGAGCCATCTGCTGCCTTTTCAGGTCACCTGCCCTGGATGGCTGGCCACTCGGGACACGGGCCCCTCTGCTCATACCTGGCTTGCTCCCTCCTGGCTGGGTGGGGCTGGGGCACTGGGGAAATATAACACATTTATCAACTTGCTTTCTGTGTGTGTGTCAAGCGTACAGGTGAGGGGCCCGCCTGGGTATCAGCCTTCATTTCTCTTTGCCCTGATTTTCAGAGTGTGGACCTCACTAATGAGCCTGGCAGACAGGTCAATATGCCCCAGGAATCCTCCTGTCTCTACCTACAGAGCTGGATCAGGGATTTACACTCCTTATCCTGCCTTGCTCGGGCTTTATCAACTGAACCATCTTCCTGGCTCTCTTTAAAATAAAAACAAACAGGGTGGGGCTAGTTTCTTAGTGTAGCACTGGCTGTCCTGAAACTATGTAGACCAGGCTGGTCTGGAACTCAGAAATCGCCTGCCTCTGCCTCCTGAGTGCTAGGACTAAAGGCAAACACTCAGAAGTTGGAGGGCTCAGAGCTACAACGTTCTTCCAAAACCTGGGTAAAGGACAAATCTCTGCCGTTTCAATTGTTTTATTACATGCAATTCAGGGTCTGCACACCCCATGGAAGTCTCTAGAAGCACTGCAGACCCATCACACCCATTGCCATCCACCACTGTGCAGTTAGGGGAGGGGAGTTGAAGTTGTCAGTACTTGATATGGTACACCGAGGCACAGTCCCCGGATCCTGTGACGATGAGCCTGCCGTTCTCAGTCATGTCGAAGCATCTGACAGAGCCAACCTCAGGAACCTGAGACAGCAGCTGAGTGAGCTCAGTTCCTCTCCACCCAGAGCTTCAGAAATGACCCCTGTGGGGATGATGCCGAGGGTCCCGCAGACAGAGCCCCCAGTGCCCCCTGCACATAAGTACCTGGAACAGTTTTGCTCCCGTGGGCATGCTGTGGACCGTGATGAAGTTGTCCATACCGATGCTCGCCCACCACTGGCCTGGAAGGACAACAGGGAGGTTACAGCAGACCCCACCCATTCACTAACATCCAGCAGCACCCAGGAGGCTGAGGCAGGAGGACAGAGTTTGAGATGAGAATGAGTCTTGCCTACATGAGACCTTGCCTCAAAAGACCAAGGCAGAACAGCAAAAAGTTCTACTGTTTTGTCTTTTGTTATGTTTTGCCGTCTGAAGCCTTTTATAGCTCAGGATAGCCTTAAACCCCCCAAGTAGCCAGAGAGGACTCTGAACTCCTGATTATGATTATGTTAATAAAAGATGTTGGGTGTGGACAGTACCCAAGCCCTGACTAGGCATTAATTAGTAGGGTCCTCTGAGAGGCCAGTGGCCACAGTGCGCACCCATCCTCAGTGGACTGGTTTCCCAGACAGGGTTTCTTTGTGGAGTCCTAGCTGTCCTGGAACTCACTCTGTACACCAGGGCTGGTCCTGAACTCAGATCTGTCTACCTCTGCCTCCCCAGTGCTGGGATTAAAGGCGTGTGCCACCATGCCCAGGCTCAGTGGACTCCTTACCATTTGGGGAGAACTTGAGGCCTAAGATGGTGCTGTCCTTGGTGTCCACAGTGAGCACCTGGTCCCTCTTGCTGCTGTTGAACAGGCAGTGCTGGCCATCGGCCAGGCCCAGCAGCAGCAAGTCTTCAGTCGGACTGTGAGCCAGGCTCATGATCTGGGTGAGCCAGGCAGAGGGAGCAATCAGACCCCAGCTGGGCAGCCAGGCTGCAAGGCCCCTGCCCGCCCGCCCCATGACTCACTGGCCGTGGCCTGACTGTGTCTCCACACCTTCCTTCTGTGAGGAGTATGAACTTCACAGGGTTAACTACGGCAGTGACAAGTCTGTCTCCCTGGTTGGTTTTATTGGGACATGGTCTTGCTCCATAGCCTAGGCTGTAGTGACTTGTTCACATACCCCAGGCTGGCCTTAAACTCCAGCATAAAATATTTGCAATGATAGTCTTTGAGACTGGCTTTCATGTAGCCCAGGCTATCCTTCAGGTTCCTGTGTAGCTGATGAGCACCTTAAACTTCTGACCCTCCTTACCCCAGCTCCCTAGTGCTGAGGGACAGGAGTGGTGGTGGAACCCAGAACTTGGAAAAACATTCTACCCCCTAGATCCAGATCCTTCTCCACTATGTAGCCCAAGAGGGACTCACTTTTTCATCCTCCTGCCTCAGCTTGAGTACTGGGATGACAGCCTTCTCCACCATTGTCCAGTATGACAAAAGGTATTTTAAAGCCCCCTGTGACTTCTCAAAAAATCCCTTGAGCTGACCTGGGCTGTTCCCTCTCCTGACACTGAGTGCACATTGTCATTTTACCCAAAGGCCCACGCCTGTGCAGCCACCCTTTCTGTGCACCTGGGACTGGAACAGATACTCCAATGACATCTTGGCCATCCGCAGGTCCCAGCATCGCAGGCAGGCGTCCAGACCCCCTGTCCAGACATTGTTATCTTTGACCACAAGGTTCTTGGCCGAACTGGTAGGGCCTTTGAGGTTCCTGGCCAGAAAGCAAAGGGGTAAGCCTAGGCTCGACAGTCTGTGTCTACGATTCCCTCAAAGCCGTGGGACTAAGCCAACCTGAGGTACTCTTAACACCTTTGGCAAGAAGGTAACAGTGACATCATCCTAGTCACTGCCTCTAAAAGGTAATGTTCCAATACCTATAAATCCAGTACTGAGGAAGTTGAGGCAGGAGGATTGCCATGAACTAGTTCCAGGCTAGGCTGGGGTACATAGAGACCCTGCCTCAAAAATGAGGGTGATCGAGAAGACCCAAAGCTGGCTGTGGTGACTCACAATTGTCATCCCAGCTACTTGGGATTAAGAGAGGATGATTGCAAGTTAGAGCCATCCTAGGCTACAGAGCAAGTTCAGCATCATCCCTGAAAACGTCACCTGATCCAACCTTAAGATAAAATCTGAGCGGGGCTTGGCAGCACAAGCCTGTCATCCCAGCACTCTGGAGGCAGAGGCAGGTGGATCTCTGAGTTCCAAGGTTAGCCTGGTCTACAGAGTGAGACGCTATGCCAGATAAAATGAATAAAAGTGTTGACCAGATGGCTCCCAGGTCACTCAGTGGGTAAAGGAGAGCCGAGTTCCAGGAACCCACTTAGTGGAAGAACAGGAACAGGCTCCTGCAGGGTGTCCTGAGCCTCTGTTCTCCCTTGTCCTACAAGAATTACAACGAGCTGGGCGTGGTGGCGCACGCCTTTAGTCCCAGCACTTGGGAGGCAGAGGCGGGTGGATTTCTGAGTTCCAGGCCAGCCTGGTCTACAGAGTGAGTTTCAGGACAGCCAGGGCTGCACAGAGAGAAACCCTGTTTTGGAAACAAAACAAAACAAAAACAAAACAAAATAACAACAACAACAAAAAAGCCCACGAAAAACAAGATTTACGAATAGGCGGGACACACAGCACTTGGAAGGTGAAGGCAGGGTAGATAAGGAGAGTTTAAGGTTATCCTCCTCTGTGCTTGAGGGCAACCTGGGCTACATGAGACACTTACCCTAAAGGTAAGCAAGCAGGCTGGGGCATGGTCAGGGGTAGGGTAGAGTCCCACCCAGAATGCCCTAGTGAGGGGGGACTAGGGTGTGGCTCCACTCTGGGGGAGTGGGGTTTGGGTAAGAAAGAGCTTATAGTCCGCAGCTCACAGTGCTCCTGTCCCTGTGTCTGCACCTGACTATTTCCTGAGTCCGTAGGTCCCATATCCTGACCGTGCCATCTGTGAAGCCGGCAAGGGCCATGTTTTCCTTTGTGTTGGCCAGTGCCTGGCAGGACAGGCCCTCGCAGGGCAGCTGGCACTTCTCATACAGGGATGGGGCTGCCAGGTCCCACACGATCACGCCAGGTAAGTTGTATCCACCCGCGAACAGGGTCCTCCTGTTGGAGGACAGCAGGCAGGTGCACAGGTACACCTTGTCGTCCTGCAGAGGATCGTCCCGGCGAGTGAGGGTCAGCCGTGGCTCTCCCAGCACATCCCATCCCCAGCACTGTCCCTGCCCTGTCACCTGGACGCTGCATTGCAAGTGGCTTTCAGGGTCTCTGTCCTCGGCCACCTGGTTCGCGAGGTTCCACACCTTGATGCCGCTCTGGCTGCAGGTGAAGACGTGCCGCGTGAAGGAGCTCACGGCTATCACCAAGAGCAGTTCCTGGTGCTTCAGCACACGCACCTTCTGCAGCGCTTGGGGGACAGTGAACCTCTCTAACTGCCAGAGTGGTATACCAGTTTGATTACAGCTGCTCTCTAAGACTTCAGAGCCCCAGGACCTAGGGATATGGGACAGAGTGAAGTTTTCAAGACAGGGTCTTAGTCCAGGTTGGCCTTGAACTTTGTATGGAGCAAAGGCTGACCTTGAATCCCTAATGATCCTGCCTCTACCTCTTGAGTGCTAGGAGCCTGGCTCCAATCACATTCTTCAGTTCTTGCCATAGCCACGCATGCTTCCCTACTCTAAAATGCTTTGCCCAAGTCGACTGAGCTCCTGTGCACCCTTATAGACCTAATTATTACAGCCCCTTCTCCAAGACATCGTTCTTCAACTACAAGACTTGAGAATCTAGGTTGAGATTTAACCCTTTACAAGTTATTCTTACATTTACTCATTAATGGGGGCGGGGGGCTGGAGGGTAGAGAGGAGGCAGTATAACCTGTGGGAGTCAGTTTTCACTTTCAACTGTGTAGATCCCCGGGATCAAACTCAGACCTAGGCTTGGGAGCAAGCACCTTTACCTGCTGAGCCCTCTCACCAGCCCCTCCATCTTCCACCACCAGTTAAGAACACGGAAGAGGGACAGAGACAGGGAGGCGGGGTGGGGGAGACAAGGGTGAGGTAACCCCGCTTTCTCCCTGCAGAGGCCAACACTCACAAGGGCTTCAGAAATGTATCGGCTCTTCCAGAAGATTCCTGTGGTACAAAGAAAGCAGCTGACTCTGCTGGCTTGTGACCTCCCCTCCATGTCTGCATCCAGGTCTCCCACTCACCTGGGTCTCAGGTTGGGGCCAACTGATGTCTTCTTGGTAATAATCTAGAAGATCTGAGGGAGACTTGATCAGAAAGGGGTCAGCTGTGTGGAGGAGACAGGATTCAGGGGTGACCCAGGAACTATGGCCCTGCCCTCCGAGGCCACACCCCTCTCACCAGAGTCACTCAGGCTGTTTCTGTGCCTGGGCTGAGGTTCTGGTTTAGAGTCACACAGGCCTGAATCTTTGCTTTCCTGGGAGACAGAATTGGGTCAGATGAGGGACACGTCACGGTGTGTGTGTGTGTGTGTGTGTGTGTGTGTGTGTGTGTGTGTGTGCCGGGGGAGGGACCCAGCAGATGCCTGGGGGTTCCTGGCTGCAGCGGGGATGCTCCTGAGGGGTCAGAGTGCAGGGATGAGGAAGGAGGGTACTGAGGGGACACTATGGGGTAAAATCCTTTGGGGTTCCAGTCAAGGGTACTCACCAATTCCAGCAGCTTCTCTGTTGCCATGACAACAGGCAAGGGTGGGGGAGGAGAGAGAGGGAAGGAGAAAGAGAGAGAGAAAGGCTTGTGCCTGGGAGTTCCCCCTCACCTGTGAGGAATCCTCACCCCCATGTTCCTGTTGGTTCTTTTGGCGGCTGTCCATGAAAAGTTCCCAGAGTCCCCGGATCAGGAAGCCTTGACAGAACTGGGGCTCTGCGTCCCAGACCGGCTGTGGGTCCTGGAGCTCATCATTTTTTGAGAGGAACCGACGTCTGGTGGGCAGCTGAGGCCCTGGGGTGCTTTTGAACTTGGGGTGCTGGGGGGCTGCAGACTCTGGGACCTGCTTGTCTTCTTCCTTAGCTGAGTTCTCGGTGGTCTGGGCAGAGCCCGTTGGGGCCTCATGAGACACATGGCATGGCCAACTTGGCGCCTGTTCCCTCCAGCCCCAAAACCAATACTCACCTTGTTCCTCTCCAGGAGGTCTGGGGTCCTACTGAAGCGCTCTATCGCCTGGAAGAAATTTTCTGCCTAGAACAAGTTAGGATGGAGCCTTGCTGAGGGCACGGATGTGGGGAAGGGGAGCCTGTGCCAAAGCTTGGCACTCGGTAAGCTCTTCACGCCAGGATAAACCACACCCTACACATCCAGGCATGGTGGTACACACTTGTTCACCCTTCCCTTCAAAAGTTGAGGCAGGAGGATCAGGAGTTCAGGGTCATCCTTGGCTATAGACTGAGTTTGAGATCCTATCTCAAAAAACTTCAAAAAGAAGAAAAAAAGAAAACCAGTATCACCATCATCAAGGGCTTAGATGCAGCCCTTGATGCACAAAGCCCTGCCCCTCACCCACAGCAAGGCCTATAAACAATTTAGTGTTATTTTGCACATTGGAAAACTGAGGCCCAGAGACTCAAGCAGCAGCAGCAGTAGCTGTTGCCGCTGCTGCCAGGCGCTGTTTTTAATTTATCCCTGCTCCTCCCCTGGGAGCTTTTGGAGAGCACCCAGGATAGAGAGGGGAGCACCTGGGATGGAGCTGGAAGGCCCGGGATCTGCCTCCCTGGGAGATGATGGATTGCAGGGCAGCGCCAGCCTGGGGCTGCACAAAGCCCAGGGGAGCCCTCCCAATTTCTCCCGACTCATTATTGTGCAATTTACTGGCATTCTAGTGTGCCTGGAGCTCAGTGGGAATGGGGGAGAGAGCTGTTGCTCTGGGGGATTTGGGGGTATAGAATTGGGGGGGGATGTTGGCACAGCAGGGACTGGAAAGTGAGGCTGGGGGCAGTTAAAAGCCTGGGAGCTCAGGAAGCCTGGAGCTGCGGGGAAACTGCCCAGGATATCATAGGCTCCAGCCACCCCCACACACACTTCAGTCAGTGGCCGCCCCACACACTGGTCAATCATTCCCTCCCCCTTCGCCCTTGCTGCTGCTGCACTTGAGACCTGATCATCTCCACCCACCCCACCCACTTTGGTCAACCACAGCCTTCTAGGGCTCCTACTGCCCACAGGGTCAACACTTAGAACTTGCCCAGCCTCCAAGTCCGAGTCCCCATCTCTGCCTTCCGCCTTCCCACTCACTGCTCCTCCTGCCCCTCCCACTCCAGGCCTCATCCCTGCCTATGGGCTTTGCAGAGGAGCTGTTCCTCTCCTAGACAAAACCATCCCTTCTCCCACTGCTGACCTACTCAGTGCACCTTCCGGTCCACCCTCTGCTGTAGTTCACACTCCAGCCCCTGCCTGGAGCTCTTGGCTCCCACCCTGGGCCCCTCAAATGTGCCCACAGCTTCCTTCAGTCCCCAGTCTCCTCTGGCTGATGGTGGCAGTTGAATGAACAACTGTGTTCTGGTGGCTTCCTGTTCCCCTGCTGCCCACTCCCCCCTGGGCCCCCGCTAAGCTGCAGTCTTGGCTCTGGCTCCCTGCCAGTGACATCTGGCCTTGGGCATCGCCTCCTTCCTGCCAGTGCCCTTGAGAAAGGGGCCAGGTGGCAGGGGAAAGGCTGCTGGGGACACACGTGTCTTGGCTTGGGCAGGGGTTTGGGGTGCGGGGAGAGCCGGGTGCCCCTCCACAGGCCTGTCCTCTAGTCATGCTCAGGACCTTCAGGGCACCTGGGAGCCAGGTAGGAAGGATGCTCTACAGCAAGATGTGTGGACCCTAAATCAACTCCCTCCCTGACTCTGTCCCCATCACTCTGCAGCCCCTACTTCCCTGGAATCAAAGACCATGTCCTGCCAGAGGCTGACAAGGCTCCCATTCCCTGCCTCTGTCCTGCCAGGGGACGTGTACCTAGCTCCAGTCCCCAGTTCACCTGTGTGTGATGATGTTCTAGGAAGGGCTGGTTTATAGTGGACACCTGAAATCACACAGCAGGTGAGAGGTAGGTCTCAACAAGGAGTGACCCTGAGCAAAGGTCTTCACCTCTTTGAGACTATTTTGGAGACAAGAGTCCCAACATAGCCTGACCTGGTTTTGAATTCACTATAGCCAAGAACAATCCTTCATCTTCCCAGTGCCAGGATGACAGGTGAGTGCCACTTTGCTCTATCTTAGCTTTTAAATACTACTTACTAGATTGTTCTTAATGAAAAGCCACGCTTAATTTTCTTGCAGTCCTCAGGGCCCTGCCTGCCTCCCTCTCCCTAGGTGACATACAGAGCATTTTCTTGCTGCCTCACCCCCACCCCCAACCAGCCAGGCTCCCTCCTGCCCCAGGGACTTTTGTACAGGTCATGCCTTTGCCCCACCCCCACCCACCTTGGCTGCCACCAGGGTGGACTCACCAGGCTGAAGATGTTGTCTAGGTGAACCATCATTTCAGAGACGATGCTGAGTGGGGGAAAGAAATTGCACATTCTTCTAGAAAAAGCCCCTGCATCTACCCTAGGGTGGAACCCCAAGAGGATGAGCTGCCTAATCTATAAATGAAGGGGAAGACGCCATCCAAACTCTCAACACTGACCCCGGCCTTTGCCCAGGCCAGGCAGGCAGGCAGGCTTGTTTGTTTTTTTGTTTTGTTTGTTTTTTGCCCTTGAGCATTCTCCCAGCCAGCAATCATTTGAAGACAGGTTTGGTGGCTTAGAACTTGCCATCCTCCTGTCTCAGCCTGCACCACTACAAAAAACAACCCCTGGGCTTAAAAACAAACCCAAACATTTCACTGGAAACCAGGCTGACTGACTTCCCAGTGTCCAGGCACGGCTGGTTCTTTGGGGACAAGGATCCGTTCCTCAGATGTGGGGCCCTGAGAGAAACCCTCACCTGCTGAACTCCTCCGGAAGCTGGTTTATGATGGACAAATACCGACTGGATAAGGTGGAAGGCTGGAAAGGTCAAAGGTCAAAACTATAAAGTCTGCATCTCCCTGAAGTCCCAGGTGTGGAGTCATGTCTAGCTTCAAGCCCTGGATCTCTTTAGGCATGGAGGAGCATGGTAGAACCTTCAAGGCTCTGGAACAGTGGTTCCTAATCTTCCTAATGCTGCGACCCTTTAGTACAGTTCCTCATGTTGTGGTGACCTCCAACCAAAACATTACTTTTGTTCCTATAACTGTAACATTACTAGCGTTATGAATGCAAAAACCTGACATTCAGGATATGGAACCATGGAGGGGTCGCGACCCACAGGTTGAGAACCACTGCCCTACAGTCAATTTAGTACACAGACTTCTGACATTACCTTAACTTTTAGAGAAACAAGGAAGGAAAAGGAGAAGGGAGGAGATATTAACCCCCCCCCCCCAAAAGGGTCTATGTAGCCGATTGTTCTGGCATTACCTAGAGCTGGCTGTCCTTGAACTAAAAGATCCACCTGCCTCAGCCTCCCAAGTGTGGGGATTAAAGCTGGGCACCAATCTTTAATCCCAATATAGTGTTAACTCATGGAACTAAAGATCCATTTGCTAGGAGAGGCTCAGCCCTGACCACACCAGGTGAACACCTAGTGTTAATAATCACTTGATTGACATTGGGAAAATGTGGGCCCGGTCTGGTCTATGGGGGTTTTCACCTGGGCTGTCAGGGATCACAGGTGCAGGCACTGAGGGGCTCGGGCTGGGGTGCAGGCCTTTCATCTTAGCTAGGCAGGCAGGATTGCATGAGTTCCAGGTGCACAGAACTCATGGGGGTGGGGGGCGGTCAGGGAGACCTAGTCTCCAAAACCCCAAACCCAGTAGGAAGAGAGGAAGCTGACTGTGCCCCTCACCACCATTTCTCTCTCACCAAAATTCCACCAAAGGTGCCACTGCTCTGTCTGTGGGAAGCCATCTAGAAGATTCTTGAGGTCACAAATCTGATTAAGTCCTACAAGAACAGGTATAGGTTGTTAGAAGGCAGAAAAGCCGACCCCCACTCCCATCCCCATAGCCTCTTCATCATCTGGACCCAGCTGGGGAGGAAGCCCCTTCCCCATCCCCATGTCCTCTGTGCTCCCTTTCCCTAAGACCCGGCTTTACTACTACTAAGGTTTCAGACACACACCCCCAGCTAAGCACCAGGGCCTCATTAGTATCTCTTCAGATACCAAGAATAAAGAACCAGGCACCTCCAACTCCCTAGAGAGATCAGCCAGAAATGTGGCTAGTCGTGGACGGTTTGGGCAGTGGTGGCACACGCCTTTAATCCCAGCACTTGGGAGGCAAAAGCAGGCGGATTTCTGAGTTCGAGGCCAGCCTGGTCTACAAAGTGAGTTCCAGGACAGCCAGGAACCAAAAAGCCAAAAAGAAAAACAAAAAAAACAAACAAACAAACAAAAAAAAAGTTTGCCAGGTGTACTAGTTAAGCCTGCATGTGGTACACATATATACGCCCAGGCACACACTTAAAACATTTTTCAAAAAAAGAATAAAGGAGACAAGAGAAACGACACTTGGTTCACTCCCAAATCACTCAACCTGGGTAAAATCCCCGCTGAAGTCGGTTTTGTGAGGGTCCACATCCCTCCCTCGGGCCCCCTCTTCTCCCGACCCGCGTAAACCGCCCGCAGGAAGCGGGCTGCCCTCACGCACCACCTCTGAGGTTAGGGAGGCCCCAGGGATCTCAGAGGAAGGTCTCTGAGGTCAGCCAGAGTCAGGCCAGGAGGAAGCCCCTCCTGCTGGACCCCGGACCATTTGACCCCTCTCACCCCGCCCCTCCAGCCCAGGCCACGCCCCACTAGACCACACCCACACACACCACGCCCCCTTCACCCACCGAGGGAAAGCCTGTATCAGGGCCCAGGCCACGGGTGCACGTGGGCCCCGGACTCAGCGAGCCGCCCCTGCAAGCCCTGACCAATCAGAAGGCGGTGAGCCCACGTGGGCTGCGAGCCAGGATGCTCATTGCTCAGTTTGTGGCCGTGCTGTCAATCACGGAGTTCCTGCTTCGGCTTAACCCTCGCGTTCCAGGTGTGGCGATTCGGGAGCTGGGAGAATTTCAGAGTATTTGGTGAAAAGTCTGATTATTTGGGGCATTCGAGAAGGGTCAGCAGGCGAAGGTGATTGCGGCCTAGACGTTTGATCCGAACTCGATCCCTGGGATCCACAGGGTGGACCGCGAACTCTTGCACGTACACACACACACACACACACACACTTTTCTTTTAAATCTTACTGAAACAGGAGAATCAGGATTCATCCTGGCTGGCCCGCATGTGCCCTGGGCCCTATCCCCAGCACCACTTGAACCTGGCATGGTCAGACACCTTCATCACCCCAGCACTGGGGAGGTGAAAGTAGGAGGGTTAGAAGTTCAAGGTCGTCCTGAGTTAGATAGCAAATTCCAGGCTAACCTGGAGTACAGGAGACCCTGTCTCAAATGAGAGAGAAAGGAGAGACATAGGGCACAAAGCCACACAAGGGCAGACCCCCATATTCAAGGACAGGAAGTGAGGCAGACCCCTGAGCTCCCTGCAAGGCTCAGCCCCCAATCCCTGGCCCTGGATGGAGGATCCTGGAGTAAACTGAGGGTGGCCTGGGTTAGAGTGGACTCTCTGGACCTCTCTACCCTCACTTCTACATTCACTCTAGCCACAGATGGGGGATGTGAAATTAAACCAGAGTCATCACTTTGGACTCGGAGGCAGGGGCAGTGATGGTGAGTTTGGGGCCAGCCTGGTTTCCATAGTACAAGCAGGTGTAAAGCAGACAGGGCTGTGAGAGGGCTTAGTGGGTAAAGGCCATTGCTGCCCAGCTTGAGTTTGATCCCTGCGACCCACACTGTATAAGGTGTTCTAATTCCCAAGAAGTGTCCTCTTGCACCCACATACCACACATGAACAAGTGACTGCAACTCAATTAGGCCTCTGTCACAGCAACTTTTCCTTCATTGAAAAGTATTTAAGGGACTGGAGAGATGGCTCAGCAGTTAAGAGCACTGGCTGCTCTTCCAGAGGACCCAGGCTCAATTCCCAGCAACCACACGGTGGCTCACAACCATCTATAATGCGATTTGATGCCCTCTTCTGACTTATAGAGCACTCACATATATTAAATAAATAAATCGTTTTTTTTTTTTTTTAAATGGTTTTTTGAGACAGGGTTTCTCTGTGTAGCCCTGGCTGTCCTGGAACTCACTTTGTAGACCAGGCTGGCCTCATACTCAGAAATCCACCTGCCTCTGCCTCAGGCCTTAAATAAATAAATCTTTAAAAAAAATTTTTTTAAGGCCAGGCAGTGGTGGTGCATGCCTTTTATCCCAGTTCATGGCAGAGGCAGATGAATCTCTGAGTTTGAGGCCAGCCTAGTCTACTGAGCAGGTTCCAGGACAGCCAGGGCTACACAGAGAAACACGGTGTGGAAACAAACAAACAAATTAAGTGTACAAATGTTTGCTTGCATGCACTCAAACCATGTGTGTGCCAGGTACCCTCAGAAGCCAGAAAAGGGTATTGGGTTTCCTGTAACTGGGGCAGACATGTGGTGCTGGGTCCCCTGCAGGAACAGCTAGTGCTGGTAAGAGCTGAGCTGCCTCTCCAGCCCCATATACATATATATTTTTTCTTTTTATCCCAGTCCTGCTTTTGACCCCAGGAGTTTTGCCCATACTAGGCCAGTGCTGAAGCCATTACTAACCATTTCAGCCAGGACTGTCATTGAAAGGACCAGTGGGACTATAGGATCTTCATTTCCAGAGGGCTGCCCATGGCAGGAAGCTGAAGGGGGAGGGGTAGTCTGTCTTTCTCTCTCTCTCTCTCTCTCTCTCTCTCTCTCTCTCTTTCTCTCTCTCTCCCTCCCTCCCTCCCTCCCTCTAGTGGTCATACCTACTAAGACACATTAACGACAAATTTACATGAGATGATGTCACCACCACAGCTCAAGATGCAAAAATATTCAATCATTGTATCAGCTCTAGCCACCATCCAAGTCTGAAAAGGTTAAGTCTCTTTTGCTGGCTGTGGTGGTTCAGGGCTCTAATCCCCACACTCAGGAGGCAGAGCCAGGATGATCTCCCGTGAGTGACTTCATGTCTCAAAATAACAATAGCAACATTTTTTTAAAAAGTCCCTTTTGTCTTTTTTTTTCAGTCCTGAGAGAGTCAGGGCCTTATATATGTTGTTTATTGTATTTAATTGTTCTATTTACTTGTTATTTTACTTAATTCTCTCTTTCCTCTCCCTCTCTCTTTCCAGAGGGTTTCTCTGTGTAGCCCTGGCTGTCCTGAAACCCACTCTGTAGACCAGGCTGGCCTGGAACTCAGAAATTTGCCCCTGCCTCCTGAGTGTCTTACTTAAATTTATTTAATTCCATAGTGTTGTTTTATTACCACATTTATTTTCTTTATTTCATTCTTTTCTTTCTTTCTTTCTTTCTTTTTTTTTTTTGGTTTTTCGAGACAGGGTTTTTCTGTGTAGACCGGGCTGTCCTGGAACTCACTTTGTAGACCAGGCTGGCCTCGAACTCAGAAATCCACCTGCCTCTGCCTCCCAAGTGCTGGGATTAAAGGTGTGTGCCACCACCGCCCGGCTTATTTCATTCTTGTTACATATTTATTGCAGGTTCTTTTTTTTTTTTTTGTCTTTTTTGTTTGTTTGATTTTTGAGACAGGGTTTCTCTGTGTAGTCCTGGCAGTCCTGAAACTGGCTGGCCTTGCACTCACAGAGATTCTCGTACCTCAGGCATGGGCCACCACACTCATCCCATTTTATTTTTAAATTTATTCTTTCTTTCTTCCTCCAGCCCTCACGATTCTAAATGTATCCTTATATAAGAATGTGGGCTGGAGAAATGGCTCAGTGGTTAAGAGTACTGACTGCTTTTCTGAAGGTCCTGAGTTCAAATCCCAGCAACTACATGGTGGCTCATAACCATCCGTGATGAGGTTTGATGCCCTCTTCTGGTGTGTCTAAAGACAGCTATAGTGTACTCACATATAATAAATAGATAACTCTTTAAAAAAAATAAGAACATACATGGACCTTGTGATCCTCACTGTAGCTGGGTTCCTAGAAGGCAGAAAGAGGATCCGGGCACTGTGTCCGACCTCTGGGCAGAGTGGAGGTGAAGGAACACACCCAGGCTGGCACATCCTTGCCTCAGGGTGCGCTCAGCAGCTGGACATGCACAGGGCCCACTGCAGTAGCACCTGTGTCTACCTCTCCCCACCCCCAAGTGTCCCCTGTATTGTAGGTCCCACCTCCTTTATTCCATGGCCCCTGTGTGTGCTCCTTCCCCCATGGAGGCCCCTGTGCCTATCATCATCCCCACCATGGTAACCCCTTGTAATGAGCATAGAAAAAAATGCCTTTTAGACTTGTAAAAATAGCGTAGGATCTCCAGGACTGCATCTGATTACTAGAACCCAGTGACGTCACTCACTCACGTGACTGACACATGAGGCCATTGCACCTTATATAAGCAGAGGCAAGAGCAATGTTCTGCTCTGCACGCCTGGAGAGTGAGCTACCTTGATCTGCCCTGCAGCTAGAGAGTCATGTCTGCCCTCCACCCCCCATCCTGACCCTTAATTCACAGACTTCTTTTAGAGACTGTCCTTCAGCTAAGATATGGCACACAGGTGAGCAGCCTGGTGGAGACAGGCTTAGGACCAGAGTTAGGAATTTAGAAGGTGAACCTTGTGTGATGACCCTCAGCATAATAAAATACAACTTTTATTTTACGATGTGTGTCTACCTTCTTGCTCTCAAGTCCTCGGTGTCCAACTTCCCCAACACATGTGAGCGTGCACACACACATACCACACTAAACACACACACCATACACCAACCACACACATATATGCACACATGCACGTACACATCATACACTAACCACACACACCATACACTAACCACACACTGACACACTACAGAGAACACACTAACCACAGACACACACCACACTAACCACACACGCACACGCACGCGCGCACGTATTCGGTGGCTCCTGTGCTCCGCCCTGAAAGTAGCCAAGACTCCAAGGCTCTGCTTCACTTCCCCCTGCCCTCCGACCGTCTGGGGTGCAGACGTTGATCGAATATTCGCTAGAGACACATGAGCATTTGGGAGTGTCTTGTGTAGGGTGACACCGGTTGTCACCTACAGGAAGTAAAGACTTTTCCTTCTGGAAGCTTTCTTTGCAACGCTCAACCTGAACGCAATGCGGTGTGCAGAGGAGAGCGCTGTCGCCATCTGCTGGTCGAAAGCCAGACTCTACAGGCTTCCAGAGACCGGAAGAAAAGGAGTGGGGGCAGGGTGTGTGTGTGTGTGGGGGGGGCATGCTGAGGAGCCAGGGGTCGGGGGAAGGTTGGGGGATGGGTGGGTGACTGTGAGGGACCTGGGGATCCTGGGGGGAAGTGGAGGTGGGCCAGAGGTGGCTAGGGTTGCTGGGCGTGCAGAGACCGGGTGGCACTTCGGAGGTATAGTCAGAGGCAGAGGGAATCTCTGAGTTCGAAACTTGCCTGGTCTGCATAGTGTGCCCTTGTCTCAAACAAAAATTAAAATTAAAATAAAACGAAGAAACAAAGAAATTGAAAATGTTGAAAGCAGCCGGGCGTGGTGGCGCACGCCTTTAATCCCAGCACTCGGGAGGCAGAGGCAGGCGGATTTCTGAGTTCGAGGCCAGCCTGGTCTACAAAGTGAGTGCCAGGACAGCCAGGGCTACACAGAGAAATCCTGTCTCGAAAAACCAAAAAAAAAAAAAAAAAAAAAAAAAAAAAAAAAAAAGAAAAAGAAAATGTTGAAAGCGAACGAAATTAAGGAGGGATAATTCCCAGCGTTGGTCATACTGTGCTTTCGAGGGAAGGTAGTACTGTGTGGGAGTGCTGAGAACTAAGTTTTATTTATTTATATGCCTGTGTATTGCCAAGCCAGAAAGGGGTTCGGATCTCTGGACCTGGAGTTAAAGGTGGATCGAACCTGTACCTTGGCAAGAACAGGCTGTGCTCTAACCACTGGGCCTCTCGCCAGCCTTATCGATATACTTATTTTGTGTACATGTGTGGCCGCGAGAGCCGCAGGGAATATGGTGGACGTCAGAATTAACACCTGCGGGGCTCAATTCTCAACTTCCACCACCTGGGAGTCTAACTCGGGTTCTCGGTCTCGGTTGCAAGCGTTCCCAGGCGTTGAGCCATCTTGCGGAGCTGAATACGAGCGAGCATTAATGCATTACTTCAGCATTCAGAGATAACTAGGGCATCCCAGCATGCAAAAAGGACGCCCTGGGCCCAAACCAGATCATAACCCGTCCCAACCCCGCCCACCAAGCCAGTTTTCTTCTCCGGGGCTGTCAAAGGAGCGGATTGTGCTGCTACCCAATCACATTCGAGCAAAGGCGGGGACCAGCGGTTCTGGGGTCCGCTAGTGGAGGAGTGAATGGTCTTGCCTATTTTTTAATATTCCACCAATCACTTGGTCCACACTAATCTTCACTTCCGGTTCATGAAAAAAGCCGGAAGTTCTTTGTACGAAAAACTGGAACTTGATTGAAGCCGGAACAGGATGCTGAGAATGACCGGAACTGGATGTTAAACTCGACCGTAGGATAACCAGAAACGTAAATATGTTTCTCTGCCGCCTTGGTCTTCGTCGCTGTCGTTCTTGACCCAAAATAATTCCTCATTCGCTCAACGTGCCCAGAGCCAAAAACAATCCTCGGGTCAAGGGCAGGGAAGGGCTAAAGATTTGTGTGACTGCGGGAGAGCATGACCTTGGGTTAGAGTACATGGAAGCATTAACTTCGGTGCAGGACAACACGTGCCGGTCCCCGCAGGGCTACGGGAGGGGTGAGACGCGGTGCTATTTCCATGGGAACCATGCGCCTCAACACTGTACCTGGAACGCAGATGCACAGGTGTTGAAAGTTTTAAGGGACATCTGCAGATGTTACATACAAATAAGTAAATAAGTGAGACTGCAATGGGGCCCAGTGGATTACAGTGTTTGCGGCCAAAGTGATGACCTAAATTCAGGTCCATAGGTGGAAGAAGTCCCGTGTTCAATCACATCTTCACTAGCTTTCTATTTTCCAAGGTTTCCTTTGCTGCTTAAGCTCGGCTGTCCTGGATCTTGCTCTGTAGACCAGGCTGGCCTTGGACTCAGACACTTGCATGTCTTTATCTCCGGAAAGCTAGGATTAAAAGTGCCTGGACCCAAGCTCTTCTTCAATTCCTTTTCACAAGATGAAAGCCTTGCTAGGTGGGATCTCGCCTGAGGTCATCACTCCCTTTATTCTATTTAATATCTTTAGTCTGTTTTTCTCCCAGGCTTTAACTCCACTCCACGCTCCTTTTCTCCTTGAACCATGCATTTTGTATTTTTCCTTGGTCAGCTTGCTTCTTTTCATTAAAACACTCTTCATAAGAGTGGAGCACAGCACAGAGTCTATACCAGGTTGCTTTGAGATTTCCTTTGCCAATTCAATTAATCCAAAAATTTTCCCCTTAGCCTCAGGCAGGCTTTCAACACTGGCAAAAGCTGCCACATTCTTCCTCAGAATATCAGGAGAATGATCTCTAAGCTACATAGTAACATTTTTTTTCTCCTCAGAAACCTTTTGCAGGGCAGTGGTGGCACACGCCTTTAATCCCAGCACTTGGGAGGCAGAGGCAGGCAGATTTTTGAGTTTGAGGCCAGCCTGGTCTACAGAGTGAGTTCCAGGACAGCCAGAGCTACACAGAGAAACCCTGTCTTGAAAAACCAAACCAAACCAAACCAAACCAAAAAAAAAAAGTGTTCTCTGACCTTCCCGTGATCATACACACAACAAATATGGATTTACGTTTTAAATTTTATTTGCTTAAGAATTCTATGCTAAGCCGGGTGTGGTGGCGCACACCTTTGATCCCAGCACTTGGGAGGCAGAGGCAGGTGGATTTCTGAGTTCGAGGCCAGCCTGGTCTACAAAGTGAGTTCCAGGACAGCCAGGGCTACACAGAGAAACCCTGTCTTGAAAAAACAAACAAAAGAAAAAGAAAGAAAACCTTTTGAGCCAGGTCCTCACAGCTCAAATCGCCCCCAGTATCAATGTCTTCCATATTCCTGCTAGGTTGGCCCTTTAAGCCCCACTTAAAAGTTCTACTGCTTTTCCAAACCGTGGTCCCAAATTCTGCATTACTTCAAAAGCTTGAGCAGTCGGGTAACAGCAATACCTCAGTCCCTGATACCAACTTCTGTTTTAGGATTTTATTGCTGTGAACATGACAAAGGCAACTCTAACACAGGACAACATTTAGTTTGGGCTAGCTTACAGGTTCAGAGGTTCAATCAATTATCATCATAGTGGGAACCATTAGAAGCATACAGGCAGACATGGTGCTAGAGAAGCCAAGAGTTGTACATCTTGATCTGTAGGCAGCAGAAAGAGTGTGCCACACTAGGCATAGTATGAGCGTATAAGATCTCAGAACTTGCCTCCACAGTTACACAATTTTCCCAACTAGGCCACACCTACTCCAACAAGGCCACACCTCCTACTAGTACCGCTTCCTATGGCCAAGCATTCAAAGGCACGAGTCTTTGAGGGTGATACAGGTTTTCTCTGTGTAACAGTACTGGCTGTCCTGGAACTTGCTTTATAGACCAGGCTGGGCACCCAGAGCACCTCCATGAAACTAGGGGCCAGGAAGAACAGAAGACGGTACAGGTACAACGGGAAAGTGTTCAGCTGAGCACACCACCAGAGGATTTGTTTGGGCCTTCCCAGTCTTTGAGATCTGCCTGTCTCTGCTTCCCAAGTGACTGTGCCACCGCTGCCCAGCACAAGACATTGTCTTAAACAAAATTCTGAACATTGAATTTAAGCTATTTGTAATCTCTGATGACTCCTTCACTGTTCTTTCTGCTTTGAATGGCAGTTCTTTTATGGACAGACTGTGAAGAAGATGGCTTTGGCCAGGCCAAGGGTCCTACTGTGTCCTGTAGGTGGAGCCAGTGATGGCACAGAGCCTAGGCAAATCTCTGAGAACCAGAAAATGCCCCTCACAAAACACAAATTATATCCTTGTGAGGACTGTGGGAGAGTGAGCCTGATGTGCTAATGCCCTTGGTGGAGACTGGTGTTGAGGAGGGCACTTGCAAGTCTGAAGACACCGGGAAAGCATCTTAGAAAAATGTGCAGAGTCCTAGTAGGACAAAAATCCTGAAATGTGGACGCTTTTTCCTGTTTCTCCTCCTTGAAGGGACACACAAGAGGTCACAGAGCAAAGTCATGCATGTGACTCATTCAACGTTGGAGAGCCTTTAGCTTCTACTTCTGTCTTAAAGGACACATGAGGACGCACGAGTGTAAAGTGTGTGGGAGAGCCTTTGGCTGTCACTCATCTTCCCGAGACAACCACACATGTGTCCTGAGTGGAGCAGAGCCTTCTGGTACTCTGTGTCCCCGAGGGTACACTGGATGATGACACATTTGGGAACCAGTCTTTTTTTTTTTTTTTTTTTTAAAGATTTATTTATTTATTTATTTATTATACATAAGCACACTGTAGCTGTCCTCAGACACTCCAGAAGATGGCGCCAGATCTCGTTACGGATGGTTGTGAGCCACCATGTGGTTGCTGGGATTTGAACTCTGGACCTTCGGAAGAGCAGTCGGGTGCTCTTACCCACTGAGCCATCTCACCAGCCCGGGAACCAGTCTTTACTATGTGAGCAGTGTGGGAAAACCTTCCACTCCCAAGCCTACTTCCAGACACACCTGAAGATGCATGGTGGGGTGAAGCCCCACGCACGTGCACAGTGCTGTAGGGCCTTCAGCTTCTCAGCATCCCTCAACATCCACATGAGGACACACATCAGAGAGAAACCCTACAGATGCCAGCAATGTGGGAAAGCCCTCACTTCTCAGTCTTCCCTTTAAGAGCACATCAGGATGCATAGCAGAGAGAAGCCTCAGATGTGTGAGCTGTGTGACAAAGCCTTCGGTCCCTTCAATATTTCCAGAAACATAAGATTACATAGGGAGGAAAGGCCCGTCTGTGCAGCAGGTGTCCGTGCAGCAAGCGTGGGAAAGCCTGTCATTCTTCCTAGTCCCAGTGCACACGTGAGGACACATACTGGGGAAAGACCCATCCCTTCGAGGATATGTGAAAATTCATGCTAGATAGAACCTGTAAGGGGCTCCAAGGAGCCACCCAAGAAGTGTGACCTTGTTAGGGTTTTGGACAAGCATAGCCCAGGGCCTTGGCCTCATCCCACACAGAAAGAAGACCATGGATATGAGAAGTGTCCTCTGCTGAGTGGAAAAAAGCACTCTGGGAAAGGGCCTCACTTAATTGGAGGACCTGGGAAAACCTGAGCTGTATCACTTCATTTATTTTCTCCGAGCTCCTTGAGGGAGGATTCCGCCATGAGATAGACTCATGCCTCAGCCCTCTGCTCCCATGTGCTCGGACTCTGCATGTACACAAAACACACCTTGCCCTCTCAATTTCTAAAACAAAACAAAACAAAACAACAAACAAAAACAGTTTATTTTATTTTTAGTTATATGTGTGTCTGTTTGAGTTTGTGCACGTGAGTGCCGTTGTCTTTGGAGGCCAGAGGGGTCAGATCCCATGGACCTGATACCCATCCAACCAGTGTGGTGTAGGCACAATCTTAGGTCCTCTGAAGATCAGTGTTCGCCCTTGAACTCCGCGCTGAAGTGGAAGTTTCTGGTTGTGTCATGCAGTGCAGACTTTTGTGGTATCTTTGCTGAGTCAGATTCACTCATGTGACATTTTGCTGAGGCAAGACCTGTGGGAGGACATGTGATATTTGGAGAGAGTATATGTGTGACTCAGTGTACAGTGACTGGGCACTTACATAGCTAGCCTTGCAATGCTTCATTGGTTTTGCATCTTCACTTTGTTGAGAGAGGCACGGCAGAGAACTCCTGTCATCCTGGCTGGTTCTGGTCACTCCAGCTGAACATGCCAGTTCAGCAGAGGCCTGGCTGTTTCTGCTGGATCTTGCCACCACTGCTGATTTGTGTTTGATATCCTGGCACTACTGAACTGGACTGCTGTTCTCCTGACAAATGGAGATAGGAATCACCACAAAGAACTACTTCTAAACAGGTCCACATCCCCTTGTCCTATTTACCATCTTTTCTCCCCTGCCTCAGGTTTATGATGGGCTAGAAGGGGGCTTGAAGCATTTGAGAACCCTTATTAAAGTAGGTTTTGAAAAGTCCTATATCCTGGTGCCCAGTGTGGCTTAGGCATAATGGATAATTCTGCTCTGAATGTGGTAGAGGAAAGGTAAGGTTATGCAGAGGTTAGCAATGTTCTTTAAGGAGGTTGACACAATAGCCGCTATGGCTCCTGAGTGTTTCCTACCTTGTTCCAGAGGGTATTTTGGTTTTGTTTCATGGTTTTCATGTATTTTCTTTTGAAAAAGACGGGCAGGGGATGGGGGTGACAAATCTCTTGTATTAGAGAAGATTGAGGAGTTTGCTGAGCATGTAGAGAGTTTGCGAACAGAATTCTTAGGAAGCAAAAAGAGCCAGTGGGAGAACAGCACACTTCAGGATTCATGTCTCAGACCAGGAATTTACTTCATGATGAAAAAGGGAGTCAAAATAGGCTGGAAGGTAAACTGCCACCTTGCCCTGCTCCACACACTTTCACTACCAGGCACCCAGAGCATCTCCATGAAACTAGGGACCAGGAAGAACAGGAGATGGTACATGGACAATGAGAAAGTGTTCAGCTGAGCCCAACACCAGACACAGGCACCTTCTGCCATCCCAGGTTTTGTGCAGCACATGCCTATGATGAGCTAACTTGGCATCTGATAGGAATGCTAGATTTAAAGTACTTTAAGGAAGCCGTGGTATTATATGGCTTACACTCTCCATATGTTAAAAAATGTTAAAATCTTGGGCTATAGGGTTTCCTCCCAAGATTAGACAGGATTGGTGTTAGCTGTTCTAGATGCTGGACAGCAATTACAGTGGTTATTGTGGTGGAGTCAGGAAGCCACAAAAATAGAAGAATGGAATATAGCGAGGAAGATAAATGTTACTAAAGACAAATTGCTTGGTGAAGTGGGTTATGCTGATTTATTAGAACAAATCCAATCTGATGATGGTGTAATGGAACAATGTCGTGTTGTGGCTTTAAGAACCTGGGATATGGGCCTGTAGAGATGGCTCAGCAGTTAAGAGCACTGACTGTTCTTATGAAGGTCCTGAGCTCAAATCCCAGCAACCAAATGGTGGCTTACAACCATCTTTAATGACATCTGACGCCCTCTACTGGTGTGTCTGAAGACAGCTACAGTGTACTTACATATACATAATAAATAAATCTTAAAAAAAAAAAGAACCTGGAATATGATTGAGGAGCTGGGGGGTGGAAAATCTGTCTCATTTACAAAGGTAATATGGGCCTCTAGAATCATTTGCTGATTTCTTTCTTTCTTTTTTTTTTTTTTCTTTTTTTTCTTTTGGTTTTTCGAGACAGGGTTTCTCTGTGTAGCCCTGGGTGTCCTGGAACTCACTCTGTAGACCAGACTGTCCTTGAACTCAGAAATCCACCTGCCTCTGCCCCCCCAACCCCAAGTGCTGGGATTAAAGGCATGTACCACCACTGCCTGGCAATGTATTTATTTTTATTCCATGTGCATTAGTGTTTTGTCTGCATGCATGCTGTGCAAGGGTGTCAGATCCCCTGGGTCCAGAGACACAGATGGTTGTGAGCTGCTGTGTGGGTGCTGTGAGTTGAATCCAGGACCTCTGGAAGATCAGTGAGTGCTCTTAACTGCTGAGCCATCTTTCCAGCCCCTAATGGTTGTTTATTTTAATGACAATTAGTTATTTTATATTATGTGCATGGGATGTTTTGTTTGAATGTGTGTTTGTGTACCACTTCCATTCCTAGTGCCCACCAAGGCTAGAAGAGGGCGTTGTATTCTCAGGTACTGAAGTTACAGTTGTGAGCCATAAACCTCTAGACTTCTGTTCTCTGCAAGAGCAGCCCCTGCTCTAAACACTGAGCAAACTCTCCTGCCCATGGCTTTATGCATCCCATACAAGATGCTTTATGCATCGAGAGAGAGAGAGAGAGAGAGAGAGAGAGAGAGAGAGAGAGAGAGAGAGAGAGGTGCTCCAGGGAGGGTAAATCACAGGCATGTGTGTTCATGCGAGGATGTGGATTTGTGTGCACATGGAAACCAGAGGTCAACAATGGGTGCTTTGTTCTATTGTTCTTCACCTTTTCTGTGCTCATGCACACTCCCATGTGTGCATGTGAGTCGGGTGCACTTGTGTCCTGATTACTCACACCCAGCCTTATTCCTTTGGTGTACAGTGTCTCTCTGCACTTAGAGCTAAGTCAGCCAACAAGCCCCAGTAATCCTCCTGTCTCCACCCCCACAGCGCTGAGGTCACAGGGCCACATGACCTTGTGTGGTGTTGAGGATTCAAAACCTGGTCCTCATGCTTGTGTAGTAAGTCCTCCTACATGCTGAGCCATCTCAGCAGCCTCTCTTTATTTTTTGAGACAAGTATGTCATGGCTTCACTTGGGCGGACTGTCCACTGAACTCCAGGGACACCTCCTGCCTCTGCCAGCACTGGGCTTACAGATTTAATAAATAAATAAATCTTAAAAAAAAAAAAAAGACGGAGGTGAACTGGGGTGGGGGTGGCGCTGGCGGGGTGGAGAACTGCAAGCTGTTTCTGAGCTCAGCTTCAGAACACCTTGCAGCGAGTCACCTGTCAGCATGCACCTGTATCATTGCTTGAGACTCAGATTTTGCACCAATTCAGTCCCTCCATTCTCGAGAACCCTGAAATGACAGAGGCTGGCCCTGGGCAATTATTATTACTACTGCTACCACTACGAGTGCTACTCTTATTATTTTGACAAATTCTCATATATCTCAAGCTGGTTTAAATCTTCCTATGCAGCACAGGCCAACCTGGGCTACAGGAGACTCTATCAAAAAGAAGGCAGGTGTGTGTGTGCCCAGGAGAGATGGCTCAGCAGTTACTTGTTGCTTTTGTGGAGGACTTTTGTTCAGATCCTAGCACTCCATGGTGGCTCACAGACATTTGTAACTCCAGTTCCAGAGGATCTAACACTCCCTTCTGGCCTCTGTTAGTGCTGAAGTCGCATGGGGCATGCATTGCTATGGTGGTCAGGACTTTACCTGCTGAGCCATCTCCTCAGCTCATGAATATCTGTCTCTCTTGTTTGTTTGTCTGCTTGTTAGGTGGTGGTGCGTGCTGCATGACACACATGTGGAGGTCGGAGGGCAACTTATGGTTCTCTCTTCCCAGGGAATTCACTCAGCTTGTCAAGTTGGCAGCAAGGGTTAGTGATCAGGCATTTCCACCGGCCTGCCTCCAGGGACCTAGTTTATGTCATTGTAAGACTCTGGAGAGCCTTAGCTTACTGGAGACTCCCTGAGTGAACATCGCAGAGCCAGGAATTGATGCAAAAAACAAGAGGAATTTATTGTTCTAACATGTTGGGATCATCCTGCGCATGGAGAGAGACCGACCACGCGCAGCCCATCTGGCAAGCCTTTATACAGTTCTCAAGGCAGCAGCCATTAGGCACAATGTGATTGGCAGAACAGTGTGACTTTTAAACTGGTTGGTCTATAGGGAATGAGGTGGGTGGCCAATGGTTGCAGAATGTGTCTATGGGTGGTCCATCCCCCCTCCCTGAAGTCTGAGGAATGCAATCAGCCCCTTCCTGCTGGAGCGGGGGGTGGGGGGGTGCCTGTGTTCTTCTTGACCTTCCAAGGAGGGGAGGGGTCTGGTGGACTTTTCTAAAGTTCCTGAGCTGGCCTCTTCATCATCACCTACTGCCAAGAGCTCCAGGTGTACCATGTGTGGTGCAGAAAACGCTCTGGCCACCCCAGATCTTTCTCCTGTTCCTCTGTGGCTCTGTCTCCTTCCTGTACTTTCTTATTCTCTGTCTTGTTCATTTTCGCTGCCTGTCTGTCTCTTGTCTCTCCCTCATGTCTCCACTCTGAGACAGCCATTCACTCTCACCGCCTCCTCCAAACCTCCTACACTAGATCTGTCACACAACATAATTTCTTAGCAGCACATCTTGACATGGGCCCTGCAAAAGTACCCTCATCTTTGCTACTTTAACTTATCAGCAAGCCCCTTTCTGCACCTAGCTCTCTTGCTGGTCCAAGTGCTTATAATTTCTAACATTATTATTGAACCCAGATTTGGGAATTGCATACTTTAGGTTGCATGCAATAGAAATCCTCCCAGGCCCTAACACTCGGGAAGGAGTAGGTCAGCACACTTAATGAGGCACCCAGAGACAAAGTCCAACATAGTGTCTGTGCAGAATCAGAGATATGAGAAGTGTTCAAATAATGAGGCATTCACCACCCAATTAGACATTTTAGTAACACGTAAATATCCAAAGAAGACCCAGGTAGTGGTGGTGCACATCTTTAACTCTAGCACTTGGTGCGTGTGTGTGTGTGTGTGTGTGGGGGGGGGAGGGTGTCAGGCAGAGGCAGGGGGAATCTGTTTGAAGCCAGCCTGGTTTACAGAGCTGTAATAGAACTCTAGTGGAGCCATTCATTGTATATGGCAAGTTCTGGAGTGATGGCTTCTAGGCTTTGACGGATCCTTTTGCACATAAGATTGCTATCTGAAGCCGGGCATGGTGGCACACGCCTTTAATCCCAGCACTCGGGAGGCAGAGGCAGGCGGATTTCTGAGTTCGAGGCCAGCCTGGTCTACAAAGTGAGTTCCAGGACGGCCAGGGCTACACAGAGAAACCCTGTCTCGAAAAACCAAAAAAAAAAAAAAAAGATTGCTATCTGAGGGTTATGCAGTTGCTCTTCCTGAAGGATTCTCAGAGCCTTTGTGGAACAGTCCTGAGACATACCTGGCAAATCCAGAAGTCTCATTTGGCTGAGAAGTGCTTAGTTAATGGTTCCTTCAGACAACTCCTAGATCTGATAAGAGGTTTGGTATGTGGAAACTGACTTGCTAAAAGTGCCTTTTTGGAAAAGCTCCTAGGTGTTTAGTCCTACAGAGGCTGAATGACGCCTCAGACTCAAATGGTGTGTAGCCGCCAAGAGTGCTTTGTTCTGCAGAAGTCCAGCATGCTGGGGTCTCCCTTTACCAGGACAGAGAGACCCTGACGTGAGCTCTCAGGCCTGATTTAAAGCACAGAGAGGAGTCCCAGGGTAGGTGGGCTTTGTCTTACTCTGTCTCTAAGGACATCCCTTTACCTGGGTGTGGAGGCTGCCTGGAAACTGCTGACCCATTGTTCTTGCTTCTGGCCAGGTGGTAGGGCAGTTTCTGACTAGCTGCCTGAAGCCTGAGTTTTTTTTTTTTTGTTTTTTGTTTTTTGTTTTTTCGAGACAGGGTTTCTCTGTGTAGCCTTGGCTGTCCTGGAACTCACTTTGTAGACCAGGCTGGCCTCGAACTCAGAAATCCGCCTGCCTCTGCCTCCCAAGTGCTGGGATTAAAGGCGTGCGCCACCACGCCCGGTGAAGCCTGAGTTTTTAGGCCTAATCTCGCTGAAACCTGTCGTGGAGTCAGCCTGTCTTGTCAGTTGATCCTTTCGCTGCCGAGAAGGCTAAATTCATCCTGGAGTGTCTCCTCTCTCCAAGTACTTGGGAACCATGGAGGAAGGCTTCCCATTGACTGCTTCCTGGGCTCCCCCGGACGTGGCCACCCCCGTGGCTGGGTCCTTGAAGCTCACAGAGCAATGTCCCATAGAGCAAGTTGAAACTCATGCTTCCTTGTTGGCTCTAGGTTTGTGTCAAATGAACAAAAACAACAACAACAACAAAATGAACCATCACATAGGTGATTGGAGGCATTTGTCAACTTCACAACCAAACAGCAAATGGCAGATGCCAGAGGGGACCAGGCTGCCCTGTTCTTCAAGTTTTACATTATTTGGCACTTCTGATACTTTATCAATGAAGAACATATGCTCTTCTGCTCAGTGAGTAAAATAATCCCAGTAGGAAAGATAGAAAATGCAATGGGTGGGCTCCCACATTTGCTCCACTGAGGTCATGAGTAAGTATCACAGCACTCATGGTCCAAACAGCCCCCTAAGAGATATTTACTAATGGCCACTGGATGGAAAGTGAGCTGTTTAGTGAGGGCCACCAGGGAAACAGAACCGTGTATGTGCACGTGTGAGTGTTCATGTGCACGTGCTGAGTCATCTCTAAAGCAGTGATGCCAGCACAAACCCACCTGAGACCCCGAGACCCAGATCCCCATCATTGAGGCTGGAGACCCAGCATCACAGTAGTCCCACAGTAGCGTCTCTCACTGGGGCCAACTGGCAGTTATTGAGTTCACAAGGTGTGATGCCTCAGTAGTACCAATCTGGCACCAGAAGGTTCCTAGAGAACCAGCCACCGGCTATGTTTGGGGATACCAGTTCCGCCATCAGCCAGAGGGAGGCCACAGGAGCAGAAGGTGAGATGGTTTCCCCTGACAGACTGTCTGGGCTGCTACCATCGGCATGGACTGTTCTACACGGGGAAGGCAGTCAGGGCATCTCTTCAGGTGTGTCTTCTGCTCAGGTGATTTTGATTTGTGACAGGCTGACATCAAACCCAGCATAATCCAAGCCTAGCTGCATATAAAGAGTTCAGTTCAGAGACCGCAGAGATGACAGCTCAAACTGAAGGGAGCTTGCTCTCCTCCGGCCGTGAGATGTGGGCTTGGATCCCAGCACTCATGAAAAAGTTGTGCTTTGGTGCTGCCTGCAACCCTAGTTCTGAGTGGGCGGACGCATGGAGATCATTGGACTTGCCGGCTTTCAGCTCAGCTGAGATGCACATGAGGCCCAGGTGCAGGGAGAGTCTGCTAGAATACGGGGGACACGAACACCTTCTTCCAGCCTCTGCATATGTGCATAGGCAAATAGTCCTGCACAGGTGTGAGCACATCTGCACACAGAAGCTTATGCATATACTCACACCATGAAAAGAAAAAATACACTTTATGACCGGACAGTGGTGGTGCACGCCTTTAATCCCAGCACTTGGGAGGCAGGGGCAGATGGATTTCTGAGTTTGAGGCCAGCCTGGTCTACAGAGTGAGTTCCAGAACAGCCAGGGCTACACAGAGAAACCCTGTCTCGAAAAAACAAAAAACAAAACAACAACAACAAAATACACTTTAGGGCTGGGAATGTAGTCCTGTGGTGGTGATGGTGATGTGTTTGTTTAGCACATGCAAAAGCCCTGGGATCCATCCCCAGCACACCATACACACACACACACACACACACACATTAGTTGCTCACACAGGTGCCATGACACCTACAACACTAGTAGGACTGCATCTCTTGTGTCAGGTTGCCTCTGGAACACTGTATGTTTGTGAGTCCCTTTGTAGTGTGACCCCACACTGTGCATCTGCTGGTTTTTGAAGGGTGCTGTCTCAAGTGTCTCTGTAAGGAAGAGGAACAATTGAAGGTCCTTCCTGACTGCCAGCCTTCTCTCCCATGGCCCTCTCGTATGGACACATAAAGACAGTGCCCATCTGAACACTTTCCTGCCTGCTTTCCATTCACAGGCTTTCTCTACAGAGCACAACCGCAGGTGTTGCTGTAAGGCACCGTCTGTCTGGAGTCACTGCAGTGAGTGCATGTGCTGGTGACTACGTGGCTATGTGGAAGTCAAGAACTTTCCTGCCCACTCTGCATCCACACGCTTGTTCTTAAGGAACACCCCACATTCAGACTCCGCCACGCCATGCACACTGACAGAGCTTCTCTGTGGTGCCACCTCTTGTCCTCTTTAAAGGATATTGCAGTGACAATTTTGGGATTTAGGCTTCTTTTAAAAACACAGAAATATTATAAGAATGTGTCTTTGTCTGTGGGGGGTGGGGCTGCTTCGGACTGTCCCCAGCAGCTGACAATGATTTGCCTCATGCTCTAGCAGAGGCGTGGTTTTGCCAGCTGCAGATAGTCTCTGTGATTGTGCAATGTTTGGAATTCTGGGCACTTCTTGGAGGACATATAAAATGCAAGGGCTCCGAGGGGCAGTGTGGTTGGCTGATGGTCACTGGGGCACGGGGTGGAGGGGGGTGAATTAGGGGGTTGGTTGATTGGTTGTTTGGTTTTAGTTTGTTAGTTGTGCTCAAAGAAGAAAAAAGAAAAAAGGAATTATGCCTGGCGTGGTGGCTCACGCCTTTAATCCCAGCACTTGGGAGGCAGAGGCAGGCGGATTTCTGAGTTCGAGGCCAGCCTGGTCTACAGAGTGAGTTCCAGGACAGCCAAGGCTATACAGAGAAACCCTGTCTCAAAAAAACACCCCCCCCCAAAAAAAACCCCAACAAAAAAAAAAGGAATTAAATTCAGGAGCCTCCCCCCACCCCCATATAAGGAAGAACCCACAAAGTATCAAAAACCACCTACACGCCTGGCGTGGTGGCGCACACCTTTAATCCCAGCACTCGGGAGGTGGATTTCTGAGTTCAAGGCCAACCTGGTCTACAAAGTGAGTTCCAGGACAGCCAGGGCTACACAGAGAAACCCTATCTCGAAAAACCAAAAAAAAAAAAAAAAAAAAAAAAAAAAACCAAAAAAAACCAAAAAAAAAAAACCAACCACCTACAGGATATTAGCCAAGGGAGGGTTTCCCCTTGTCTGCTCTCCAGTGTGGAATTTCATGCACATCTGCAAGGGTGAGAAATGTCTGAGGGCTTTCCCACTCGGATCACGACTGCAGGGTTTTTCTCTCCCTCACAGATGAAATCTGTAGTTTCTCTCTGAGGTCCTTTCTTGTCTTTGAAGATTGTAGATAAATGCAGGCTTCTCCACACTATTGATACTCAAGGACAGACGCGGTTTCTTTCTGAGGGATGGATGATGGATGTTCCTCCACAGTCCTTACACTGTGCGTGCTATCAATGCTCTTAGGAGAGACCTCTGTGACCCTGATCTCACTGCTGCACTGGATGGTGAGCTGTGAAAGGAGAACGTTGAGTGGAGACTTTGCTGGGTCATAACCCTGCTGCTCAGGGTTTGGGGTGGGAGACTTTCTGGTCTGGGTGACGATTTGCAACGCATATGAAGATGCCTCCAAACTGAGCGGGATTTCTGTGGCATTTCTCCACCATTCAGTTGATAGAATGGAGACCACTGCCATTTGCAGGGCATCAGTCATGATCCCGCCTCTGACTCTGATTGGACAAAGGTGAAGTCGGTGCTCCTGATTGGGCAGGTACCCAGCCCCGCCTCTGATTCACTAGCTATCACTGCATGTCATGACTAGGAGCTCATGTACTTAGCATCTATGATTCTCGAGGTTCTCCAGGTTCTACCCCTAAAATATGAGTGACCAGGTCCTCTAGAATGCTGGTGTGGGGAACCAGGCCCTGTAGTGGGACCAAGCCCCTGACCAGACAGTGGGAAGACAGAGACAACAGAGACATAGACAAGGGAGGCAGTGAGACCAGAGCACTTTCTGCGTATCTTCACTTTTACCAAGTTGGGCGCAGCCTGTGACACATGGATCTTGGGTGAGTGGGTTGACCTTGACTAACCAGACATCTAGGAAATCCTGGGATGTGGCTCAGTGCAAGCATGGAGGACCTGAGTTTGAAACCTCAGAACCCACAGAAAAATGTCAGATCTCTTGCATGAGCAAGAGAGTTGTGGGAGATCTGTCTCCAGGCCTGGAGTGGTCAGGAGGCCAGCTCCAGAGGTGAGGTGTCACAGGAATGGTTTCAGCCATGGATTTGGCCATGTTGGGGTGGAATGACTTCAAAACAAAATAACAAAACAGGTCCTTCAAACTTCTGTTTTTGGCTGGGTGGGGATTCTAACACACTTAGGTAAATAAAGGAGGTGGGGGTGGGTTGGGGGAACAGGACTGGTGAGAGGGCTCAGCAGGTAAAAGTGCTTGAGCCAAGCCGGATGCCCCGAGTTCCATGTCCTGGAGCCATTTGGTAGGAGAGAACTGACTCCTTCAAGTTGTCAGCTGACCTTCACACACCACACACACACACAAAGGGAATAAGTAAATGTAACAAAATGTAAAAGAATGGAAGGGATTTTGTATTTATTGCATTGGAAGCTTCTGGAAGCCTGGGGCCCTTATCACAGATGGCTGCCTGGTGGGCCCTTGGTGGCTCTGTGTCAGGGCCAGGGGGTTGGGGGGGGCGGGGGGAAGATGCGTGCAGGGGGCAGCAGTGGTGTGTGGAGTGTGTGAGACTGCTGCTCCAGGCACATCCTGAGTCACGAGCGGCTGTGATTGGTAGAGAGGCACGTGGATCCCTGGGACACGGCCTCTTCCACATGTGTGGGATTCCCCATGCCCTGAGATTCCCTGGAAGGACCTGGACAAGGGACATAGTGAGACTTTGAAGAAAGGAGCTGTGTTGGACATGGTGTGCCTGCCTGCCGTCCCTGCTACAGTGGAGGCTGAGGCAGGCAGGCTAGTTCCAGGCCAGCCTGGGCTATAGCAGTGAGTTCCAGACTAGCCTGAGTGACCTAGGGAGTCCTGGTCTCAAAAAAAAAAAAAAAAAAAAAAAAAATCTGAAGACGCCAGGGTGGGATATGCAAACCTGGGCTCAGTCCCCAGGATATAAAAAACAAGCAAACAAACAAAAAACCTTAACATGTGTGGTTCCTTCAAGTACCCCTCCCGCCCCACATACCCGGGTCAGCTGGGGGCAGCCTCGGTCTTCACTCTTTTGGGGGGCCTGTGGAGTATAGGGCTGTTGGGCTTGGGCTTATACGAAACATGCACTGCACCATTGAGATGCACGGGAGGCTCAGCCTTGAGTGCTACTGGGCGCGGCAGTGGTGGCAGGGCTTTGTCTAGCACGCAGGGTCCATCCCAGGCGGGAATCTCCAGCCCCAGATGCTTCATGAGTTTGCACATCACCTCATCCACGTAGCCGTGGATGCGCAGGTCAGCCTGGCGGTCCTGCCAAGGGAGGGACAGTCAGTGCGGGCTAGGGGGCACCGGGGCACTGGGCAGGGCACTGGTACATACATGTTTTGTGGGTTGCAGGTTGACAATGACCAGACGGCCTCCGCGGCGCTTAGTGGCAAGGGGCAGGTTCCCACTGGGGCGGATCTGCAGCGAGGTACCCAGGGTGACAGACAGGTCTGCGGTCCTGGAACAGGGAGCAGGAAGTGGGCGGGGCCCAGGCCCACCTCAGGTTCCGTTCCAGCCCTAACCTCAGGTTCCAGGCCTCATGCCCACCCACCAGGCACTGGAGAAACACTTGGGAGCTGAGATTCAGTCTTAGTGTCTCACTGTAAACCACTGTCCAGTTTTGGGTTTTGTTTTTGTTTTTTGTTTTGTTTTTTCGAGACAGGGTTTTTCTGTATAGTCCTGGCTGTCCTGGAACTCACTCTGTAGACCAGGCTGGCTTCGAATTTAGAACTCAGAACTCCGCCTGCCTCTGCCTCCCAAGTGCTGGGATTAAAGGCGTGCGCCACCATCACCCGGCCTGTTTTTTAAAAACTAACGACAGCCAGGCTGGGTGGCACAAGCCTGTTGTCCTAGTTATTCCACAGGCTGAGACAGGAGGATCCAAAGGTTCAAGCTTTGAGCGAACTGCATTCGCATTTAATTCCAGCATTCAGAAGATAGACAGACCAGACCTCTTGAGTCTAAGGCCAGTCTGGTCTACACAGCAGACCTTCTCTCAAAACAGGAAAGCAAAGATTCCTGTATGGTGAAATGACTCAAAGCTGGAGGTCAGAGTGGAGCCCCACCTAGGTACTGGGGGCGTGGTTAGGGCGGAGCCCCACCTAGGATGCCCCAGTTAGGTACTGGGGGCGTGGTCAGGATGGAGCCCCCACCTAAAATCCCCTGTTAGGTATGGGGGCGTGGTCAGGGTGGGGCTCTTGCCTAGAATCCTCCAGCGAAGGGGCTGACTCTGCAGAGGGCTTGTTTACTGCTCACAGGCCCAGGATTCTCCCCACTACCACAAAAACCTGAAAGCAGGAACGCGAAGAAACCTTCCACTCACTCTGTGTCTCAGCTTCTCCTCTGCACCTATCGTGCCCAGGGCTGGGGTGATGGGGACAACCCTGCTGTCCCACCCGAGTTCCGACCTTCTGTGGAGGTCTGTGCAGCCATCCCCACCCATTTCCACCTGGGGAGTGTGGGGTCCCACCTGCTGGCCTCATCAGCGAGCATCAGGTCCCGGTCAGGCAATGAGTCCTCCCAGTCCAGAATGGTGTCTCTCAGCTCCCCCCTGTGGCAGTCAGGGAAGGGAGTCAGGGGGCGCCCACCTCCTCACAGGTGGAGGGTGCGAGGAAAGTCACCTACCTACAGGCCCGAAGTCCCCTGGCCTTGGCCACGGTGCAGAGCCGGCCTGTGGCCTTGAGGCCCATGGTGCCCACAACCGTGTCTCTGACGTACTGCCTGTAAAGGGGGAAGGGTGCACACGCATTTTCTAATGTTCTTTCAGCTGTGGGGTGGTGTAGCCAGGCTCAACCCATGGGCTACTGAGCAGGACAAACAACCGAGGGATAGACAGACAGACTACTTAGTCTGAAAGTGCCTGGCAAGCAGACTCGGGGCTCTGTGTTTGAGTCACCCATGGAAAAAGAAAGGCATGGTGGAGCAGGATTGTCACCCCAGAGCTTGGGAGGCTGAGCTGGGGACCCCAGGAGTTCACTGGCCACTCAGCTAAACCAAAGAGGGACAGGTTCTGAGAGCAAGTTTGCCTCACAACACAGGCAGAGGGGGCCGAGCCGGTGTCAGCTGCTGGCATCCACACGAGGAGGAAGGGTTCGGGAGGGAGGAGGCTAAGGGAAACAAGATGGCTCACACCTGTGAGCTCAGCACGCAGGAAGCTGAGGCAGGAGGATGCCAAATTTCAGGCTAACCTGGGCAACTTTAATGAAGTCCTGTCTGAATAAAGAACCCCTAAGAGGGAGTCAGGGGCTGAAGCTCAGGAGGCACAGCTCCTGCTCAACACCCCGAGGCTCTGGTGTGCAAGCCATGTTGACACCCAGCCCAGAGCCATAGCAAAGGCAGGGCAGGGAGAACCCCTCATTGCCAAGGGCATGACTATAGCTTCTCCCTTGGGGGGCTGTGAAGAAAGGGTTTGCCCCATTTGTCTACGAGCCTTTGTTGGTCTGTTTTCATCTGACAGTCTCTGGCCTTCTCTAGGCCATTCTAGGACCCTGAGCTGGCTTAGGGGAGGAGCAGGGTCTTGTGTTACACGGGCAACACTCACGTCTTACACTTGGGACATTCCTCTACAAACATGTTTCCGTGCAGCTCTGCCAGCTTGTCCCTGCAGAAGAAGATGCCATTAAGGACCCTTCCCAGATCCTGGGGCTTGGACCAGCTGCCAGTCTGCCTCCTTCTCCAGAAAACCTACCTAAGTGCCTCACTCACAAGGGGCGTACACTTCTCTTTCCTGGAGGATGCCCCAGCCTGTCCCATTCTGAGGAACTGTTGCATGCATAGCTGTCTGACTGTGTCTTCACAAACTCACAAATACCTCCTCCCCACTACAAAAATCTGTTGGCTAGCCGGGTGGCATTGGCATACCCCTTTAATCCCTCCATTGGGAGGCAGAGGCAAGTGGATCTCTGTGAGCCTGGTCTACAGGGCAAGTCCCAGGATAGCCAAGACATGGAGAAATTCTGTCATGTACTCGCCCTCTGGTCCCCGCCGCCTCAACAGTCAGTTGGCCCTAAAGCCCCTGCCAACCTCCCCACCCCACCCCAGTGAGAGGTGGAACCCTGCCTACAATCTCCCAATTTGACCAAGTACTGCCCGGCTTTGGGCTCCGAGCCTTCCTCTTTGCATCCCTAATAAATGCCCCTGAGCTCGGGCACCCTGGTCCAATAAGGAGGAAGAGATGCAATTGAGCCCCAGCCCCCCCGGCCGACTCATCGGACCTGGGGAAGCCTGAGCGCACGTGCAGCCCGTCTACGTTCTGGCTGACCAGGAAGCTGAGGAAGCCCATGCGTTCCAGCTGAACCAGGGCCATGTGGGTCTTCGAGGGCCGAGCATTCTCGAAGGTGGTGTCAAACTTGGGGGCCAGGCCGCGTTCCTCCATGGTCCACACGCCATGGGGGCCCCTGAGGATAGCAAGCAGAGGAGGACAGGCACAGAGGTCAAACATTCATTTTCCAGACCCATGCTGGCCCCAGCCCCGTTCTTGGGGTGGTTCTGAATCCTGTGGCAGAGACAATGGCTGCCAGGTAGGCAAGAATTCTAAGGAGAGTGGGACGTCTTCATGAAAGAGGCAGAGGGGCTGAGGGCCTGGGGGTAAACAAAGGCAGGGGAGCTCGTGGAGCTGGGGCTAAGTACTGGTTAAGACTGGCTGCGGATTCCCAGAATGCTTTACAGTGGTCATAGGCTGCCACCGAAGATTATGGATGAGATAGTCACTCCATAACATTAAGTCATTCTGACCCTATAAAACTCAGCCAGTGGCTGGCTGAGCTGCATAAAGAATACATTTCCCAGCATGTCTTGCAGCTACTATATCACGTGTGTATGCTCTGGTCCTTGGGCAAGTGGAGTTTTTGCTGGGCCTTTCAGAGACATAGGAAAACTGAAAGGTCCTTCTGCCACCTCACCTTGGTCCCCAGAGGTATCAGCAAGAGCCCTGCCTCAGTTTCCCCTCCTTGTTCACCGACCTGAAGTCGGGGATGCCAGAGGCGGTGCTGATGCCGGCGCCCGTGTGGAAAACCACGCTGGAGGACTGCCACATTAGCCGGGCCAGCTCCCACACCTTGCGTTCCAGCTCCTCTGGTGGGTCGAAGATCTGTAGGGTCAGAGGGCAGGAGGAGGCAACACGTGACCTCCCAAGTGGCAGGCCTCCAGTGGGTCAATGCTATGTCTGCCCCTTCTCAACATCCCTCAGTTCCAGCCACACTCTAATACATCGCTGTGTCCTACCCCAGGGCCTTTGCACACTCCGAGCCCTCTTCCCAGAGTGCTGTTCCTGCAGGCAGCCACTCCTTTGTCCTGGTCCGGTTGTGGCCCACGTGACCTCCCCACTGAGGTCATCCCCCATCCTGGACTTTAGATAACCCACCTCTCTCCCCTAAATCAAGATGCAGCTCTACTTGTCTAGGGGCTCCGTTAACATGAGGCAGGCAGGGCATGGTGGCGCAGGCCTTTAACACCAGTACTCGGGAGGCAGAGGCAGGGAGATTCCTGTGAGTTCCGGGCCAGCCTGGGCTACAAAGAGAGAACCCTCCACCCTACTACACCCCTTCAGAAACAACAAAGACTGACAGCCCCACTCTCAGGATCCATCTGGCCCAGATTCAGGAAGGAGTACAGAGTGGGGTACAGGGGTGCCCCCAGGAGAGGGTGCCGGCTTCCCGTCCTGCAGATCTTCCCACAGCTCCAGGTTTTCCCTGACAAGACGTCCGCTCCCTGACCTGACGATTTGGTCTCGTTCCCATTAGCCCCTCACTCCTTCCCTGACCCAGGTCCCTTCGTGTCACCCAGCCTGAGCAGGGGGCGTCACTTCCCGCCCCCTCCTTCCAGGGAAGTCCCTCCCATTGTCTAGACTCTATGCTTCGTGCTGTTCCCACAATGCCCCGCTTCGCCCGGCCGCTCCCCGTCTGGGGTCATTCGGTGACCCGAACACTGCAGCCCTCACCTCGGGCAGCCCGCACTTGCCCTTATCCGCGTAAGGCGACAACCCTGCTGCATAATTCACCGACATCGTCGCCGGTGCTGCCGCACGGGAACAATAAAGTTTCCCTTGTTGAGGCCGCTTCCGCCGGAAGTGGTGAAGGGACAGTCAGGAAAGAGTAGCCGCCTTCCCTAGATACGTGCCTGAGGGTGGGGTGGGTACGTGAAGAACAACATTCTTTCCAGAGCGCATGCGCCCTCCTGATGCAGCAAGCGCATCTGACTTAGTGGATTCCCCAGTCCTGGGATCCGCGACCAGAGTCAGAAAAGTGATGAGGCCACTCACAGGAGCCGAGGCAGGGGGATTGCGAGCCCCAGACCAACTCCGTTTCAAAAGAGACAACATCAGCAAAACCCAGAAACCAAACAAAGCAAAACAAAGCCCCACAGTTCTCAGTGTGTAGAGCCCTGCCCGGAGTGCTTATAGCACTGGCGGGAGGGGACAGAAAGTTCGAAGCCACGCTAGGCTACATGATAACCCTAACCTTTGTGACTGTCATCCAGTGTCTGCCTGACTCTCGCTACAGGAGAGAATGAATGGAAAACTGGGGTTCTTGGACAGAGGAAAGACCTCTGGGCCCCCTGCCAACATTTCCTGGGTTAGTTTCTGGAGTGCACCTCCCGGGATATCACAGAGCATAGGGTCAGGTCCACAGAACTGGGTGAGTTCCACGTGTTACCCAGAGGTGCCCAGAGATGCAAGGAGAGAGATGAAGAGCCCTGCTTCCGTGGCCATCTAGAGATGGGAGGCACCATCTGACCATTCTGCCTGTTGGTAATCAACAGACACAGGAGCCATGTGATGGGTCAATGGCAGGATATAACAACCGAAGCCTCCCGATCCCCGTGGAGACCCCAAGAAAGGCTTCGAGGAGGCAGGAGCACACAGGGAGGTGGGAGAGGCCGTCCTTGGCTGCCCATCTGAGCAAGCTGGCTAACAGCAGCTTGTCTCCTCCCTTGGCTCATCGGTCCCCCGCCCCCACCCCCTCAACCTGATCCGGTGTCACCTCTACTCTGCTGCTGGTGGCTCACAGCTGGAGCGGGTAACCAGAGAGGCTGCTTGGACGCTGGGTTCCGGCCTGGAGTCGCCTGAGGTAGGGGGATGTGGGTGAGGGAGGCCAGGGAAGTCTGGGTGCTGGTGAGGGGTGCTACCTGCAACAGTATGAACACACGCATCTGCACACTTGTGACAGGCGCACATGTCCCACGCGGGAGCCATGGCCCAGGCCCAGTGCGCAGCGTCACCTGTGCTGTGTCACCTCTTCTAGAAGGCAAACCCTTAAATCCACAGGCCTTCCCTGCCACCTTGCCGCGGCGATTTCCTTCAGATTGGTAGCATGTGGACAACTCTTTTGGGTGTTTTGTCACCCACCCTTGGTGGTAGGTGTGGGGTGAAAGTGAACCTGAACCGTCAGACTGATTAGTAGAGGAGGTGAGATCAGTGAATGGATGGATGGATGGGTAGATGGGTGGGTGGATGGGTGGATGGATGGATATGTGGATGGGTAGATGGATGGATGGGTGGATCTGCCCTAAATAGTGAGAGTTTTGACCAGACTTTCTTGCAAAGCACTGACTTTCCAGTGTGTCCTCCCCTGTAGCTCCATTACATATGAACCCAGGTTAGAGGTACAGGAGGAGACCCAACTTGGGAGAACTTGGAAGCTCCGTTTGGGGAGGTAGATAGTTCTGTGTGGGAGAGAAGTGATTTTGTGAATGGAAATTTCACAGAGAAGTGTATTTGTGTGGTGGGGAGTTCATGGTATCAATGATCGCACAAACTCCAGGTTGCAGCCTGTGTGAGCTGCTGAAATAGTGCTGCTGGTTGTGATGCACGCTCAGCCCCACTTCAGGGGACTGCCTGGACAAGGAGGAATTATCTCTGTTTACAGTTGAGGACAGTTCCCTCAGAGGGTGCAAGTAGCCTGAACTTGGACACACAGCAGATCTGCCCAGGCTGTGTTGTGAGGACAGTGTGGCTGATCACTCCAGCATCCTGTCCCTTACCCGACCCACGCCTTGTCCAGAAACAAGACGAGAGCCCCTAGCAGGTGTGATGAAGACCCTCCGGGCACGGTTCAAGAAGACAGAGGTGAGTCTTCAGGCTTGGGGGAGGGCATGAACCCACCACTCCCTCCTCCTGCTCAGTCCTCCCTGCTGTGGCTCAGAACCCACCAGTCCTTTAGGCTCCACCTGATCCCCTATCCACTGTTCCCCCAGCTGCTCCAATAGGTCAGCTGCTCCAGCAGGTCAGCTGCTCCAGCAGGTCAGCTGCTCCAGCAGGTCCATGGTTCAGTTTTCTGGATCAAATGCTGACTGCCCACGTAGGGTCACTGAGTCCCACTCATGGTTCAGTTCTGCTCACCCATCCCCCACTCAGGGTCTCAGTGGTTACTGGGGCAACCCTTCCTCCTTTGCACATGCTGGCAAGGGGTCACCGAGATACCCCCAAGCTCTTCCTGCCCCCGTTTTCATTTTCATCGTCTTCTGAATTTAGTGATTCCTGAGGGATTCCCAAGTGCTCTGCTCTGTGAGCCCTGGTCTTTTGCTCACTATGATTCTTTAAGGAATGAACTTATATTATGTGTATTTGAGAGAGGAAGGATGGCTCCGAGAGGCAGTGGAAGCTCCTCAAAGCCACACAGCAGGGAAGTGATATGCCTGTCTCCATTAGAAGATGGGGATAGGTATCAATGGGTGTGACCTGCAGGGGGAATGGGGAGGGAAGGGCTGGGAGGGGGGAGGAAGCAAGAGATCCAGAGAGCCCAAGAGAGCAAGGGAGAGCATGAGAGAGAGAGAGAGAGAGAGAGAGAGAGAGAGAGAGAGAGAGAGAGAGAGAGAGAGAGAGAGAGAGAGAACTGTTGCTTTCCTACACAGTAAAGCTGGACTGGTCCCTTAATATTTTCCACCTGGTCCCTCTTTTCCCCAGAAAAGTTTTTGACAGAATCCCTGAGTATCTCAGTCAGTTGGAAACCAAGTCATTGCAAATGCTGAAGAATGGGCTGGCAAAATGGCTCAGCGGGGCCGGGTGTGGTGACACACGCTTTTAATCCCAGCACTTGGGAGGCAGAGGCAGGCAAATTTCTGAGTTTGAGGCCAGCCTGGTCTACAGAGTGAGTTCCAGGACAGCCAAGGCTACACAGAGAAACCCTGTCTCAAAAAAACAAAACAAACAAACAAACAAACAAACAAAAAAAATCAAGATGACTCAGCAGGGAAGGGTACTTGCAGCCAAGGGATGCATACCTGAGGGATTTCAAAGTATATTTTATTATTTTATGTGTGTGGGAATTCTGCCTGCCTGCTTGTCTGTCTGTGCTGGGAACTGAACTCTGGTCCTCTGTGATAGCAGCCATTGATCTAACTGCTAAGCCATCTCTCCTGAGTTTGATTCTCAGAGCCCACTTGGTGGAGGGAGAAAAATGACCCAGCAAAGTTGTCCTCTGACCTCTGCCTCCATGCATGTGTGCATGTACACACCTAAATGCAACTTTTTTTTTTTTTTTTTTTTGGTTTTTCGAGACAGGGTTTCTCTGTGTAGCCTTGGCTGTCCTGGAACTCACTCTGTAGACCAGGCTGGCCTCAAACTCAGAAATCCGCCTGCCTCTGCCTCCCGAGTGCTGGGATTAAAGGCGTGTGCCACCACGCCCGGCTTAAATGCAACTTTTAAAAAACTCTTTAAAAAAAAAAAAGATTTATTTACACGGTAGCTGTCTTCAGACGCACCAGAAAAGACCATGGGATCCCATTACAGATGGTTGTGAACCACCCTGTGGCTGCTGGGAGTTGAACTCAGGATTCTCGAAGAGCAACCAGTGCACTTAACTGCTGAGCCAGCTCTGCAGTCCCTATAAATGCAATTTTTAAGTTAAAGAAAAAATAGTTTTTGAAAGCTTAATCAGGCCAGCTGTGATAGCTAAAGCCTTTAATCCCAGCAGAGGCAGCTGGATCTCTGAGTTCAAGGCCAGCCTGGTCTACAGAGTGAGTTTCAGGAAAGCCAGGGCTACTATACAGGGAAACCCTCTGTGGAAAAAAGACTCACCTACTTAAAAAGCTGAATTATTTCAAAATCTTGCAGCCTACCCACCCTTGGCAAGAGACACTTAGCTTGGAATGTGGGTGTATATTGGTGGGGCTTCGAAGAAGGGGCAGCAACAGAGTGGGGAGGGGTGGGTCCCTGGTGCTGGACCAGCCTGGGCAGCAGATGGGAGGCCTGGTCGGCTCCTCCCCGCCGGGAACCTGTCTGCCACCCCCACCCTTCTCTGGTTTCCTCATAGCAGCCAGGGTGAAGCTTGGCTTTTGTCTCTGCAGCCCCTAGGGAAGAAAGTGAACACTCATGGCTGCCTGGAGGCCCCTTGGTGCCCTGGGCCTCTGGGTCCTCTCCTGCTGTGGCCAAGTGCCAGGCTGCAGCTCTGCAGATGTTAGCTCAGGCTGAGCTCATTCCCAAGGTGTCCTCAAGGTTCTAGCAGGGGCTCAGTGGGCTCTGGGCCCCAGATACTCTTGTATGGAATGGGGACTACGTTATCTGGGGCATCCTCACTGACATTCTGACCTTATTGGAGGAAAATCCCTCCAGGCAGTGATGGAGGCTTATACAGTTTTGGAAGTGGGAACCCTGGCTGGCCTTCAATCACAGTCTTTCCTCTTCAGTCTCCTAGTGTTGCGATCATGGGTTGTACAGTCACACCGGGCTCAAAGTATACTTTCTCCCTTTTTTGTTTGTTTGTTTGTTCTGTGTAGCCCTGGCTCTCATAGAACTTGCTCTGTAGACCAGGCTGCCCTCAAAGTCACAGAGATCTGTCTGTCTCTGCCTCTCAAGTGCTGGATTAAAGGTGAGAGCCACTGTGTCTGGCTCAGTATTCTCTCTCTCTCTCTCTTTAAAGGTAGCACATGTGTGTGTGTGCGGGTGTGTGTACATGTATGTATATATGTATGTATATGTGTGTCTCTATATGTGTCTATATACATGTGCATATATGCATATGTGTATATATGTATCTATGTGTGTATATATTTATCTATACATGTGTATATATGTACACATATTCTAGGACTCTCTGCAGAGAGGGACACACCAGTATCTAGAGTGTTATGGGACACAGAGGCAGGAGTTGCTTATTGTTTATTAGGGAAACCATATCTCCACCTGTGCAAGGCAATTTTATGAACGACTCACTTCTCCCCAAGTTCTGCCTCTCTGGGATTCTCATCCCACAGCTCCTGTTGTGTGTCCCTGCCTGCTGCTCTGTCTCCAAGACAGCTTCTACAGTGCCAACTTACATGCACAGAAGCCAGAGAGCTAGAAAGGCATTCCACAGTCACTTGATAAATGTAGAACAGAAGAGTCTCAGGCTGTGGCCCAGAGATATTTTGTGGGCCCTGCATAGAGGGCTCTAATTTCAGGCAAGGCAGACAAGTGCCCACACAGCTTAAAGCCAGAAACGGGGGTTGCAACCCACACTTCCAGTTGATCTAAAGATTCCTCTGACCCAGCCTGGAAGCTGTGCACAGATCCAGATGCATGTGCCTGAAGAATGAAATGCAGTCCTTATTGTGTACTCATGGTGTACCAGGCCTGTTGTGCAGGGTGGTGGGTTCTGCTCAGCCTCTGCACAGCCCTCCGGAGCTGTGTCTGGAAAGTCTATGTGAAACCCCATTGCACATATGAGGAGGGCGGATGCTCCAACAAGTGAGGTCTAGGTCAGTCCCATAGGTGGATAATGGCGAGGCAGGCCTGGGATTCAAGTTTGGAGTGAGATTTGAGAGCCACTGGAGCGAAGTAAATAATGAAAGAGTAGATGGGTGGGTAGGTAGGCTGGAGGAGTGAATGGGTAAGAGGATGTGTGCGTGAATGAAGGGATGAGTGAGCCAATGAATTTGCCCATGAAAAGACGTGTTTGTTAGTAAATGGGTGGTAAGGAAATTAATGAGCGAATGGGTGAATGAAAACATTAACAAATGTGCGAATACTGACTGTTGGAGAGAGCGAATGTGTGAAACGATGGATGAACGAATGAATGAATGAAAAGAGGCATAAATGTATGAATGAATGACGACTGGAAGGTGATGGCTGAATGAATGATGGACCACCTGTCCATCATTGTAAGTAAGGTGAGCTGGAGGTGAGGAGTTAGCGGGCTGACACCCTATAGGGACCATCATGGAGTTGCGGGTCGGAGCCTTTTCAGTGTGATGGAGTGTGTCAGTGCAGGAGTGGGGTGGTGGGGAAGAGCGCGCTATATAGCGGCGAGCTGGCCTGGGGAAAATTGAGTAACTTGGAACATAGAACGGATGTGAGCGGGGCCTGAGCTTTGGTGGAAGAGGTGGGAGGGGCCTGAAATTTAGGGGGAAGCTGGGCGGGCTCTGTGCCTGAGCCTGGTGAGGAAGGGTGCTGAGTGTAGAGAAGAGGTGTGCCATAGGAGGAGGGCAGAGCCCTGTGTCTGAGGAGGTAGGCGTGGTCTGACCTGGCCCCGCCCTCCTGCGGTTTGCCATGAAGCAGCTATGCCTGTGCGCTGCTGCCTCCTTTGCGGTAGGCGTTTGGGTCCCTCTGCGCCTTCCCCTCTTTCCTAGAAAGCAAGTTCGGCAGAGGGCGGGGCGCCTGTAGAGCCTGGGCGGGAAGTGGAGGGCGGTGTTGAGGGCAGACGTGTCTGTGCAGGCGTGGGGTCAGCAGGCCGTTGCGGGATGCAGGTCTTGGAGGACACTGTGGACAGTGACTCGGGAACTGTCCATGTTCCTGGGCAGTGAGTTTAAAAACATTTGCGGCTGCAGTTCTGCTGGCCAGGCCTTGATGCTACCTGGGGGCGATGGTCTTGGCTGAGCAGCTGTGAAGGACGGGGGCGAGGTCGTGGGCGCTGGGAGATAGTTTGGAAAAGGCCAGTCATCCCAGCATTCGGAGGCTAAGGCAGGGGATCTTTAATTTTAGTTACACCCAGTCTCAAAAAACTAAGACAGTAAAATAATTGTGAACGAGGAGTTTGGCACCACCAAGCCCTGCCTTCCATGCCCAGCACTACATAAACCAGGTGTGATGTTCCACACCTGTCACCCCAGCCTTGAGGACTGGGAGGCAGGAAGTTCAGGAATTCAAGGTCATCCTGACTCTCAGGGGGTTTTGACAGCAGCATAGGCTACTTGAGGCCCTGACTCAAAAAACAAAAACAAAGCTGGATCGTTGAAATCCTTGCACTTTGGGAGATTTCTGTGACTTTCAGGCTACCCTGGTCTACATAAGAGACAGACATGCTATTAAAAAAAAAAAAAAGTTGTACACTGTCTTTCAAAACTGGCTTTGGATTAAGGCACACAGAGGTGGTTTGAGGAGGATTGATATCTGGAAGCTGCCCTCCCCTGGTGGTGGGCCTGGATCACAAGCTGGGGGATGCAGGTTTCAGAGACACTGTCTGAGGCCCCCAGCCCAGGACCACCTATCCCACAGCTCCGGCTCAGCCCCACCGACCTCAGCTCCTGCCCACCCTGTGGCCGGTGCCCTATCCCGAAACCCGCAGCCAGAGGCAGGCGCCAGGCAAGTGCTCAGGGGTGGGTGGGGAGAGCCCGGAGCAACTGCCCCTGTTCCTTGGTGGGGAGGGGATGTCGACCCACTCAGTCCTTCGCACCTCTGGGTGTGCCACCGCAGGGCCAAGACTGGGGCAAAAGTGACCAGCGACTGCTCCAGGCAGTGGAGAACAACGATGTGGCCAGAGTGGCCTCGTTGATCGCCCACAAGGGGCTGGTGCCTACAAAATTGGACCCCGAGGGCAAGTCTGCGTGAGTGTCCAAGCCCTGGGGCTGGGGTGGCTTTGGACATTCTTCTGGGGTTGACCCCTGACTCGTGCCTCTAGGTTCCACTTAGCAGCCATGAGGGGTGCGGCGGGGTGTCTGGAAGTGATGCTGGCTCAAGGTGCCGATGTCATGAGCACGGATGGAGCAGGTACTTATGGACGCGCCCCTGGGTGGATGGCAGGGCTGCATCAGCTGTGCAGAGCAGAGACCACAGGTCCAACTGTGGGAGCTCACTGTCCACAGTGGGGCTGTAGCTCAGTAGGTAGGACATTCAGCAAACATGAGGGAAGTCCTAAGGTCTGTCCTCTGAACTGCTGGCGCACACCTGTCATCCCAGCACTTGTGTGGAGGCACGAGGATTGGGAGTTCAAGGCGATCCTCAGCTATATATGAACTGGAGACCAACCTGGGCTATATGAGAACCTGTTAAAAATAAAAGTAAGGGCTGGTGAGATGGCTCAGTGGGTAAGAGCACCCGACTGCTCTTCCGAAGGTCCAGAGTTCAACTCCCAGCAACCACATGGTGGCTCACAACCATCCATAACGAGATCTGGCGCCCTCTTCTGGGGTGTCTGAAGACAGCTACAGTGTACTTACATATAATAAATAAATAAAATCTAAATAAATAAATAAATAAATAAATAAAAGTAAAATACCCCTTTGATCGCAGCACCAGATGTCAGAGAGATCCTGTGAGTTTTAGGATTTTTAAATTGTTTCAAAAACAAAGATAGCCAATGAATACATAAAAAGGCCTCTGGGAACAGCACAGTTTTAAGAAGTAGCTGAGTTTGGACATTCAGGCTTGGGAGGCAGCTGAGAATACCTGGAGGACACTCCTCTTCTCTTCTCCCCTCAGGTTACAATGCCCTTCACCTGGCAGCCAAGTACGGGCACCCAGAGTGTCTGAAGCAACTCTTGGAGGTCCTGATGTCCATTCCCTGTCCATACTGAATTCCAGCTATTTCTCCAAACCCCAGCTGCTCCTGGTCCCCAGCCCTGCCTTGCCCCTTTGTTACAGTCATCAAAGTAGGGCTATCTGGAGGGCTGGAACATGGGTTCTCAGGGGAGGAAGATGGTAGAGGGGAGAAAAAGAGCCTGAGGGGCTGGAGAGATGGCTCGGTGATTACAGCACTGGCTGCTCCTGAGAGGACTGGGTTTTGATCCCTACTACCCCCATGGAGGCTCATAACCATCTGTAACTCCATTTCCAGGAGATCTGACTGACGCCCCCTTTTGGTTTCCTCAGACATTACTCTCTCTCTCTCTCTCTCTCTCTCTCTCTCTCTCTCTCACACACACACACACACATACACACACACACACACACAATTTAAAATAGATCTTCAAAAATAATGAATCTGCCGGGCATGGTGGCACACGCCTTTAATCCCAGCAATTGGGAGGCAGAGGCAGGCGGATTTCTAAATTGGAGGCCAGCCTGGTCTACAAAGTGAGTTCTAGGACAGCCAGGGCTATACAGAGAAACCCTGTCTCGAAAAACAAAAACAAAACAAAACAAAAAATAATGAATCTGTGGGTCTCATTTGCCTCAAGCCTGATCTTTGTTCCCTGGGACACACATGGAAGGAAAGAGCAGTCTCCCACAGGTTATCTTCCACTCTCAGCAGTGTGCCCTGCCATGTGTGAGCATGCACACACAGAAAGAAGGCCATAGAGTTACAGGAAAGACCCTGAGATAAAGCAGGGAGCAGGAGAGGGCAGGAGAAATCAGTCACTCCGGAAACAGAGATGACATCACCTGTCACTCCTTCCCAGGCTTCCTGCGTGGTGGACATCGAGGACAGCAGTGGGTGGACAGCCCTTCACCATGCAGGTAGGTGCAGCTATATTCTCCCGAATTCAAGGAAGGCCCTCTGCCAATGAACTATACCCACAGCCTTCACTCGGGAATTCTATGTGGGGTTCCTCCCTGACCACGACCCCCAGCCCTTCACTGGGATTCTAACAGGGACTCCACCTTGACCATGCCCTTAGTTTTTAAAGAATGTGTGTTCATTGTCCCTGAGTGTGGCCTGTGGAAGTCAAAAGACGATCTTAAGGTGTCATTGTCAGGTACCCTCCACATCCTCTGAGACAGGGTCTCTCTCTGAACCTGGTCTTCACGATTTAAGCTAGGTTGGCTGACCAGTGAACCTTGGATCCTCCTGCCTCTGCCTCCCTGGTGCTGGGGTCACAGACATGCACTCCCATACCTGACTTATGTGAGTTTCGGGAATAAGGCGCAGGTCCTCAGACTTCCTAGCCCTCTCAGTATGTTGACATAGAGTCTCTCTCTGTAGCCTAGGCTAACCTTGAAGTCAGGGTCTCTGCCTCTGCCTCTGGGTTTTTGGGTGACAGATGTGGGCCACTGTCCCTATCTGCTTTGCTTCTTTTGACCTGAATGCAGTCCCCAACAGAACCAGGCCCTTTTGCCCATTGCACAAAGAAGTTAGGCACATGTGCTAGTGGGGGAACCCTATTTCTTGGACCCGAAAGCCTAGTCCCTGGGTGTACAAAGTGGGGTGCCTAGAACCCTAATTCCCTCCAGGGTCTCCTGGGTGCCTTGATTGCAGATAGGTCCTCCAGCACACCCCTCAAACCCAGACTCCATCCTCAGAGCAATTAAGGACTTACTGGAGCCAGTGAGCACAGGGTCCAGGTTAGAGCCACCTGTTCCCAGGGACAGCACACTTGAATTTACTTTAGGGGTAATTAGCCACTAATTCCCCAGTCAGAGTGACACCACCAGGTGGTGTTGATGCCAATAGGGGATATCTTAACAATTAAATTGCATTTATTCACTTATTGTGGGGTTAGGGACATCCTTGTCATGGTGCTTGTGTGACAGTCAGAAGGTGACTTTTGGGAGTTGTTTGTCTCTCCACCAGCTGGGTCCTGGACGCTGAACTCAGGTCACTTGGCAGCAAGCACTTTTACTTTTTTTTTTTTTTTTTGGTTTTTCGAGACAGGGTTTCTCTGTGTAGACCGGGCTGTCCTGCAACTCACTTTGTAGACCAGGCTGGCCTCGAACTCAGAAATCCACCTGCCTCTGCCTCCCAAGTGCTGGGATTAAAGGCATGCACCACCACACCTGGCCGAGACCCATTTTTTAATAAGTTGTTTTTATTTGATTTTACATTTTTGTGAAAAAATATTTTAAAAATGTGTGTGAGTGTGGTTTGGTTGCATGCATGGCTGTGTTCCATATAAGTGCCTGGTACCATCAGAGGCCAAAAAGGGGTGTCAGATCCCTGGAACTTTTACATACATGAACTGCCATGTGGGTATTGGGAATTGAACCTGAGTCCTCTGTGGGAGTAGCCAGTGCTCTAACTATTGAGCCATCATTCCAGCTCTGAGGTTTTAGTTGAGGTATGGTCTCAATCTGTAGCCCAGGCTGGCCCCTAACTTGCAGCCATCTTCCAGCTTGGGCCTCCCAGATGCTGAGATGACAAATGTTAACTGCTATAATGTATAGTGAGTTCTAGGCTACAGACGAAGACACTGTCTCAGCAATAAAACTATAGTGATCTTGGCAGGCAGCTGTCTCTCCCACCCACTCTTCTTTTTCTTGTCTGTCCCAGCCGCTGGTGGTTGTCTGTCCTGCTCAAAGCTGCTCTGTTCCTTTAAGGCACACATGAACCCCCGGGATCGGGTGAGCTGCTGGGGTCTCATTGGGTGGGAGGTACATGTTATCCTTATAATAGATGCCCACCAAGGGCAACACCCCAGGCATCGTCTGCAAAGTACGGGTGAGACTCATGCCGTTTCATCCTCTCTACCAGTCGGGTGCCACACCCCTCATCATAGCGGCTCAGATGTGTCACACAGATCTGTGCCGCCTCCTCCTACAGCAGGGGGCTGCCACAAACGACCAGGACCTGCAAGGCAGGTGAGCACTTCCCCTCTAGACCTTTCCATCATATGCTGCAGGATTTGGGGCAAATATCTTGACCTCTTTAAGCTGGTGACCTAGTCACCTCTTCCTCCCTTCTCTTCCTGGCCTGGGTACAGAGACAGTTGTATGGTGTTGGGGACAAGCCTTTGTCCCCTCAGCAGCTCCTTTACCCCACAGGACAGCCTTGATGCTGGCATGTGAGGGGGGCAGCCCCGAGACCGTTGAAGTACTCCTGCAGGGTGGAGCCCAGTTGAACATCACTGATGCACTTGGCCAGGATGCCACTCACTATGGAGCCCTGACTGGAGACAAACTCATCTTGCAGCTTCTACACGAGTCTGCACGGCGCTCTTCACCTCCCAGTGGTATGCAAGACCTACCCTTGCTCTCCTAGGCAGTTTCTGGCCATCTCCTTATATGTTACTGATAGTTTTGAGGTACTCCAGTCTGCTGTCATGAGCATTTTCATGCTTCTTAACTCAGGGCAGTTTCAAGAAGCCCCAGTGGTCTGAGGGTCCACTGTGATTTTCTGGGTCATCCTTAGTATAGAGACTCTGCTTTTCCTAAGAGGTGGCACCCCACCCACCCACTCTAACCTGGAGCTCCAGTGCCCTGAGTCTCTGAGAGATTAAAGGTCCTCCCCACCCAGGACTCTACCCATAGGTCTCTCTACATTACTGTTCCTTATTCAGAGGCTGGACTTTGTGGTGCCTGACTAGGAGACCAGAGCCGTTAGATCTGAGTTTGTGGTTAGCCTGAGGTACAGAGCGAGACTCACAGTATGAACAAAAGAAGCACTAATGCTTTGGAAGCTTTGAGAGCCTGTGGAATACCTTAGGTTGGCCAGTGACCTTTCTGAGAACTGAGAACTGTGTGCCCGACTGCTTCCCCTCTCTCCCCAGCCTCTCTAGAGGAGGACTCCGGAGAGGCCTCATCCCAGGTAGGAATCCGGAAGATGTGAATGTCTCCCATGCTATGCACCACTCACTGTCCCCTGACCTACAGGAAGAGACAGACCTCTACGTACAGAGTTCTGTCATGGCCCCTATCCAGGATCTGTCCCTGCTCAGTGGCAGTGACATGAAAACCAGCAGTCTTACACACTAGGGACAGTGGATCTGGGACAGGTGACTGAGGACTGGGGTTGCTAAGAGCTGCTTCAGGCAGAGCAAGAGCGGGCCTGGCCACTTTCCACATTCCTGCCCTGGGTCTGCTGTGTCTCAGGCTTCACGGAGAATAGAAAATGACATAGAAGCCGACAGAGCCAGGGAAAGTATAAAGTATGAACAGTGAACCGTACGATCTAGAATAAGTGGGAAGACACGTGGTCCTTTACAGTATGGAGGAGGCAGGGGAGCGGAGGCTGCTGACAGCAGCGGGTGGTCACATTGTATCCCCGAAGTGGATCCTGGCCTTGTACCCATGTGCTACACCCCCTCTGCCCACATCAGAACTCAGTGTCGAGCCATGAGAAACAAGGAGCCCCCAAGAAGAGGAAGGCACCCCAGCCTCCAGCCAGCACACCAGTTCCTGTGAGAGTTGGGGGGAGCCTGTGGCAAGGTGGGATTCTGCTAGCTCTAGAGACTTTACCTAAAGTGGTGTCCCCTGATGGGGAGGGGACAGGACGATCGGGATGCTTATGAGGAGATTGTGCGCCTGAGACAAGAGAGAGGCCGGCTTCTGCAGAAGATCAGGGGCCTGGAACAGCACAAGGAACGGAGGAGGAAGGAGGTTAGGAGGCTGCAGGCCCTGCAGTCTGGAGCAATTCCCTGGGATATCCTACAACCTACCTTCCCATCCTTCCTTCTCCCTCTCTTCCCCACTGTCCCTTTGATCCTGACACGCAGTCCCCTCACTGGCCTTTCAACAATCCAGGCTCTATTCAGCCCCAGGGCCTTTGCCCATGGTGTTTACATTACAGAATTGCTGTCCCTCCAGCTGTCCCCAAGGCTGCCTTTCTCCAACATCTCCCCTGCCACCATATTTGAAATTGTACCCTCCTTTTCAGCTTCTTTCATTTCACCAGAGCACTCTACCACTCAAAGGCATGCTCATGAGGGCGGGCTCGCCCATGAGGGCAGGCTCAGGTGAAAGTGCTGAGCTCAGAGTGGATGAATACTGGATGAGGAGTGGCCCACAGTGAGGAATGAGTGAATGCATGCATGAGTGAATGAATGGCCCTGCACAGGATCTGCTACACAGCAGGCAATGTACCAAAGTGCCCTGAGTGAAAGAATGGAATGGGGTCTGACAGTGTGAAAGATCAGTCAGAGTGGCACACAGTAGGTGCTCACTGTACATGGAGAAAAGACATGGCTACCAGACACTAGGTGGTACATGGCTGTCCAGTCCCAACCACTTCTACCTGCAGCCCCTGGAGGCGGAGGCCAGCTCAGTGCACAGCCTGGAGAGACAGGTAGGTGGGGAGGGCATAGCCAGTGTTTGGGAGGGTCCAGTGTCCTGAAATCCTCAAGTGCTGACCTCGGTCTCTGTAGGTGCAGGAGCTGCAACAGATGCTGGCGGAGAAGCAGGTGGAGAAGGAAAGCCTGGGCCGGGAGGTGGAGAGCCTGCAGAGCCGTCTGTCCCTGCTGGAGGTGGGCGGGGCTTGGAAGTGTACAGCCAAAGAAGGAGAATCCTCCGGATGGATTAGGGTGTTGCCTTAGGGGCAGGGCAAGAGGCTGGGTGGGGTGGAGCTTGGAATGGCCAAAGAGATGTAGGGAAAAGCAGGGAGTGAATGTGGAAAGGGGCTTTCATCAAAGTGTGACCTGCCAGTGTTGGGAGGGGTAAGGGGTGGGGTCCCGGCATGGGTGAGGAGTGTGGTAGAGTGTGGCCAACTTTGACATGCCAGAACTTCACCTATGCACCATGGTGCATCTATAATGTCCCAGCCACGCATGACTTCCATAAAAATCACACACTTATCAAGACTTCTGCAAACACACGCACCCATGCAAAGATTGCAGCCCCTCTGACACACACATCACACGTGCCCCAAACATATAAATATACCAGTCACACACAGGCCACAGCCCTCACACAGACACCCACACACTGCTCAGAGTGTGCAACTAGAGTTGGTGATATAGACCAGTCAATAAAGAGGTTGCTGCCAACCCTACTGACCTGAGTCCACTCCCCACATGACAGAAGGAGAGAACCAATTCTTCTGACTGCTACCTCGTACTGTGGCGTGTGTGCACATCCTGCAGGCACACACAGAATAAGTGTGATAAAATATCCCTCCAAGCACATCATGGCACAGACATACACAGAGATGAGCATGTACTTGGGGATGTGCTGGGATTCAAGCCCAGAGCCTCGACTCTGGCCAGAACATCCCTCAGTGGTGAGTGCTTGTCTAGCATATGTGAAGGCCCTGGTCCATACCTGCATCTCACTAGAAGGTGGAAGGGCCATTTGGGTGCTCAGCGGACACAGACACAGCCAGTTTGGAGCTGACCCCCAACCCCGCTGTTGTGTGGATATATGGACATTGTCAGTTTGGGAGGACCTAAAGTCTCTTGTCAGTAAGGAGCAGGGTCTGAAGGTCTACTTTGTGCTGGACTCCTAGAATGAGAGAGAAAACACAAGCTATGATGTAGCTACCCTGCAGGATGAGGAGGGTGAGATGCCTGACTTCCCAGGTGAGATCTGCCCGCCCCCCCCCCCCCCCCCCCGCTGCCTACCCGGGATTCTGAGGGGTGGATGGCCATGTGGACACAAAGCCACGACCATGGCCTTCCATGGAGGAGGTGCGTGATGCCAGAAGGGCACAGGCACTGTGATCCCCACCTGCCTGAGGCAATGCAGCTCCCCACTGAGCAGCTCCTGACTGTCCCTCATGGCGTGTGTCCCCAGCCTGACTCTGTGCTGTTCTCAACCTTGTCAGGAGCTGATGCACTGATGCCAAAGAACCAGAGTCCATCAGCAGAGGAAATAGTTGCTTCCCTACAGGAGCAGGTGGCTCAGCTCACTAGGCAGAACCAGGAGCTGCTGGAAAAGGTCCAGGTGGGGAAACTGAGGCAGTGGACATCTCTGCAGACCTCGGGGTGGGCAGGGAACATGGTGAGCCCACCTCTTAGCCTGTCTGCCTCCCCACCCCCAGATCCTTGAGGAGTTTGAAAAGGATGAGGCGCAGATGGCAGAAGAAAGTCAGCCTGAGGTCGTCCCCCTGGTCTTGTATGAATCCTTACGGGCAGAGCTTGAGCAGCTTCGGAGGCAATACACAGAGGCCATGCATGCGCAGCAGCAGCAGCAAGAGGGGGAGCCACCCAGGGTTCAAGGAGAAGAGACAGCATACCAGGAAATCAAGGATAAGGGAATCACTATCCAGAATGGACCCAGCGTCCCAGACCTCAATGGCACCACATATGCAGAAACCACAGCAAATGGAATGGAACTCCAAGCAGGAGGCTCCAAGGGCGTCCTGAACACTGAAGCAGGGGTTTCAGAAGCAGCACCCATAGAACCCGAGGCTGCAGGTTCAGAGGCCACGGGGAAAGACAGAGTGGCAGCCGAGGAAATGGACACTAGTGCTACTATGGCTGAGGCCCTAAATGTTAAAGCTCTAGGCGACAATGCCGAAAGTGAGCCAGTGGCTGCCGAAGATACAGCAGGAAAAGAGAATCCAGGAATGAAAGCTGATGAGGTGGATGTGTTGGCACAGGCAGGGCTCGCAGGAACAGTGATTAGAAACATGGAGGCCATCGGAGTGCGGGATACAGGAATTCAGGCCACAGGATTAGAGGCTAAAGCAGTGAAGACCACTGGAGTGCAGGCCACAGTGGCGGAGGTCATAGGAGTGCAGACCACAGCGATAGAAGCCATAGGAATCAAGGACACCACCCAGGAGGCCACGGAGGCAGACTGCACCGGAGCGCAGGACACAGCTATGGAGCCCACGGGGGCACAGGCCACTGTGACAGAGACTACGGAAGCCGAGACCAGCGGCACGGAGGACCCTTGCGCTGCGATCCTGCACCCGGGAGCGGCGGCGGCGGCGCTGCAGGCCGAGCTGGAGACCCGGATCCGCGGTCTGGAGGAGGCGCTACGCAGGAGGGAGCGGGAGGCTGCGGCCGAGCTAGAGGCTGCTCGGGGCCGTTTTGCAGAGGCGGAGGCAGAAGCGGAGGAGGCTGCGCGGGGGCGGAGCCGCGAGCTAGAGGCGCTTCGGGAATTGCTGGCCACGGCCACGGCCACCGGCGAGCGCGCACGCACAGAGGCTGCGGAGTTGCGCCAAGCGCTAGCCGCCTCCGAGGCTCGGGTCGCCGAACTCAGCTCTACGGTGGACGCCGCTCGCGAGGAGCTGGAACGCATGCGCGGGGCCTCGGTCCCTGCGGACGAGCACGAGCACGCGCTGGGCGCCCTGCGCGACCACGTGACCCGGCTGCAGGCTCAGCTGGCGGACTTGGCGCGCAGGCACGAGAAGACTAGCGCAGAGGTCTTCCAGGTGAGCGCCTGCGCCAGGCTGTCCTTTCAGAGGATTTCCGCGTGGGCCTGGGCGTCTGCGTGAATGTCTATCACATATACGCAGTACTCCGGAGGCCAGAAGAGGGCGTCCGATTTACTGGATGTTGGAGTTACAGACATGAGCCACCGCGTGGGTGTTGGGAACTGAACCCTGGTCTTCTGCAAGAGCAGTGATCTAACCCCCTTCCCTATTTCTCCAGCCCATAGTATTTCTATTTAGTTTTAATTTATTGTGGTGCACACACATGGCATGGTGGGAAAGTCAGATGGCAGCCTGTGGGACACAGTCCTCTCTTCCCCATGTGGATCCTGAGCACCAACCAAGGCTATTAGGCTTAGCTGCAAGCACCTTTACCCTGAGCCATTCCCGAGCCCCCTAGTCTGTGTGTGTGTGTTTTGTTTTTATAGCAGAGATTTGTGTGGTTGAGGCTGATCTTGAAAGCCTGATCCTTTAGCGTCTACCTCCCAATTAGAGGGATGATAGGTGTAGCATCAGTAGGACATGTATACACAGAGGTGCATGCTGGGCCAGCTCTCTACCCACTGAGTCCCATCTGAGTTGAAAATTTTGTTTTTGCCAACTATATTGTGTGCCCACAGCTTCACAGTGAGGCCCTGTCTCAACAAAACAAAACAAAAAAAGCGAACAAACTTCCTTAGGGATTGTGTGTGTGTGTGTGTGTGTGTGTGACAGTTTCCGTTCTTGCTTTGGCCTTGAAGTCACAGTGTAGCTTTGGAACTCCTGATCCTCCTGCCTCAGCTTCCCGAGTATCTGGGTCACAGGCTTGCACCACAAATGAGGCCACCAGGGCACAAAGAGGCCTAATCAACTGTCCAGGGACGAACAGCCAGTAGCCAGTGGCTCTTGGCAGGACCAGGATGTTACCAGGGTCGGGTGGGAATCAGAACCTTCCTTGAGGTGGAATGGTATCAGCTCAGCATGGAAGGGTGGGAAGAGCCGAAGGATCCAAGCCACTTTGGGGTCTAAATGTCCCGAGAGTCACGCATGGGCTTGGGTCACAGGTGCAGCGTGAGGCATTGTTTATGAAGAGCGAGAGGCACGCAGCCGAGGCCCAGCTGGCCACGGCCGAGCAGCAGCTCCGGGGGCTTCGTACAGAGGCCGAGAGGGCGCGCCAGGCCCAGAGCCGTGCCCAGGAGGCCCTGGACAAAGCCAAGGAGAAGGACAAGAAGGTGGGTTCCCTCCTTGCTCACTGTTGGTGCCCACTAACCCGAGATTACACAAAACTGAAGAACCTCCCAGCCAGCAAGGGCTTGAGAATGTAGCCCATTTCTCACATGGGAAACTGAGTCCCACAGAAGGAAGAAAGTCACAGATTCACTTTTGGTGTTGATGCGCAATGGTAACTATGGTAACAGATATCCAGCCTGTAATGTGTTCTTTAATCCCCATTTGAAGTAATATGCACAGAGAGGTGATACCACTCCGACAAGGTTACATGGCCACGAAATGGGTCATAAGCTGGGATTTGAACCCATTTACACATTTAAAAAATGTTTAAAATGACACATATTTATTTATGTTGGACTTGGAGCATGCATGTGTGGTCAGAGGACAACTTGCCTGAATCCATATTGTGCAAGCATGTGGGTCCCAGGGATTAAACTCATGTAGAGAGACAGGCTTGGCAGCACGTGTCTTTACCCCTGAGCTGTATCATTGGCCCCCAATTGTATTTTTTTGTGTATGCCCCTTGTGTGCATGTGCATGCATGGAAGTCACAGGTCAATGTTGGGCATCCCATAAAATGAGATAAAAATCCTAAGTTGGCTTTATGGGTTGCTGGGTCTGGCCAGGCAGCTCCAGGCCCTGTTTTTTTCCAAGGTGTGCCAATATAGGCCTTAAGATAAGGGGATGCAGGGTGTTTTCTATGAAGAACCAAAACAAAACAAAAAAAAACTGTATTTATTGACCTGGAGGCTCCATAATGTCTGGTCCCTGTTTGCTGTGAACAGACACAGCCATGTAACAATAAAACTTTATTAATAAGTGTTGTATGTGATTTGGAATCCCTTCAGTGGTCACAAAATAGATCTTTCTTTGGATTTCTTTTTCTCCAGATATTTAAAAATATGAGGAACATTTTAAGCCCTGGGCTGTATAAATACAGAGTTTTTTGGAGTGTTCTCACAGCATTCGGAATTCTCCTCAAATGAGGGGATTCCTGGACTGTGTTCTGGCAAGCAGGAGTGTGGTCAGAGGCTGAGTCAGCTCAGCTCCTGGCTCGAATCAGTGACCCTGTGCCAGGCTGCCCAGGAAAGGTGCAGAGGTCCCTGGTCCCTGCCTAGCTCAGCATGTTCACTCACAGGGTCCCCTCCCTTTGCCAGATCACAGACCTGTCCAAAGAAGTCTTTACACTGAAGGAGGCTCTGAAGTTGCAGCAGTCCACCCCAGCCAGCTCCAAGGAGGAGGAGGCTCTACGCGGCCAGGTGACAGCCCTGCAGCAGCAGATACAGGTACTGGCTCTGTATATGGAGCAGGAGTGATGGGAGCCATAGAGAAATTGGGGTAGAGGTGGGGGTGGCTGGCAGGGTGCAGGCTGGGCAGGGGACCTCAGACACTTCCCGAGGCAGTCACTAGCAGCCACTGGACATGGGGTTTTGACTCTGTGGGCGTGTCTCCCTCTAGATGGGCTTCCCTTCCTTTTCCATTCCAAATCCCCTTCTCTCCTTCCCTTCCCTCTTGTTCCCTTCCTCTTTCTCCACCTCTCTTTTGTGGCAGGGTCTCATGTAGACCAGGCTGACCTCAAATTCACAATGTACACAAGGATGACCTTGTACCTCTGATACCCCCCCTCCCGTGTGTCCACAGGAGGAGGCCCGGGAGCATGGCGCTGTGGTGGCTTTATACCGCACCCATCTCCTGTATGCCATTCAGGTGAGTCCTCTGCCTCCTGACTCCAGCCCAGCTTTATTGATCCCCTGCCACTACCTGGGCCTTAGTTTCTCCTTCTGTTCAGAGCCAGCCTCATGGCTTCTGGGAACATCCCTGTGCACTGACTTATTTCTTGGGGGCATTGACACCCTGGGTTTGAATAGACAGATTTGCAAGGGACAGGGTAGCATCTACCAGAAGCATCAGGGTGTGACTCTGCCTCTGTCATCTCCCACCTCACCAGGGACAGATGGATGAGGATGTACAGTGCATTCTGAGCCAGATCCTGCAGATGCAGCGGCTTCAGGCTCAGGGTCGCTGAGGACACAGCTCAACTGTTCAGTCTCCATCCTTCACCTCTACAGGCAGAAGCCACAGACACCATCTTCCCCAGCTCCCAGGGAATGAACAAGATTCAACACTCAGTGGGAGACCAGCCTGGGGCCTTATGGATGGTGGCCAGCTGACCACCCCACACTCCCTGTAGTCTGTCCCTCTGATTCCCAGCACTCCCCATTTGATATATTGGGAGCCCTGATATGCCACCTACATCACAACCCCCACTCAGGAGGACAAGCTTGGTGTGTGTATGTGTGTGTGTAAAAGGGCGGGGGTGGGCAGGAAAAGGGCAGCCATGGGGCAGGGCACTCAGAACACAGTTTGATCTTCTGGTTCCATCATGCGACTATGGCAATAAATGTAAGTGCAATGTAACACTTAAAGAAACCAAGTCACAGAGTTGTGTCTCTCTCGGGTGGAGATACACCTAGGAAGGGGTGGGAGTGTGGTCAGCGGTGGAACCCTGTGACCACTCTAGAGGTGGTGGGGTCTGGGACGATGGAGTTGATAATTGAGGCAGACTAAAATCTCATGCGATAGGCATCTTTATTCAAAGTCTCAGACAGTGTATGCTCTCGGGTTTATGAAAGGTTGCATGAGGACAGGCAGGGCTACAACGAAACCCAACCTTGGAAAAACAGAGAGAGAGAGAGAGAGAGAGAGAGAGAGGAGAGAAACATGTTTTCCCTAGGAGCAAACCAGTTTCTTGAATAACAGCAGCAAGTTATGTAATCTGAAGTAATTTCACTCCAATGGACCAACAAACGCCAGGAGGAGCATGAACACACAGAGGCCGCAAGACTCTTGTCTTGTTTCTGAGTGTTCCCACAGCATTCGGGAATCTCCTTAAATGACTGGATGCATGGACTGTGTTTTGACAAGCAGGAGCCTGCTCAGCTTACACAAGCCTATGACACCAAACTAACTTTCTTATTTTCTCTTTCTTTTGTCCTTCCTTCCTTCTTTCCTTCCTTCCTTCTCTCTCTCTCTCTCTCTCTCTCTCTCTCTCTCTCTTTCTTTCTTTCTGCTTCTTTCTACTTCTTTCTCTTCTTCCTCTCTCAGTCTCTCTCTCTCTCTCTCTCTCTCTCTCTCTCTCTCTCTCTCTCTCTCTCTCTCTCTCTCTCTCTCTGAGACAGGATTTCTCTGTGTGGCCCTGGCTATCCTGGAACTCACTCTGGATTCAAAGTCACAGAGGTCCTTCTGCCTCTGCTTCCTAAGTGCTGGAATTAAAGGCGTTCAAAACTGCCAATGCCAACCTTTTTTTTTTTTTTTTTTTTTGTCATCTTTCCATCCCAGATCATCACCCTAGAACCTCCCCTTTGGGACCTTAATTTTGGATGTTTTTGGTCTCAGACCAAGTTGGTTTAAGCTTTTGATGCCCTGCTTCCACCTCCCAAAAGGTGGCATGAAAGGCCATTGCAACCACAGAAGGCTGGGAAAGTGTTAATATTTGGCCAACAGTGTACAGCTGAGAGAGATGTGAGAAATCTTAATTGTGCCTTAATAAAATTGAGGATGCCTGGTGAGTATCAATTGGGTGGCTTAAATTTGACCTGAATGGGTTGGGCGTCATTCAGCTGTGAGCAGAGAGACCACACAGTGCACATAGAGTAACGATCTATGTGTACTAGACACCCTATGACTACCCGAAGACGTGCCTACTGTGTGCAGGAAAAGTGCAGGGACGACTTTGCAGTACCGGTGCAGGTTCTATGGTCTGTGCCTGGGGTGGAGCCCAGGGCTGGGAACCACAGTGTTGAGTCCCTGAGGGCTACTCTGTCCCTAAGGAAGATGCTCCTGTCACTCAGGCTTCATTAGCCAATCAGAGTCTCGAGGCAGCAGAGTGGAGGCGGGAACTTCCGGTCCGCCATTCTCAGGTTTGACTGTGAGTCTGAGGGAAGCTCTAGTGTGTCCCGTGCTTTGCGCTGTGACCGGCTACTAGGAGCTGTGAGGAGAGCGGGCGAGCTGGGGATCCGCGCCATGGTGAGCGGGGCCGCCGTCCCCACGCGGGTAGGATCCGCGGGAGCCCGTGTGGGTTGCCCTGGGGTGCGGGAACCGGCGGCGTCCGGTGTGATCGCGTTGGTTCCCGAGGTCTCTGCACCTCCAGGCGGAAGCGGGACCTCTCTCTGACTCCGTTCCCCTGGCTGAACCTGCGCAGAGCATGGGACGCGGGAGTCGGTGCTTGGGAAGTGGTCACGCACGCGTGGCTTTTCTCGTCAGGAAAGGCAGATTTTCTGACAGGCAGAGCTCTAGTTTCTCTGTGTCCTCTAAAGTTCTGCACCGGGCACTTGACATTCGGGTGTAGCATCCATCGCAGTTAACTCTGCGCAGTGTAAAGTCTGTGCCATTAACACATTCGCATGTGGATGCCACGGTGGTTCAGTCACGTGTGTTAGTAAGGCCAGACTCACTGTGTTCCCCTGCATAAGTTGTCAAAATCGACCGAATATTAATTGTGTTTCTGTCCTAAGTGTTCTTGTTCTCTCATGTTCTGTCGGTCTCAAACAGCACAGTCTTTATCGCAGGTGTAGGGTAATTTAGAAGTCAGACGGTGTCACCGTGCTGTTTATTCAGTCTTGTGTGCTCATGTTTTCATTCATGTTGACCTTTTGTGTCATCGGCTTCCTGTCGCTCATTGCAGAAATCGTTAGACTCTTTTAGTGGACGTTTGTTCAATCTATAGCTCAGATTCTGTACTAAAATAATATTGAGACTTCTTGTCTACAATCTTGCAATTTCTCTTCTTTGAGTTCCTTGATCCTTTTAATTATAAAGTTATAGATTTGGCTACAGATATTTGTTCTATTTCTGTGTATTTCTGGCCAACTTATCAATTGTGACGTATAAGTGATATGGGGATCTGTCTTCTTTATTTACTAAACTTTCTTCATGTGCCTGTATTTTGCTTCCATATATTTGTGTTCATCATTTGGGTGTTTGGGGCCCATAGAAGACAGAAGAGGCCATTAGATGTCCTCCACTTTTTTTTTTAAAGATTTATTTTATTTATATGAGTACACTGCAGCTGTCTTCAGACACACCAGAAGAGAGCATCAGATCCCATTACAGATGGTAGTGGGCCACCATGTGGTTGCTGGGATTTGAACTCAGGACCCCTGGAAGAGCAGTGAGTGCTCTTAACCACTGAGCCATTCCTCCAGCCCTCGAATCAGCTTTTTTATTGGCAGGTGATGCTTCTATAGTGCACAAGCAAGTCCCTTACAGGCCACGGGAACTCTTGTAAAGGAGCAATTGCTTACCATCTCAGAGGGTTAGTCCATCATCGCCACTGTGGGGAGTATGGTTGCACATGGGCAGGCATGCTGTGACAGGTCTCAGTCCAGATCAGCAGGCAGCAAGAACAGAGACACTAGGCATAGCTTGAGTCTAGTGTGAGGTGTGTAATTTTGGTTTCTTTGAAAATACACAGAAATGTTATGGGAATATGGTTTTATTTTAATTCCAGGTGCAGGGATATGGGAGTGCTTCACAGCAGGTGGCTAGGATTTGCTTCATGGTTTAGCAGGGGTGTGATTTTGGCAGCTGGAAATAGTTTCTGTGAGTGTGTAATACTTGGAATTCTGGCAAGTTTTCAGAGAAGATATAAATACTAGGGCCTCATGAGGTGTGTGGCTGGTCGGTGCTTGGATAATGTTGGCTGCAGTTGATCACAGTTTGTCAAGTAGTTGTGCACAAAGAAATGAGAAGAAGAGGGCTGGTGAGATGGCTCAGTGGGTAAGAGCACCCGACTGCTCTTCCAAAGGTCCAGAGTTCAAATTCCAGCAACCACACATGGTGGCTCACAACCATCCGTAACGAGATCTGGCGCCCTCTTCTGGAGTGTCTGAAGACAGCTACAGTGTACTTACATATAATAAATAAATCTTTAAGAAAAAAAAAAAAAGAAAGAAATGAGAAGAAGAGAGTAGATATCCTGCTTCTGAAGATCAAAGAACTTGCTCCAAAGAATCCGATGCCCCAGTCAGTGGACAGTAATCTCATGGTGATGATGCCCTGTCTCCCTCTGTTCTTCTTTCTCTACTATCTAGTGTTAGGGGGTTGAGAGGGAAAAAAAAGTGGAGAAGGGTGGAAGCCAGAAAGGAACCTACAAAGTAGCAAAGGCTGGCTACACATGGGCATTTAGAACTTCAAAGCCCACCCCTGTGATACACTTTCTCCAAGCAGGCCACATCTACTCCAGTAAGCTAAAGTCCTAGTTCCTGTATTCAGATTGCCACAGGCAGTAAGCAGCATTTACTAGGTTGACAGCAAATGTGAAATGCATAAGCCTCTGGTTTATAGTTACATGAGTTAGCAATTCTGTTAGCCAGAGCTGGAAACTTGTTGTTATAAAGACATTTTTCTTTACTAATCTCTGAATGTGTGGTGTGATTTCACATTGGGAAGGCACTTTACTTTCAGAACAGCTTCACCTCCAGGCTTTCAGAAATATATTTTTTACAATAAGGACTCCCATGTTGACTCAGGTTGCCTTCATCCCACTGTGTGGCTACAAGGGCTTTGCTGTCTTCCAGAGCAAACCTCCTCAATTTTTGGGTTAATGGTTTGTAGCTCCACACAGTTCTAAAAACTATCTGTGTGCAGCCGGGCGTGGTGGTGCATGCCTTTAATCCCAGCACTTGGGAGGCAGAGGCAGGCGGATTTCTGAGTTCGAGGCCAGCCTGGTCTACAGAGTGAGTTCCAGGACAGCCAGGGCTACACAGAGGAACCCTGTCTCAAAAAACAAAAACAAAAACAAACAAACAAACAAAAACAAAACCCCAAACAACAACAACAAACAAACAAACAAACAAAAATATCTGTGTGACTCACATAGTGGTCTGTCCATATCAGTAACAGGAAAAGGATTTGTGTGTGGCACATGGCTTCTCTCTTGAGACCAGAGTAGAAGGAAGGGAAAGTTTACTGTGTGGACGCTGCAGGGGAAACGGGTTAGGTGATAGCTGGATTACAGTTGGTCCAAGCTTGTGTGAATCAGTGAGCTACAGGGGTCTGAAATGGCAGGTGAGTGGCTTGGCCAGCATACACTCATTCACATTGTAGGAATGAAGGCAAATCAAATGGGTGGATATACAATTTGGGGAGGTTACCTTGGACCATTGAAATTTCCAATGGGGCAACTCTCATTGTAAGTGCAAACCTGGTTGCGTCTCTTCAGTGTGGTTAGAGATTTGAGACACAGGGCATTTGGTTGTGGCTTGTGCCAGCTCACAGCACGCAGCAGCTAACTCTTCACACATGCAGTTCAGTCGTCTGAGCAGAATTTCTTCCATGCCTTGTCATCTGGCATGAAGCAAGAATAGGTAGCCAGAATGAGTAAGCAGCCCCCTGGGAAGTCTCCAGAACCTAACCAATGATAAAATCAGTCAGACCCCTTGAAAATTTAGCTGAGTGGGGTCTTGACTGGAAGTCACCACTCCCTTTATTCCATTCACCATCAGACTTTTCTTTAAACCTTCATTGAATCTCTTTGTGCCCTGATTCAGCTTCCATTGTGCATCCTGGTGCTCCTTCTCTCCTCAAATTATACATTTTCTATCTTTCCTTGCTCCTGTTCATTATAAATCTGCATAAGAGTAATCGCTAATTACCATATGACAGAGTCATATATGTAATTGAAATCTCCTCTGCCAGTGCCTTAAATCCAACGCCTTCACTTTAGCTTCATGTGGATTTTTTTTGAACAAGGCTGGAAAGCAGCCACATTATTCACAGAAATGTCACAAGAATGGTCTTTAGGCCATTTATATTCTGAAAACTCTTGAGCCAGGCCATCCTGATTTATTGTCCTCAGCATCATTGTCCTCCATGATCTTTTAGTGTGGCCCATTAGGCCCAATTAAAGTATTCATCCACTATTCTAATTCAAAGCTCTAAAGTCCACATTCTGCTAACAAGCAGTGTGCATAGTAGGAAATTTAAAAGTGTTAGTTTCTTCTATCTCAGCTAGCTCCCCAGTAATGAGACAGAGACCTAAAATTTTATTGAACAAGCTTTAATCACAATAACAGATCAACCTATCTCTTGATGCTATACTTGCCACTCCCCAGTCACATGCCCCAACTTGCTTGCCGTTTTAGAGTTGACCAGGCACACTCTGTTCCTTGTGTGTCTTCATGGTGAATCCTCAATGCAACCTTACTTCTCCTTCCACCTTGGGCCCCTTTCTTTCTCTTCCTCCTCTTTCTCTGGGACCCATGGCTGAGATTGGAAGTCCAGCCTGTCTCTTTGCTCTGCTAAGTCATTGGCTGTTCAACCTTTTATTAACCAATCAAAGATAATTGGGGAATGTTGATTCAGGGGGATGGTCCAATTTTCATGACAATGCCTGTGTCCAGACTGTAACCAGATCTTGGGGCAAAGAAATGAGCAGGTGAATGCAACAGGCATGCTCGGGCCTTTCAGAGAAATACCCTGCTCTCTGGCACCAGCTCCCATCTGAGTGTTGAATTGCTATGAAGAGATACTGTGACCACAAAACAGTCGAGGCTTGCTTACACTTTCAGAGGTTCAGTCCACTGTCATCAAGGCGTGGAATGATGGCATGCAGGCAGACATGGTGCTAGAGAGGTAGCTGAGAGTTCTACATTGAGATCTACAGGCAGCAGGAAGAGAGAAAGCCTGTGGGCCAGCTTGGGCCCTTGAAACTCAAATTGTGCCCCCACCCATACACCCATTCAACAAGACCACACCTCCTAATCCTTCTGCAGTGTCACTCTGTGACTGATGGCCGTGGGCCTTGGGGGTCATTTTCATTCTAACCAGTGCATTATCACTTTTAAAATTCCATTTTTGTATGTGAATCACTGCCCTAATCTCTATTTGCTTCTGTTCTCCAATATTTCTGTTCTTAAGAACTTCATTCAATTTTCCTTAAGTGGTTATTCATTTATTTTTTTAAAGCAAGATGTCACAGCAATGTTTTCTGTGATGAAAACCAAGGGGAGGAAAGGGTTTATTTGTCTTATCCTTCCATAGCACTGTTCTTCATTGATAGAAGTCAGGACAGGAACTCACACAGGGCAGGAACATGGAGGCAGGAGCTGATGCAGAGGCCCTGGAGGGTGCTGCTCACTGGCTTGTTCCCTAGGGTCTGCTCAGCCTGCTTTCTTATAGAATCCAAGGAAGGCACCACTCAAAATGGCCTGGTCCCTCCCCATTAATCTCTAATTTCAAAAATGCCTTTCAGGTCTTCCTACAGCCCAATCTTCAGAGACATTTTCTGAGTTGAGATTCTCTCCTGTCAGATGACTTCAGACTGCGTTGACTTGACACAAAACTATCCAGCTTAGTATGCCAGGCTTGCCTTGCATGATGTCATTGAGAATACCTTTGAACACCTAAAACTGCCTCTGCCACTCAGTGCTGGGAGTATGGTATTCAGGTTAGTGAGAAGGAAAAAGAGACAAGGGAATGAGTGTCCTAATGGAGCCCATGCACTTCCTGGGGATATTCAAATGCAGAAGGACCTGTGTAAGAATCCACCAATTGTCCAAGTGGTGATTTGAATATGTTTGGCCTATGGGAGTGACACTATTAGAAGGGGTGGGCTTTTTGGGGGAGGTGCATCACTGTGGGGGTGGGCTTTGAGACTTCCTACTAGGTGGGCAGCATGGTGGTTCGTTCTTCCTTTCTTTCTCTCTCTCTTTCTCCCTCCCTCCCTTCCTTCCTTCCTTCCTTTCTTTCTTTTTTTAAAAAAGCATTTTTTTTCTTTTTTGTTTTTTTTTTTTGTTTTTTTGTTTTGTTTTGTTTTTTTGAGACAGGGTTTCTCTGTATAGCCCTGGCTGTCCTGGAACTCACTTTGTAGACCAGGCTGGCCTCGAACTCAGAAATCTACCTGCATCTGCCTCCCAAGTGCAGGATTAAAGGCGTGTGCCACCACTGCCCGGCGTGGTGGTTCTTTCTAAGGTTCTCCAGGACCAATATGTGAGTCTACTGTGTCTACTATGCTGCTATGTGTCAGAGTGTTTGAACCACATTGCTTTCCCAGGAATACATGGGAAGAGGAAAGGGAAAGGCCAAAAACCATGGAGAGTAAGAGGAAGTCTGGAGGACTGATACAGAAACAATAAGAAGTAAAATGTTCTGTACCCCTGCCTGTCATGGAAATCACTACATAGGCTAGCAGCCTATGTAGGTCTAGAAATCACAGAGATCCGCATGCCTCTGCCTCCTGAGATCTGGGATTAAAGGTGTGCATTATGACATTCATCATGTCCATCCTATTTTGAAGTTAGAGATTTTGATTCAGTTATGCTAATGTATACTCAGTAGCACTGATCTGTTTGAGTGTCTCTCTGTATCGTCTGTTAGTAGTCATTTCTCTTGCAATGCTTTATGGAATTCAGTGGGCCCAGAAATGAGAGATGTGATCTTCCTTTTCTGTTTCCTTCTAAAAACACTTGGAGACTTCATTTGAATGTCTGTGATATGGAATAAATGTGTGGAGCACCTAGAATTATATATTCTCAATGAAATGTACATTTACAGTGCAGTCAGTCTCACTATTTTTCTTATGTATATGTATGGGCTCTTTTAGGATGCAGTGACCTATGAGGATGTGTATGTGAAATTCACTCATGAAGAGTGGGCTTTGCTGAATCCTTCCCAGAAGACTCTCTACAAAGATGTGATGCTGGAGACATGCAGGAACCTCACTGCTATAGGTAAGAATGTGAGTTTTCCTTCACTTTCTAAACAAGGGGACAAGGTTTCTTGGTTATTGGTGTACTTCTCTGATTTCTCTTGTGACAGAGGAAGAATGTGGTGACTAATGAGACATGATTCTCGGGTTTACCAAAGATACTAACTTAAAATTTGCAAACTATCCAATAATAATATCATAAATTTTCTGTTACTATATTCTAGGCTACAAATTGCAAGATGACAACATTGAAGAGCACTGTCCAAGTTCTAGAGGATGTGGAAGGTAAATGTCAGGTGCAAGCTGATAACAAATGCATCATTGAAGAAATTTTAATGTACTCTGAAGTTTTAAAAAAGCAACAATGTAAATGAGCACAGATTTAAGTATACTGGTGATTATTAAATTCTCACAAGACCATGTCTTTTAATTTCAGGTAGCTGACCTGTGCTTGTAAGGTGTTCCTCTAAGGAACAAGACAAAGAAACAATATCTTAACACAGGACACTCTTTTAGTCCTAGTCCTGTGAGAGCTGTGTATAGAACTGTCAGTCCATTTAGTTTCATCCTATTCAAGGATCATAAAAAGCATGCACATTGATTAGGGGATCAGTGTATATCCAAGACTTTATAAGCAAGTAGTCCGTACTAAAGCTAGTCTTACTCATATACTTCTAGTGACTTAGAACAGTGTTCAGTGAGAACAGTTATGGGAAACAAGAAGGTTGTTGTTGTGGAGAAACCTTAATTCCTATAGCACATATCTATGCAGAACAAAAAGTTCACCTGTGTGTATGTAGTATGAAACCTTTTGTTATTTCTCTTTTAATAGGTATAACATCTATGGATACAAGTCTTGTGAGCATAAGGGACATGGACAGAAGCAATGTACCTTTGCACAGAAGAGTTTTCTTCAAACATATGAAAGAATCCGTTCTGAAGAGAAACCCTATGAATGCAATCAGTGCAGTAAAGCCTTTGCAAATTTCCGTAGTCTTCAAAAACATGAAAAAAATCATACTAGAGAAAAACCCTATGAATGTAATCACTGTGGTAAAGCCTTTCCAAGTCGCAGTGCTCTTCAGATTCACCAAAGAACTCACACTGGAGAGAAACCCTTTGATTGCAGTGAATGTGGTAAAGCCTTTGCACGTCATAGTAATCTTGATATACACAAAAGAACTCATACCGGAGAGAAACCCTATGATTGCAATGAATGTGGTAAAGCCTTTTCAACTCGCAGTCATCTTCAAATACATGAAATAATTCATACTGGTGAGAAACCCTATGTATGTAATCAGTGTGGTAAAGCCTTTGCATATCGCAGCAATCTTGAAGCACATGAGAAAACACACACTGGAGAGAAACCCTATGAGTGTAATCAGTGTGGCAACGTCTATGCAAGTCGTAGTAGTCTTCGAAATCATGAAAAACATCATACTGGAGAAAAACTCTATGGATGTAATCAATGTGGTAAAGCCTTTGCACGTCGTAGTAGTCTTGAAATACATGAAAGAACTCACACCGGAGAGAAACCTTATGTATGTAATCAGTGCTGTAAAGCCTTTGCACGTCGCAGTAGTCTTCAAATACATGAAAGAAGTCACACTGGAGAGAAACCCTATGAATGTAATCAGTGTGGTAAAGCCTTTGCAAGTCGTACTAGTCTTCAAAATCATGAAAAACATCATACTGGAGAGAAACCATATGGATGTAACCAATGTGATAAAGCCTTTGAATTAAAGTGTGATCTTCAAATTCATGAAAGAATTCACACTGGAGAGAAACCGTATGTATGTAATCAGTGTGGTAAAGCCTTTGTAAGTCGTCGTTATCTTCGAAATCATGAAAAACATCACACTCTTGAGAAACTCTATGATTGTAGTCAATGTGGTAAATCCTTTGCAATTTTCAGATATCTTCAAAAACATAAAAAAACTCATACTGGAGAGAAACCATATAAATGCACTCATTGTGGTAAAGCCTTTGCATATCGCAGTAATCTTTATAGACATGAAAGAAGTCATACTGGAGAGAAACTGTATGAATGTAATGAATGTGGTAAAGCCTTTGCATATCATACTAGTCTTCATAATCACAAAAAATGTCATATTGGAGAGAATCCTTACGAATGTAATTGATGCAGTAAGTTTTGGCACATCAGCTCATCAAAGAACTTATATTGGAGAGAAACCCTATGAATGTAATCAGTGGGATAGTGCCTCTGCATCTTATAGTCTTCTTCAAAAGCACGAAAGAATCCCTACTGGAGAGAAACACTATGAATCTAATAAGTGCCGTAAACCCTTGCACACCAAGCATATATTTTTTTTTTTTTGTCACTAAACCATCTAACTGGTGCTCATGTACAATTAATAGAACCGTTTCATCATTAAAATATTGTCTTGTTTTCAAATTGTATACAAATTGTCATTCATGGATAGAGGAACACAAATATTTGAATAATAAAACCTATTTGCAAATGAAAATGATATACTGCCATCTATTTTTGTTGGCTATGTTTTTTTCTGAGGAGTAACTACTTCCCAACACTTCCTCAGAAACACGAATGTCAGAGAAGTTTCCCAGTGAGTAAAGATAGTTACTGCTAAACATGATGACCTGAGATTATTCTGGGAGACCCATGGTACTCATGCAAGTTTTTTTCTGATTATTAAATACTTGGGCTGTGACATGTGCACACCCAGACAACAGCACATACATAAATAGTTTTGAAACTTAAATAAGGACCAGTGAGTTCACTCACTACTTGAAGGCACTGCTGTGTAACTTGACTGTCTGGGCTTGATCTCTCAAACTCAGAGGAAGAAGGAAATTAAACACCTGAAAGTTGTCTTCTGATTGACACATGCTCATCATAGCACAGGTGTGTTTTTTTTTTAAATTTATTTATGTATATGTGTACACTGTTGCTATCTTCAGAGGCACCAGAAGAGGACATCAGATCCCATTACAGATGGTTGTGAGCTACCATATGGTTGCTGGGAATTGAACTCAGGACCTCTGGAAGAGCAATCAGTTCTCTTAACCACTGAGCCATCTCTCCAGCCTGCAAAGGTTATCTTACACAGGTAAAAATTATTAAAGATGAAATTATGAAGGAGAGAAAATAAGCAAAATATTGAGAACCTAAGAAATGATTTACCACTCACAATTGATACATTGTATTCCAAGAAGTGTTCATCAAAAGAATAAGGGTTCCTGTTTAAATATTACAATATCCTTTCATTCCTTATTCAATGATAGGTCATTTAAAAAACGACTCTGCTGGGTGTTGAGTTGCACGCCTGTAATCCCAGCCTTGGGAGGCAGGCAGATGTATTTCTGTGTTTGAGGCCAGCTTGGATCACAAGATGACATAGTTGTGTAGAGATATCCTGTCTCATAAAGTCCAAAACAAACAAAACATCAATAACATTCTCCTCATCCCCAAACCAAACAACCATATCTCTCATTGTGGATCTTTTTCTTTTTTTTTTTTTTTTGGTTTTTCGAGACAGGGTTTCTCTGTGTAGCCCTGGCTGTCCTGGAACTCACTTTGTAGACCAGGCTGGCCTCGAACTCAGAAATCCTCCTGCCTCTGCCTCCCGAGTGCTGGGATTGTGGATCTTTTTCTAATAATCTGGATGTAGTGAGAATATTGTAATATTGGTATCTTTAAAAAACTGAAATATAGGATTTTGTTTGTTTAATCCCAGGTTTGAGGATATGGGGCTGATTCACAGCAGGTAACTATAATTTGCCTTATGGTCTAGCAGAGGTGTTATTTTTGCCAGAGGCAGATTCTTTGTGCAGTTGTGTGACACTTGTAATTCTGAGGACGTTTCAGAGGGCTTGTAAATGCTAAGGCCCTGACCGGTGGTGTGGGTTACTGGTTGGTGGTGGGATGCTATTGGCCATGGTTTGTTACATAGTCATGCACAAAGAAACAAGAAATTAGATCTCCTGATGAGGAAAATCAAAGTTGCCCCAAGGAACTTGACATTCTGAATCAGCAGGATGTAGTTTATTGATAGCATCACTCCCTCTTTTCCTCTATACTTTTTTTTCTCACCTATTTAGTATTAGGTATTTGAAGGAGTAAAAGAAGGGAGGTGGAGGAGGGTGAAAGAAAGAACCCACCAAGTAGCAAACACCTGCTACATCTAGACTCACCTCTAGTCAACGAAGTTTGTTGTCCTCACTCTTATCAAAAGAACTGTGATAAAGAACCAGTGAGCAGCAATTTGTAAAGCCCATTTGCAAAGAGATGGATAATGCATTCAATTCTTCAAATGACCATGTACTAGGGACTTTTCAGCACCAGAAAGTGATTGAAGGCAGAGGCCTAATGGGGCCTGTTCATTTTCTGCATTATAATGGCATATTTAGGGTCCAGAATGTTGTCTTAATAGTACTGATCGTGTTGGGTACCCAGCTGTCTTCTAGCACCCACATCAGATGACTCAGAACTACCTGCAATTCCAGGTGCAGAAGGTCTGATGCGCTCTTCTGGCTTCCTTAGACACCATGTCAAAGGAAAGACACACATTCACCGCCACACACATACATGGGACGACATATTATAAATCATGCTTTCTTCACGTGTGTATGTTATTTTTTCTAAATAAAAATAATTAATTCATGTGTATTGTTGTGATAGAGTCCTGGAATCGAGTTGCGTGAGAAGTCGTGAGTGCTTGTGAGGACACTCCTGAAAAACAGGAGGAAGAGTCTTGTGACCTCAGTTTCTTCAAATCACAGACTTGTCTTTGGAACCTCTCAGGTATAGCAGACAGTAGCGAGTGAGAATACTCATTGGTTGCTGTTGTTCAATTTAAAGTTTAGACTATGCTATATATGCTTCCATTGGAAAACGTGTGTGTGACACTTGTGCTTGTTCTTGTCACTGTATACTGCTTGAGTTCCTGAGAGCTGGACTCAGGTAGCATTTCTTAACCCTCAGAATATAGATTGACTCAGGCTCTGTATAACATTGGCTATTGTATGAGACATCAGTCCAGCACTTACATTGGCTCGCTCTCTCAGGAACCCCTACTTGTGGCACACTGACAGAAGCTGAAAGGAATTGTAAATCAGCAATGAAATCAGAGTGGGAGCCCTCTCAGGCCGTGAGTGAGCACGATGGGAAGACACCAGCAACGGCCTTGCCTTATGTTGAGCTTGTGCATTTTGAAAGAAAGAAGCATAAATATTAAGATCACACCTATTAAAGTTCTTATAAGTTATTTATGGTTATAATTCCTGTTTTCTATAAGGAGTTTGGATAAAGAAGTATGGGACAGTTTGAAAGAATATTCAAAAGGAAGATGAACATCATGGGTAAGGGATAGTGAATTCCTGAATAAATCAAAACTAGATAGTCACACTTTAAAATTGGTAAAAGGCAAATTTCCCTGTTGAAGCAAAATGTGGACACAGCCTCAGCAACCGACAGCCCCCTCAGCTCCATTACTGTAGTGTCTTTTAGATACGGATCTTGCCCTGCCTGAAAACCACCCTGAAGCGTGGGGGAAGGAACGGGATCATCAATTGTATCTCAGATCCCTACTGTTTCCTGAGGAGGACTTAGGAGAGCCTGTTTTACAACCTAGGTAAGCTAGGCACACAGCAAAGAGGAATTTGTTCATCAATTTCTTTCCTGCATCATGAACTACACTTTGTATTTCAAGTAAATTTCAGCAAAATCAAAATATTCAACACCTATTTAAAACTCTGGAAAGGCTCTTTCTCTCTTGCCTCTCTTCTCCCTTGTGCCCCCTCTCTCCTATTCCCTTCCCCCTCTCTCCACGTGGCCATGGCTGGCCTCTACGTCTCTCTGCCTCTGCTACCCTCTTAACTCCCCTTATCATGCCCCTAAATAAACTATTCTGTACTAAAACAAACAAAAAACCCAAAAAACCCCAAAACTCTAGAAGGATGGATGACATTGAATACTGCTCTCAGATTATTTCAAGAGGCAAGGGAAGAGCCACAGCTATTGGATTCAGACTAAAAGGCATTTGTACATTATGTGGATCCTAAATTGCCTTTAAATTTATTTTCAGGCTGGAGAGATGGCTCAGCGGTTAAGAGCACTGACTCCTCTTCCGAAGGTCCTGAGTTCAAATCTCAGCAACCACATGGTGGCTCACAAACATCTGTAATGAGGTCTGATGTCCTCTTTTGGTGTATCTGAATACAGCTACAGTGTACCTACATATAATAAATAAATCTTTGGGCTGGTGCAAGCAAGGCTGTGAGTGAGTGAGCAGAGGTCCTGAGTTCAATTTGTAGCAACTACATGATGCCTCACAACCATCTATACAGCTACAGTGTACTCAGATACATAAAATAAATCTTTAAAAACAAAACAAAAAAATATCTATTTTCCCCACTAAATTGTCTCCTACAGGTCCCCCCCCGCCCCCAGACAGGGTATCTCTGTGTGTTGTCCTGGCTGTCCTGGAACTCACTCTGTAGACCAGGCTGGCCTCGAACTCAGAAATCTACCTGCTTCTGCCTCCCAAGTGCTAGGATTAAAGGTGTGCGCCACCACTGCCTGGCTTCCTACAGGTTTTATAATACCAGATGGTAAGCTTTAAAATGGATTTATTTTCAATGTAAGGGTTAGAATACAGGAACTGCTCTCCTCAGCCTCCTTGCTCAATGAGTAAATCATGAGATGACCTGATGGCAACAATTACATGGGTGTGATACTTGCTGTGGTATGTTACCCCTAACTAACAATGAGGTTTTAAGAGTGTTACACAGACTATGGAATTTCAAATTTTTTTTTTTTTTTTTTTTTTTTTTTTTTGGTTTTTCGAGACAGGGTTTCTCTTTATAGCTCTGGCTGTCCTGGAGCTCACTTTGTAGACCAGGCTGGCCTCGAACTCAGAAATCCGCCTGCCTCTGCCTCCCGAGTGCTGGGATTAAAGGCGTGCGCCACCACGCCCGGCGGAATTTCAAATTTTGTTTGTAGATTACCACAGAAGGACAGGAAATCACTATCCAGCTGGCAAGATATGGGATTCCCTCATATGAACTGAATTTGTTATTACAAAAGCTGTCCTAACTCCTCCCATTCCACAGGCAGACACTAAAGTCATGGATGGCGAATCAAATGGTATAGGAGGGATTCAGGCTCCAGATACTTTTTTTTTTTTTAGATTTATTGATTGATTATATGTAAGTACACTGTAGCTGTCTTCAGACACTCCAGAAGAGGGAGTCAGATCTCTTTACGTATGGTTGTGAGCCACCATGTGGTTGCTGGGATTTGAACTCTGGACCTTCGGAAGAAAAATTGGGTGCTCTTACCCACTGAGCCATCTCTCCAGCCCCCCCCGATACTTTTTATTCATCAATCTATTAATACTTCATTTTCCTCAGCCCAACAATTCGACCTAGCTGATTTGATTCCTCTATTATTGCTAATTAATAAACCCTTATAAATCATTTCAGATTCTGCTCATGTAGGATTATTTGCAGCAATAGACACTGCTTTAATTTTATCTTCACTTCCTGTTATGCTCCCATTACAATGGAACTGTAACGTCTGTTTAAAACCTGCCCACATCCTTTGTTTCTTAGTCTTACCCTCCCACCAGGTATTAACCCACCCTGGTACATCAAGTCACTTAAGGACTGGGTACATTCTTTCTTACTGAGGCCAGACAACCGGATCCATAGGCAGGCAGCCAAGTCTGAGACAGTCCTCACTCCAGATGTTAGAGGAACATGAACACCAACATGCACATCTGCCATCTGCTACATGTATGGGGGGGGGGGGCTAGTTCAAGCTCATGAATGCTGTTTGGTTGGTGGTTCAGTTTCTGGGAGCTCCCAAGGGTCTGAGTTAGTTGACTCTCTTTGTCTTTCTGTCAAGTCCCTATCTCCTCTAGGTTCCCAAGGGGGTATTCTTATTTTTTTTTTTTTAAGATTTATTTACTTATTATATGTAAGTGCACTGTAGCTGTCTTCAGATGCACCAGAAGAGGGCATCAGATCTCAATACAGATGGTTGTGAGCCACCATGTGGTTGCTGGGATTTGAACTCAGGACCCCTGGAAGAGCAGTCAGTGCTCTTAACCACTAAGCCATCTCTCCAGCCTCCAAGGGGGTATTTTTTTTAAAAGATTTATTAATTATTATATATCTAAGTACACTGTAGCTGTCTTCAGATACACCAGAAGAGGGCATCAGATCTCATTACAGATGGTTGTGAGCCACCATGTGGTTGCTGGGATTTGAACTCAGGACCTCTGGAAGAGCAGTCGGTGCTCTTAACCACTGAGCCATCTCTTTAGCCCCCCAAGGGGGTATTCTTGTACTTTCTTTTTAACCTTTAAAAATTTGCCCACAGTCATATATGTTCAAGATCTAACAAACATTTCTCTACATAGCATTCTGAATGGCCTTTAGATAGGGCTGTGTAGTTTAAACAGTTTGAGACTTGGAAGCCCCCTTGGCTGAAGAAATTTGAAAGGTGGTATTCATCTGTGGTTTCAGATAGATCTGCTCTGTAAAATGTATTTCAGTAAAGTAAAAGCACTCTAATGCAACTCTGACATCACTACTTTATCTCACCAAAACCCTTTGCTTACAAATGTCAAGGAAAGTAGGCTGCTTAATGGTGCTTGCAACCAAACCTTGTGACCTGAGTTGGAAGCCATGGGGTACCAATTCCTGCATACTCTCTGACCTGTGCACATGCACTGTGGATTATAGAGCCACTTCCCACCCTACAGCATATGTGCATACATACCTTCCCACCCAGAAGAAATAAATACACAAATGAATAAAAATGCAAAAATATCAAGTTCTTATCTGTGTGTTCAGTAGTGACAAAGCTCTCCAGTCAGCACTAACCATCTTCACACACATATATGCCAAAGCACCAGCACGAAGTGAATTGAGCGCACACCTTTGAAAGTCTAGACTCTTTCCAGTTTATCTATTTCTTCATCTGTTTTTATGCAGGATAGCTCACAGTGGACTAAATTGGCCTGAATTCACAATATACCTCTGACTGTGTTAGAACTTATGGAATCCTCCTGCCTCAGCATTCTAAGTGTTGTGATTGCATGAGTGAGCCCAGGCGCTGTTTCCATTTCCTTAAAAGCAACAGAACTAATAGCCTGAGGGAGGACCACTTTTAGGTGTTATAATTTATGTATTTCCAAAGCAGACCCCAAAATGTCAAGTGACAAATTTGATATGACCCACTACTTGGCCAAGTGTGGTATAATAACATTGTGTGAGGAACAGGGAGGACATGCAGAGAGGCATCAAATCTAATACATGAAAGAATTCAGACGCTGTCCTTCAAGCTCAGTTTGTAGGCTGCTTGTTTGCATTGTTGGTACAGCAAAAGCCAGATATGGTGGGCTGCTCCTGTCATCCAGCATTCAGGAGGCATCCGGGGAGGCTCAGGAATTTGCTGAATCTGTGCCACCCTGCGTTACACCAGACCCTGTCTCAGGACAAAGTAACAAGAAAATGAAGAGAAAGACTGGAAATCTTTCCCCACTTGGACTCCATGCAACAAACCACACATTTAAGAAAAGTGCAGGATAAAGGGACTCAGTGGGCTTTATGTTAAGTAACCCACAAAGGATCAGAGCTTTCGGGGATGGATGGCTCACACGGTGTACTGGACCTGCAGGCACGAAGTCCAACAGCATCTGAGGGGGAAGTGAGTGCGATTATAAGAAACACAGAAAGAAGAAACGAGATAGATTGGGAGGGCTGCCAGTAAATACTGAAGCATCAAGTTTAATTGGTACAGCCTTTTATATCCCACAGTGCAGTGAGAAACAACATCACAAGCTAGCAGAAACAATTGCTTACATACATAAGATATCTGTTCCCAAATGGAGGCCTCCCTGTTCCTTACACCAAGATTAATAGAATATCCAGCCCCTCACCTGGAGCCTTGAGTATATCCATGTTAGCAGACCCTTACCTGCCTGAGTACCTGGCCGGCACACTTTCACTGAAGCAGGCAAAATAGCTCCTGTCAACAGGTAAAATCATACTTACTGTGCAAAGCATGAGGCTGAGGGTTCAACAGTATATCCCTTGTATGGATCTGGATCTGGCCCACATGTCTTCTCTCCCCTGTCCCCAGAACTTAGAGTCTAATCACCAAGAATGAGGAGCCTGCAAGAAGAGGAAGGCCCTCCAGCCTTAGGCCAGCTTACCTCTTCCCATAAGAAGTAGGGGTAGCTTAGGCTGGAATGGGCCTCTGCCTCACACTCAGGAGGATGGAATAGCCCTAGAGACTTTACCTAAAGTGGGGTTCACTGTTGGGAAGGGGACAGGATAATCAGGAGACTTGTGAAGAGATCCTGCCTGAGCAAGACAGAGACCAGCTCCTGTACATGATCAGAGGCCTGAAACAGCACAATGCAAGGAGAAGCAAAAGAAGCAGGAGGAGGAGGAAGAGGAAAAGGAGAAGCAAAAGTAGAAGGAAGGAAGTTAGGAGGCTGCAGGTCTGTCGTCTGGGTGTGGGGGAGCAATTCCCTGGGATATCATACCACCTTTCCATCCTTCCTTCTCCCTCTCTTCCCCACTGTCCCTGTGCTCCTGACACGCAGCCCCCTCACTGGCCTTTCAACAATCCAGGCTCTGTTCAGCCCCAGGGCCTTTGCCCATGGTGTTTGCAGTACAGAATTGCTGTCCCTCCAGCTGTCCCCAAGGCTGCCTTTCTCCAACATCTCCCCTGCCACCATATTTGAAATTGTACCCTCCTTTTCAGCTTCTTTCATTTCACCAGAGCACTCTACCACTCAAAGGCATGCTCATGAGGGCGGGCTCGCCCATGAGGGCAGGCTCAGGTGAAAGTGCTGAGCTCAGAGTGGATGAATACTAGATGAGGAGTGGTCCACAGTGAGGAATGAGTGAATGCATGCATGAGTGAATGAATGGCCCTGCACAGGATCTGCTACACAGCAGGCAATGTACCAAAGTGCCCTGAGTGAAAGAATGGAATGGGGTCTGACAGTGTGAAAGATCAGTCAGAGTGGCACACAGTAGGTGCTCACTGTACATGGAGAAAAGACATGGCTACCAGACACTAGGTGGTACATGGCTGTCCAGTCCCAACCACTTCTACCTGCAGCCCCTGGAGGCGGAGGCCAGCTCAGTGCACTGCCTGGAGTGACAGGTAGGTGGGGAGGGCCCAGCCAGTGTTTGGGAGAGTCCAGTGTCCTGAAGTCCTCAAGTGCTGACCTAGGCCTCTGTAGGTGCAGGAGCTGCAACAGATGCTGGCGGAGAAGCAGGAGGAGAAGGAGAGCCTGGGCCAGGAGATGGAGAGCCTGCTGAGCCGCCTGTCCCTGCTGGAGGTGGGTGGGACTTGGGAGTGCAGAGCCACAGAAGGAGGGTTCAGAGGGATTAGGGTACTGTCCTATGATAGATATTCTTCACTGATGGTATAAGACAATTGAAGCCAAATGAAAGTTTTAAGGCAGGTTTATTTGGGGGAGCTCTCAGGTGGGTTCACTGATCTCATAGGAGAAGTTCAGGGAATATGTTGTTCAGACAGGCAGATATAAAAGCAAGGAGCAGAGAGAGAAATCAAGGACAGAGAGAGAAGAGAGAAGAGAAAGAGAGAAAGAGGGAAAGAGAGAGAAAGAGGAAGAGAGAGAGAGGGAGAGGGGAGTGAGAGAGAGGGGGGAGGGGAGGGACAGGGAGAGGGAGAGAGAGAGAGAGAGAGAGAGAGAGAGAGAGAGAGAGAGAGAGAGAGAGAGAGAGAGAGAGATTGGAGGCAGAGACAGACAGAGAGAAAGAGAGATGGGGTAGGGGTGCCAAAATGTCTGAATTATATAATGAAGAACCTCTGGGGGAGAGGAGACCCAGCCCCTGAGCTGAAAAGTTCAGTGAATGCCAGCTATGCCCTGTAGCAAGTAGGGACTGAGTGATTCTGGAAATAACCTGGAGGCCAGGTCTCCCTTGGCATGTTAAATAAGTACCTTAGGTACTTGTCCTGGGTCTGAAACCCAACATCCCAGCCTTTCATTGATAATAAATGAACAAGAGGCTATGCAACTGTCTAGGACTACTACCGGCTGACATTGGGACATTTGGGAGAGGGTAGGCAAAAAGCTGGAATGTTAATCAAGTCTGGGAAGAGCATACCATGTTACTTGTTGCTTAGGTTGTGGGAGCATCTGGGCCTATTCACTTGTGGAGCTGTTGTGCATGAAGATCTTTAAAAAAAACATCAGGACCTGGCAGGATGCTGGAACAGATACATATATTGGGGTAGAAGATAAGGAACTCAGGGGGAAAAATTGGGGCATTGTCTTAGGGTTTTTTTTTGGGGGGGGTATGGAGAGACACCATGACCAAGGAAACTCTTATAAAAGCCAACATTTAATTGGTTCTGGCTAACAGTTTCAGAGGTTCAGTCTTTTATCATCAGGGCTGAAAAATGGCATCATGCCAGTTGACTTGGTGCTGGAGGGGCCAAGAGTTCTACATGTTTTGTTTGTTTGTTTGTTTTTTGTTTTTTGGAGACAGGGTTTCTCTGTGTAGCCCTGGCTGTCCTGGAACTCACTTTGTAGACCAGGCTGGCCTCAAACTCAGAAATCTACCTGCCTCTGCCTCCCAAGTGCTGGGATTAAAGGTGTGCGCCACCATGCCCGGTTGAGTTCTACGTGTTAATCAAAGGCAACAGAAGTGGACTGTCTTTCCAAGGCAACTAGGAGGAGGCTCTTTTTCCACACTGGGGAAGCTTGAGCATAGAGACCTCAAAGCTGACACACTTTGACACACGTCCTCTAACAAGGTCATACATTCTCCAATAAGGCCACACCTTCTAATAGTGCTACTTCCCATTGGCCAGGCATATTCAAACTATTACAGGTGTTCGTTTGAAACTTTTAAGCCCATGGTCAGTGTTGCTGGAGGAGGAGGAGGAGGTCCCAGGAAAGGGGAATAGATCACAACCCTCAGGCATAAGCAGATGGGGAGGGAAATATGCTGCTGATGGACAGAACTTCTCTGGAGTCCATTTGACCTTTGAGAGGCAGGTTCAAATGGATTCCATGAAGCTTACAAGAATCTTTTCAAGTTTACAAAAAAATTAAAGAGATAAAATTTTGATATGTTAGTATTACTAGTGTTTGTAATCCGTATTGAAATCTACATTGAGGAGAAGACAATAGACTCCCACTTTTGTGTCATAGTAGAAGCTTGTTCCTATGATAGTGGATCTATAGTGGATTTTATTTTATTTTTTTAAAGATTTATTTGTATTCTATTTATTATTATATCTAAGTACACTGTCGCTGTCTTCAGAAGAGGGCATCAGATCCCATTACAGATGTTTGTGAGCCACCATGTGGTTCCTGGGATTTGAACTCAGGACCTTTGGAAGAGCAGTCAGCGCTCTTACCCGCTGAGCCATCTCCCCAGCCCCGGATTTTATTTTTTTTTAACCAGAGTTAGACTAATAATTTATCAGAACTCAACTGATTAATGTTAAAGCTCTAACGTTTGAAGTCCTAATACAACAGTAGCTTAGTAAGGGGAAGAAGTCTGAAGCTTTTTTTTTTTTGGTTTTCTGAGACAGGGTTTCTCTGTGTAGCCCTGGCTGTCCTGGAACTCACTTTGTAGACCAGGCTGGCCTCGAACTCAGAAATCAGCCTGCCTCTGCCTCCCAAGTGCTGGGATTAAAGGCATGCGCCACCACGTCTGGCAGCATTTTTCATTCCTTTTATACACCTTAAATCATTTTCCTATCCCCATTTAAATTTGTACTCCCTCTAATCTCATAACTTTCACTTACCAACCTTAAAACACCTTTTTAGACCCTCAAGGACTTGCTTAGATCATCATAACACGCGCTTTCATATCCTCAGGCCTTACATAAACTTTAGATTTTTATATCCAATTATTTACCACCTGTAGGGAGTGGTTCTGATGCTTTGGTCTGTGTTTATTGACGCTGAAGGTCCTCACCCCCAATTGGTTTTTGATCTATCAATAAAGATGCCAGTGGCCAATGGTTGGTCAGAAAGAAAGAAGCGGAACTTCAAGGTTTCTGCGGGCTAAAGAGAGAAATAGAATGGGGGATGGGGTGGGGGGGTGGAGACTGGGAGAGAGAGAGGAGAAGGGGACACAGTAGTGGAGGAGATAAAGCAGAGGAATTAAAGCTAACCAGCCATGTAAGTTTTCAGGTAAGTGGCCATTTGCCACTTCCCTGTCTGGGCCTAGGGTATCGGGAAGATTTAGGAGCGCCCAGTCATTGAGTCAGCCAAGAATTTCAAGATGTGCGTGTGTGTTTCAAGGTGAGTGTGTGTGTGTTTCTATCTGTGGATCAAGATATCTCCTGGATGGGTGTGTGCCTTCGACTTGCCAGGAGTTCAAAGCAGTGTAGATAAAACTACATGCTACAATCACCATAAGACACAGGTCATTACTGGGAGCAGTAACCTTGTAAAGTGAGTTTCTTTAGACAGGGGAATAGTAAAGTTTACTTCTTTTACTAGTATAGTCTTCAAACCTATCAGAGACTTGAGAAGAAAAAATTTCACTTGAATAAGCAGGACATGCAAACCAAACAGCTTCTGCATCTCTTACAATGACTTAGACCAGCTGCTTATTCCCCAGCTTCCTCTTTCATCAGCGGGGCATCAGGATTCACATGCCAAGCCCTGACAGGGCTTTTCTGTGAAGTCGAAACTTGGGAAAACTGTCTATCTTTGTCTATACGAAGAAAGGCAGTCATTTTTCCAGTGAGGCAATGGGCAGTCTATAGTCCAGTGGGCAGCTTTAACGTGTTTGAAGCAAACTTCAGATGGATGTTCTTCTGTGCCTTTCCTCTTCAGAGGAGGAGATTAGCGGTGCTCTTGGGAGCTGACATGTCTGTCCTGAAAAGCTTTTTATTAAACATTTTTTTTTTTTTTTTGCTGAATGTAATGTTTAATAATAGTTTTCTTTTTAAAAATATTTTATTAGCTATTTTCCTCATTTACATTTCCAATGCTATCCCAAAAGTCCCCCATACCCTCCCCCCCACTCCCCTACCCACCCTTTATTAAACATTTTAAAGGCCATATTCTTCATGTCTCTGAAGTGCCTGAGGGACCATTTGTTTATCTAAATTGACAAACTTTGCTTTTTTTTTTTTTCTAGTTATCCATCCTAGGCTTAACCTTGAAGACATACTATTGAACTTTTTTTTTTTTTAAAGATGCTAGAATACGTTTGACCACGTATCCTGAAAAGATATAAGAATTATGCACAGCAGTGCAGAGTAGCTCCCCCTTTTCTTTCTCTTAGAAATAAAGATTCGAGTCTATTTTCAAAGTGAGTCCTTTCTGGGAAAGTAACTTTCTCTAGTTGACAAGTAGTTAACAAACTTCCAGCCTTGGGCCCCTGGGCTGTTTTGATAGAGTGCAGAAAAAGAAAGAACTTCTTTTTTTTTTTTTTTTGGCTTTTTTGAGACAGGGTTTCTCTGTGGAGCCCTGGCTGTCCTGGAACTCACTCTGTAGACCAGGCTGGCCTCGAATTCAGAAATCCGCCTGCCTCTGCCTCCCAAGGGCTCGGATTAAAGGCGTTCGCCACCACCGCCTGGCAAGAACTTCTTTTTTTTTTTTAATCCCCCACTGTTTAACAACAGGGTGGTAATCATCGTAAGCCTGAGGTTTCTGGTCTCAGAATAGCACAGAGTCAAGAAAGGTAAATGTTATTAATAGTAATTAACTTTTACTTTTGCAAAACCAACATTTGCCACCCAAAAATCACTGACACTTACCCAGTCACTTCCCTACCAACTGGCTCCCAGCAGATGCTGAGTTGAACCATAACCTCATGGCTTCATAGACTTTCATCTTCTGATTCCCATCACTTCTCATCTGATATGTGATGACTCCTGATATGCCACCTACATTACAGCCTCCACCCATTTTGTGTGTGTGTGTGTGTGTGTGTGTGAGAGAGAGAGAGAGAGAGAGAGAAAGAGGCACAACCAGTGTGGGACACTAGTTGAGGGCAGGGGTTGGGTAGGGGGACTCAGAACACTTTAATCTTTTGGATCCATAACACAATTATGACAATAAATATGAGTGAAATGCAATATTTAAAGAAACCAGGGAATAGAGTTGTAATTCAGGGGAGGAGACCCCACCTAGAACCCCCAGGGAGGAGGTGGGGGTTGATCAGTGGTGGAATCCAGTGGTCACTCTAGAGGTGGTGGGGTCTGGGACATGGAGTTGATAATCGAGGCAGACTAAAATCTCATGCAATAGGCATCTTTATTCAAAGCCCCAGATGATATATATTCTGAGGTTTAAGAAAGGTTGCATGAGGACAGCCAGGGCTACACAATAGAACCCCATCTCAAACGACAAAACCAAACAAAAGACTAAGCCAAGCCAAATCACCCCCCTCAAAAACCAAAGAATAAGAATAATAAAAATAATATGAAGAAGGAGAAAAGAAAAGAAGGATCATGTTTTTTCTTAGAGGTATAAACATTTCTCCGAATAACAGCAGCAAGCAATAGTGGAGTAATCTCAGGTAATTTCACTCCTATCGAATAACGCTGGGAGGAGCATGAATACACTGAAGCCGAAAGATTCTTGTCTTGTTTCTTAGAGTGTTCTTATGGGCATTCACAATTCTCCTTAAATGACTGGATTCCTGGGCAGCCGTCTGACAAGCTCCGGTGTGATCAGCTTATGCAAGATCTATTGATGCCAGTCTTTTTTCCTTCCTCCCCCATACACTAGTTTTGTTTTTATATAGGTTTCTCTGTGTAGCCCTGGCTGTTTTGGAGCTTATTCTGTATATCAGGCTGACCTCAAACACATGGAGATCCACCACCTCTGCCCCTGAATGCTGGGATTAAAGGCATGCGCAACCACCAGCTGCCAATGCCAACCTTTTTTTTTGGTCATCTTTCCGTCCCAGATCATCACCCTAGAACCTTCCGTTTGGGGACTTTAGTTTTGGATGTTTTTGGTCTCAGACCAAGCTGGTTTAAACTTTTGATGCCCTGCTTCCACCTCCCAAAAGGTGGCATGAAAGGCCATTGCCACCACAGAAGGCTGGGGAAGTGTTAATATTTGGCCAACAGTGTACAACTGAGAGAGATGTGAGAAATCTTAGTTGTGCCCTAATGAAATTGAGGATACCTGGTGAATATCAATTGGGTGGCTTAAATTTGACCTGAATGGGCACATGTATGTCTCTGCCCTCCTAGGAGTCTGGGGAGAGAGGATAGATTTTTAAAAGTTAGAGCAATACGATAACTTCAGCTGATAGGTAGCGTCTGTGAGGAAATGAAATCAGACAAGGCAATGAAGCACTGGGGACAGCCGGATGAGATGGTTCAGTGGGCTAAACCACTTGGAATGCAAGACTGATGACCGACTGGAGTGCAGCCCCTAGAACCTACGGTGGAAGGAAAAGACCTACACCCACAATTTGACCTTTGATATCCACACGAACGCTGTGGCTCACATAGAGTAACAGTAGTGAGTAAATATTTTTAAAATTTTGCGAATAGTGCCAGGGCCACTTCAGATTGAGCAGAGAAGACCTTTAGAGTATTTGATTCTGTGATTGGTTGGTTCAGCTGTGAGCAGAGGGTCTACACAGTGCTCATAGAGTAATGATCTGTGTGTACTAGACACCCTATGCCTACCCGAAGAAGTGCCTACTGTGTGCAGGAAAAGTGCAGGGACGACTTTGCACTATGGGTGCAAGTTTTTCGGTCTGTGCCTGGGGTGGAGCCAAGGGCTGAGAACCAATGTGCTGAGTCCCTAAGAGGCACTCTGTCCCTAAGATGCTCCTGTAACTCAGGCCTCATTAACCAATCAGAGCCTCGAGGCGCGCTTCAGTGGAGGCGGGAACTTCCGGCCCGCCATTCTCGTGTTTGACTGTGAGTCTGAGGGAAGCTCTAGTGTGTCCCGTGCTTTGCGCTGTGACCGGCTACTAGGAGCTGTGAGGAGAGCAGGCGAGCTGGGGATCCGCGCCATGGTGAACGCGGCCGCCGTCCCCACGCGGGTAGGATCCGCGGGAGCCCGTGTGGGTTGCCCTGGGGTGCGGGAACCGGCGGCGTCCGGTGTGATCGCGTTGGTTCCCGAGGTCTCTGCACCTCCAGGCGGAAGCGGGACCTCTCTCTGACTCCGTTCCCCTGGCTGAACCTGCGCAGAGCATGGGACGCGGGAGTCGGTGCTTGGGAAGTGGTCACGCACGCGTGGCTTTTCTTGTCAGGAAAGGCAGATTTTCTGACAGGCAGAGCTCTAGTTTCTCTGTCCTCTAAAGTTCTGCACCGGGCACTTGACATTCGGGTGTAGCATCCATCGCAGTTAACTCTGCGCAGTGTAAAGTCTGTGCCATTAACACATTCGCATGTGGATGCCAAGGTGGTTCAGTCACGTGTGTTAGTAAGGCCAGACTCACTGTGTTCCCCTGCATAAGTTGTCAAAATCGACCGAATATTAATTGTGTTTCTGTCCTAAGTGTTCTTGTTCTCTCATGTTCTGTCGGTCTCAAACAGCACAGTCTTTATCGCAGGTGTAGGGTAATTTAGAAGTCAGACGGTGTCACCGTGCTGTTTATTCAGTCTTGTGTGCTCATGTTTTCATTCATGTTGACCTTTTGTGTCATCGGCTTCCTGTCGCTCATTGCAGAACTCGTGTTTGTTGAATCTATAGCTCAGATTCTGTACTGAAATAATATTGAGACTTCTTGTCTACAATCTTGTCTTGCAATTTCTCTTTGATTGAGTTCCTTGATTCTTTTAATTACAGTCATAGATTTGGCTACAGATATTTGTCCCATTTCTTTGTATTTCTGGCCAACGTATCAATTGTGACATATAAATGTTATGGTGATCTGTCTTATTTATTTACTAAACTTTTTACATGTGCCTGCGTTTTGCTTTCATATATGTATGTTCATCACTTGGGTGTTTGCGGCCCATAGAAGACAGAAGAGGCCATTAGATGTCCTCCACCACGATCTGGGGATAATTCTGTGCCACCTTGTTAGTGCTGGTAAACAAACCCAGGTCATCTGTAAGAGCAATAAGTAGTCTTTTTTTTTTTTTTTTTTTTTGGTTTTTCGAGACAGGGTTTCTCTGTATAGCTCTGGCTGTCCTGGAACTCACTTTGTAGACCAGGCTGGCCTCGAACTCAGAAATCCGCCTGCCTCTGCCTCCCGAGTGCTGGGATTAAAGGCGTGCGCCACCACGCCCCGCTCTTTTTTTTTTTTTTTTTTTTTGGCAATAAGTAGTCTTAACTGCTGAGCCATCTCTCCAGTTTTAAATGTGACATACTTTCAAAAATTTACATGTGTGTGCACATTTACAGGCTGAAATCCTGTGAGATTCTTCATTAAGAGAATGAAGTCTTGATTAAATATGTGATTGGAGGTTGGGAGATGTCTCAGAGGTATGCTGGTTGGATTTGGTCAGCCTGACTTAGGGTAGAGGAGACTGGCCTATGGCCAGATGTATCCTGTAGTCTCTTGGTTAAGGATTGATGTAATAGTGCCCTTCCCACGTAGTTTAGTGCCACCCTGGGCCAGGACACAGCTCTGGGAGTCATAGCAACTCATACATGGGTGGGTTTTATCAAAGGAAAACATAGCCTCATAAAATTGTCGTGTATTTTAAATAAACCGAAATTGCATAGTTCTCATTACACTCAAGAGATCCAGTGTCTCTCTCCCTGCTGCCTGTTGAGTTGAATTTCTGGCCTGTCTTCTAATCTCTCTCATTGCTTGTGTTGGAGGTTCATCAGGAGACTGGATGACTCTAATTTGAATTACAGTTTTACGTGCTGTGTTGAATTCTGGCCAGAGTTTTACATCCTTTGCAATCTTTAGGTTGGGCATACATTTGAAGATACCCAGTGTTAGGGTCCAACCATCCAAAGCAACCCAAGCAGACATGGATAACTTCTTTCTTTCTTTCTTTCTTTCTTTCTTTCTTTCTTTCTTTCTTTCTTCCTTTCTTTTTTTTTTTTTTTTTTTAAGGAGAAAAAGATAGGAGGTTATTGCTGATGTCTAAGTGAGCTGCTGGGGTTCAAGCAGAAAGGTTGGTGGACTTCTGCCAATGCCAAAGCGTATCCTTGACCAGAAGATGTCCGTTGCCCTTTTACTGAATTCGGTTCCATGTGACAGCGTAAACCAGTGTAAGAGAGAGTAGGAAAACCAGAATGTTAGCTCTCATAATGCCGAGGCAAGATTGAGTTGGGCCAACTGTGTCCTCTGGGGAGGATTGGTCACTCTCCTCCTGCTGATCTCCGCGGGAGCCCCGCATGGCAGCACTAGCTGTTGTTCAGTGTCTGCCTCCTTGCCCAATTCAGAGTGTTCAGCCCGTGATCACAACTGGTGGATCCTGGCTTGGGTGCAAAGGAGGGGAGAGAGGGTGTGAGAGGTGAATACCAAACAAGTGGACATAAAGAGACTTCAGGCGGCCAGTAAATGTGTAGAGAAAGACTCTTGGGAGTCAGGCTTTAGTGAAACATCTCACTTAATTCAGGAACAACAGCTGTTTAAACATTTGTGGGGTGGCTATGGGCTATAGGGGCGAATATATATTGTTGGTTGGGGACAGGATGCCTGGGAAGACTTATTTGCATAAGGAGCAATTCCAGGTGCTGCTGGACAGAACTATGTGGTGGATAGCCCTGAGGTTGCTTGGATTTTTATGCTAATTCTGCTTTCCTGGGAGGGTCTGCGAATGACTCTTGTGACTTGTGAACCATCCCCTAATGAATAAAGGAGTCAACCACTGGGTGAATAGGCAGGACTTCCAGGTTAGCTAGGGGAAGAGAGGATGCAGGAGAGGGGGTGGGTCCTTTTGGGTGCGGTGTGAGGACAAGATATAATTACTAGTGTCTGCCGGTTTCAATGGTGGATCCTGGATCCATCAGGATTCAACATCATCGGAGGATTTAGATTTTTTTTTTTTTTTGGGGGTTTTCGAGACAGGGTTTCTCTGTATAGCCCTGCCTGTCCTGGAACTTACTTTGTAGACCAGGCTGGCCTCAAACTCAGAAATCTACCTGCCTCTGCCTCCCAAGTGCTGGGATTAAAGGCATGCGCCACCACGCCCGGCTTGGATTTAGATTTAATAAGGTTTACAAGATTAGGATTTTAGTTGTGCCCAGTGGTTGAGTTACCGTTGTTTCTGAACTTGGTTTGTGTTGTGTTTTCCTTCACACTTCACATGGCATTCTCAGATTCAAGAGACAAAGGTACGGTGGCAAAGCGTGGGTTTGTCTGATGTACACCACAAAGGTTTTGAGGGTTTTGAAGCATGGGGCTGGTGTGGTAGTGACCCGCCAGTGGGAATTTAGGGAGCTGGGTGGAGAGATTTTGGAGTTCTGAGTCAGAGAGTCTCCACGAGATAAGAACTGCCTGGGGAGTCTGCAGGGGCTGAGAGTAGCTGGGTGAAGCACGGGAACTTGATTTTAAAAACCTTTTAAAAAAAAAAATATTTCCTGCAATATAACTAGATAATGGGAGAGGAAATTTTTCCTGGGTACTGAGCTATGTGACTGAAAGAGTAAAACGTAAAAACAAAATTCTAGGCCTTTAGACCCAGGCTTGGGAATGTGGCCTTTGTGATCATAAAACAGATAGCGACATTCCTCCACCCACCTGCTTCCTGGGTTCAAAGAGTGTTCATTCAAAGAAAGTCACCCTGACCATTACTGGAACCTGAAATGCAAATGTGCTATTGTTAGGGGCTCTTAGAAACTGTCTTGAGAGTTAACAATTAGCAGGTATTCCTTGTGACACTTATGACTTTGTACTTCCTTGTGACTCTTAACTGGTATCTTTGGTATTTTTTTCTAACAACGCCCTCCCCACTTCCTTGAGTTGTGGTTTCTTCCTTTAAATACCCCCTTATCCCGCTACTCGGGGCGCCACGGTCCTCTACCCCTGCGTGGTGTATGACCGTGGGCCCGAGAGCACTCTTGAATAAAAATCCTCTTGCAGTTTGCAGCAAGACCGTTTCTTGTGGGTGATTTTGGGGTGTCGCCTCTCCTGAGTCAGAACGTGGGGGAGTCCTCACGTTGTGGGTCTTTCATGACCTCTGGTGGGGCAAAGGTGAGGGCATAGGACTACGTGTACTGGGACATGCAGTCCTGGAGCAGTTGGGGAGTGATCCTACTCCTGCCAATTACAGAACAAGATTTTTGGGGCTGGGCTTGTTTTGACCCTATTTTTGCTCCTGCCCAGCTCCCCTGGTCCCACAGCTCCCTAGCCCTACACTCTCTTCTGTAAGTACTTGGAGCTGAAATTGGGGTTTAAGTTGTCAGGGTCCACGAAGGCTGAAGTGCTAGTAAAAGGCTGGGCAATGTGGCATTTCTGTAGCGTCTGATCTGAAGTGAGATCAGCTGGAATAGTTTATATCAGCTTTCAGGACCACGTCCAAAGGTGCTCCCTGCACGATGTTTGCCAACCATGCGGGAATCTGCTGAGACAAATGTAGACTAATGAGAGAAGTTTACATTTCCTCATAACTGGTGAAGGAGTGTAGTGAGAATTTTGGTTTAAAAAAAAAACAAAAAAGAAATATGGGAAGTGTTTTCATTTAGCCCCAGGTATGGCATATGGGGCTGCTTTCAGATTGTCCACAGTAGCTGAGTATGATTTGCCTCTTGCTCCAGCAGAAGTGTGATTTTGCCAGTGGCAGAGTTTTTGCAGATAGTTTTGTGTGATGTTTGGAATTCTGGAGACATTTCAAAGGGTATGTATGTAAATGCTGGATCCCCAAGAGGTGGTAGGTTGTTGGTTGCTGCTGGTTGTAATTTGTTAACTAGTCACGGGCAGGGAAGAAACAAGAAGAAATTAGTTATCCTGACGGTGAAGATCTTCCATCTAGTGTTAATGGGTTGAAAGTATTGAAGAAAAGGAATGGAGAAGGGTGGAAGTAAGAAAAACCTACAACATAATCAAAGTCTGGCTACAAAGGGGAGCAATCCCAAGACCAGGGGGAAATCCCGTTTTCAGGAATGGAGAGATACAGAAACTTAGACTGTACTTATCTGGAGTCCATTTGACCAGGGACAGGTGGATCCAGGTTGTAACACCTTTTTGATTACTTGAAGCTTACATGATTTTTTTAGTTTACAAAAAGATATCTATTAGCATTACCATTGTATTGAAATCTACATGGTAGAAAAAGCAGTTAACAGGTGTCTGTAAGATAGTAGGAGTAGACTCATGTCTTTGAGTCTTAACAAAAACTATAGTTTTAGGTTTAAAAGGCATGATTTTTGTTTCCAGAGAACAAGGTATATAGTTTGGTCAGAGATAATTTAGCGTGATGAAAAGCATTTTTAAGTTACATCTAGATGACAAAGAAAACTCAAAATCCCTTAGACCTAAATTTTTTACAACCTACTTTTAATAAGGGTTCAACCTCTAGCCCAGCACCCAGCAGAAGTAGAGGAAGAGAGAAGTTATTAGGAGGTGAGGGAAGTGATTAGAGAGAAGTTATTAGGAGGTGAGGGAAGTGATTAGAGAGAAGTTATTAGGAGGTGAGGGAAGTGATTAGAGAGAAGTTATTAGGAGGTGAGGGAAGTGATTAGAGAGAAGTTATTAGGAGGTGAGGGAAGTGATTAGAGAGAAGTTATTAGGAGGTGAGGGAAGTGATTAGAGAGAAGTTATTAGGAGGTGAGGGAAGTGATTAGAGAGAAGTTATTAGGAGGTGAGGGAAGTGATTAGAGAGAAGTTATTAGGAGGTGAGGGAAGTGATTAGAGAGAAGTTATTAGGAGGTGAGGGAAGTGATTAGAGAGAAGTTATTAGGAGGTGAGGGAAGTGATTAGAGAGAAGTTATTAGGAGGTGAGGGAAGTGATTAGAGAGAAGTTATTAGGAGGTGAGGGAAGTGATTAGAGAGAAGTTATTAGGAGGTGAACCTGTTCAGCAAGAGTTCTCTGAGGCAAGTTTGATCTTTTTGGCAGTAATTCAGTCTCATAGCAAACACCAAATACAACTCAGCACCAGCAGTCAGAGATGAGGCCATGGAAGTGGCATATTGCTGTAGGAACCTCATGAGTAGGTCTTGGGTGAGTTTCTCTCAATGGCAGCATAGTGAAGCATACCAAACCAATGCTTGGCGCTCGTCTCCCACTCTCTGTGGCGTCATATTTATATTACTTTGTCAAGCGTCCTTTCACGTTTGCTGTATCAAAACATTCTTTCACTTGTGTCTGCTTCAGGAAAATATTCTTTCATGTGTCTGCTTTAGCAAGGCATCCTTTTACCTGTTTGCTCCATCAAAACATCATTTGATCTAACTAACTTTCCAAAGAAACCAGAAGTTTTCCCTTTATCCTGAGCTTGTGACTGAGTAATAAAGAGTCAGTGCTTCATCAAGTCTTCAACTTCTGAAATCTCAGCGTGATAACAGCACAGAAGGGAAAGAAATCTGAAAACTTTTTTTTTAAGTTTCTATATATTTTAAATCATTTTTTGATCCTTAGAACGTAAGTTTTTATATCCTTAGACCTTGTGTTGGTTTTGAACATTTTTTTTAAATTTTAATCATTTATCAGAGACATAGTAGTTATTATTAACTGTCATTGTAAATTATGTTCTTTTAGTAAAAGGTTATAAACCTGTTTATCTTTTAACATGAAGCCTGTTAACAATGTAAACTTGGTTTCCTTTCCTTAACAAGGTACACAGCAGCTTTATTTAACTAAAGAACTAATGGACTAACAAGGTGGCTTGGGGGAAGAAGATGATTGCTGTTGTCTAAGTGGCAAAACTATAGTTAGCTTAGTATCGATGTGGTCAGAGACTTCAGAAGGACAAATTATAATCTAAATGGGCTATGTATCAACTAAAATGATCAAGGCTGGTCCATAGTTCATTATGTAGACAGCCATCCTAGGCTCCTGTGGTTTCCATGGTGATGGGGGCAGAGGTATCAGCATCAGAGACATTCCTGTGTAGGAGGAATATGGGAGGGATTGACTGTATCTTGTCTAGGTAAAGTGGGGCAGTCTGGGCCCTGAAGCAGTCTCGCCCAGTGGTTAGTTGCTGGAATCCAGCACTAGAGGGGTTCTGGAACCTGAGGATGGATGTGTGGTGTCAGGGAAAATGAAAACAGTGACCACCTGTTTAAGCAAGTGACCACCTATTCAAGCAAGTGGCCCTGAGCCATCTTTATTTATACAATCCCAATCCTGCTTGCCTGAGTAGTGATATTATTGGTTACTTTAATTTAAAGAGATCATAATATCAGCATTATAAAAGTCCCATCATTGTAAAGGCCCCCAATAGTTTTTCTTCCTCCTCCCACTGGGTCAGTCACACACCCCTAATCTTATTTTGCACTACAAAGCACAATTCAGAAAGGCAAAAATAAATGTCTAGTCAGGCATGACCTGTGGATATGAGCACAAACCCAGCTGGTAGCAAATGCCATTACACAGTTATGCAAGGTGATAGACAGATTAAACACTCCTGATTATAAGTCCAGTCATCAGATACTACCCCTCTGTCAAAATACATTTTAAACTGAAGACAAAGATGTGCTCATTTTACTAAGTAACCTTTCCTCATATGTACCTATCAATTTCTGATACTATCTTTCCGGAGCCACACACGTGTTCATCCTGCTACTGGACCCTGAGTTACTTGGCGGGAAATCGGGTTCCCTCCCCCTTCCTTTATAACTGAATGTCGGAACTAGTAAAGGAGAGCTTTGATCAGAGACTTGGCTCCGTTTCTTTTTTCGCCCTGTCTAGTTTCCTCTCTTTTCAGCTCGAGCTGCCATCCTCAGATGAACCGTTCACGTTGCAGACTGCTGGTCAGGCTGCAACACCTACCCATTTTAAGTCTCTGTTGTTTAGACATATCTTCCTCAGAACAGTTATGCAAGCAGGACATACTCCTCTTCTCAAGCCTGGGGTTGCCACAGACTTACTCAGTGTGACTGTAGCAGTATCTCTAGTGACACAATTATATGTCCCAAAATACTCAGGATTAATGGTCACAAGTAGAAGCTTGATAGAGGAAAGGAGGATTTTGCCCCTAGAATGAGTATTTAGAAAAACATAGAATCATCCACAGGGCTTTCAGTCTGCATAATCTTGGCTTTGCCCATGACCCACAAAGTGAAACTAAATATTGCTATGAGTATAAACAGCATAGCAAAAGCAAAGAGACCTTGTACCATATATGACCTAGGTAATAAGCAGTGGGCCACCAAAATTCACCACAGGTCCTTGCCAAGTGAGAAGGGTTTTCCATGGGCCTTGCCACAGAAATGGCCCATCAGTGAAGCAATCAAATGCGTACCCTGCAGCTGATGCATGGCCATCACCAGTTAATGTTTCCACAATCCAGGTGGAGTCCTTTGTTGCTGTGTCAGTTGTCTTCTTGGAGACCTTGAGGGTCATTGCTAGGACCTAAGAGTCTCTGTCATGATAATTTTAAACTTCTTAAATGCCATACTCAGCAGATCTCAGACAGGTTTAATGGCCAGTATCTACTGAGTATATTAAACATTTTGTCTATCCTTTTTTGAAGTTAGGGATTTTGATACAATTTTGCTAATGTATACTCAATAGCACTGATCTGTTTGAGTGTCTCTCTGTATCATCTGTTAGTAGTCATCTCTCTTGAAATGCCGTGTGGAATTCAGTGGGCCCAGAAATGAGAGATGTGATCCTCCTTTTCTGTTTCCTTCTAAAAACACTTGGAGACTTCATTTGAATGTCTGTGATATGGAATAAATGTGTGGAGCACCCAGAATTATATATTCTCAATGAAATGTACATTTACAGTGCAGTCAGTCTCACTATTTTTCTTATGTATATGTATGGGCTCTTTTAGGATGCGGTGACCTATGAGGATGTGTATGTGAAATTCACTCATGAAGAGTGGGCTTTGCTGAATCCTTCCCAGAAGAGTCTCTACAAAGATGTGATGCTGGAGACATGCAGGAACCTCACTGCTATAGGTAAGAATGTGAGTTTTCCTTCACTTTCTAAACAAGGGGACAAGGTTTCTTGGTTATTGGTGTACTTCTCTGATTTCTCTTGTGACAGAGGAAGAATGTGGTGACTATTGAGACATGATTCTCGGGTTTACCAAAGATACTAACTTAAAATTGCATACTATCCAATAATATATCATAAATTTTCTGGTATTATTATTTTAGGTTACAAATTGGAAGACAACATTGAAGAACACTGTCACAGTTCTAGAGGACGTGGAAGGTAAATTTCATGTGCAAGCTGATACAGATGCATCACTGAAGAAGTTTTAATGTGTCCTGAAGTTGTAAAGAGAAGCAGTAGTGGGAATAAGCACAGCTTTATGTATATTAATGAGGATTAAATTCTCACAAGGCTGTGTACTTCAATTTCAGGTAGCTAACCTGTGTCTGCAAGGCAAACTTCTAACAAACACAGAAATCATACCTTAACACATGATGATAGTTTAGTCATAGGCCTGTGAGAACTGTGTTGTAGAACTGTCAACCATTTAGTTTCATCCTATTCAATTTTAACAAAAAGCATGCACATTGATTGGGGACCCGTGAATGTCCAAGAACTTTTATAAACAAATAGTCGTTCCAAAATTTAGTGAGAAGAACAGTTTATGGGAGGCAAGAAGGCCGATGTCATGGAGAAACCTTAATCCTTATAGCACATATCTGTGGGGAACAAGAATTCAAACTATGTGAATATTTGAAAACCTTTTGTTTGTTATTTCTCCTTTAATAAGTATAACATCTATAATTGCAGATACAAGTCTTGTGAGCATAAGGGACATGGAAAGAAGCAATGTACCTTTGCACAGAAGAGTTTTCTTCAAACATATGAAAGGATCCATACTGAAGAGAAACCCTATGAATGCAATCAGTGCAGTAAAGCCTTTGCAAATTTCCGTAGTCTTCAAAAACATGAAAAATATCATACTGTAGAAAAACCCTATGAATGTAATCACTGTGGTAAAGCCTTTCCAAGTCCCAGTGCTCTTCAAATTCACCAAAGAACTCACACTGGAGAGAAACCATATGATTGCAGTGAGTGTGGGAAAGCCTTCACAAGTAAAAGTAATCTTCAAACGCACAAAAGAACTCACACAGGAGAGAAACCATATTGCTGCAATGAATGTGGGAAAGCCTTTGCATGTCTCAGTTATCTTCAAACACATGAAAACATTCACACTGGAAAGAAACCTTATAGATGTAACCACTGTGGTAAAACCTTTACACGGCGTAGTGGTCTTCAAATGCATGAAAGAAGTCATACTGGAGAGAAACCTTATGAATGTAATCATTGTGGTAAAGCCTTTGTTTGTAGCAGTAGTCTTCACAGGCATGAAATAATTCATACTGGAAAGAAACCCTATATGTGTAATCAGTGTGGTAAAACCTTTGCCCGTTATAGAAATCTTCGAAATCATGAAGAATATCATACTCTTGATAAACCACATAAATGTACTCTATGTGGTAAAGCCTTTGCAAATCACAGGAATCTTTATATACATGAAAGATATCATGCTGGAAAGAAATTGCACAAATGTACTCAATGTGGTAAAGCCTTTACATGGTCTAGTAGTCTTCAAATTCATGAAAGAAGTCATAGTGGAGAGAAACCTTATGAGTGTAATCAATGCAGTAAGACCTTTGTATGTTGCAGTACTCTTCAAAGGCATAAAAGAACTCACAGTGGAGAGAAACCTTATGAATGTAATCAGTGTGGTAAATCTTTTGCAAGATGCAGTTTTCTTCAAATACATGAAAGAATTCATACTGGAGAGAAACCTTATGTGTGCAATCAATGTGGTAAAGCCTATGCAAGTGGTAGTAGTCTTCGAAATCATGAAAAACGTCATACTATTGAGAAACCTTATAAATGTAATCAGTGTGCTAAAGCCTTTGCATGTCTCAGACGTCTTCAAATACATGAAAGAAATCATACTGGAAAGAAACTTTATGAGTGTAGTCAATGTGGAAAACCCTTTACAAGTCAAAATAGTCTTCAAATACACAGGAGAACTCATACTGGAGAGAAGCCATATAAATGTAGTCAATGTAGTAAAGCCTTTGCATGTTGCAGTAATCTGTATAGACATGAAAGAAATCATACTGGAGAGAAACTATGAATAATCATTGTGGTAAAGCATTTGCATATTCGAATAGTCTTCATAATCACAAAAAATGTCATTCTGAAGAGAACCCCTTTGGATATAATTGATTCAGTAAAGCTTTGGCACGTTAGTGTAAACTTCAGATACATTAAAGATATAAATTGGAGAGAAACCTGACAAATGTAATCAATGTGATACTGCCTCTGCGTGTTACTGGTTTCTTTAAGGTTATGAAAGAATTCCTACTGGAAAGAAACACCATGAATCTAATAAGTGCAGTAAAGCCTTACATATCAAACACATTTTCCTACTGAGACATCTCATTGGTGCTTATGTAAGATTAGTGGAACCGTTTCATCTTTAAAATGTCTTTTCAAAATGTATACAAATAGTCATCCAAGGATAGAGGAACACAATAATTTGAATAAAAGAGTAAATAGGTAGTAGACCAATGTAAGTTGTCGTCTGACTGGAACATGCACACCAGAGCATAGTTATATACACACAGGTAAAATTTATTAAAGATGAAATTAAAGCAAACAAAATGAAAATATTCAGAACATAATGGTTTACCAGTTAATGCATTGTAATATTTCAAGAATTGTCTATGTTCATCAAAAGAATGATGGGTCCTATTTAGATCCTGTTAAGAGGACTGCCGACTCTTAGCAGAAAGCTGCTATCATCTCTGCAGCCATCTCAGGCTGTTTACTTACAGGTTGGTACTTTTCCACCCTGACGAGAGACTTGTTTTCCTAGCATGATGTTTTTGCAAGCAGCCCACCACAGCTGAACACACTCTGATAACATCCTGTTTTTCTCAGACACATCCTCGACTTGTGGTTAAGTGTCTCCAGTTGCCCTCCCCAGCTTGTGCTTACATATCCATAGTTGCCTTTCAATAGACTCGGATCAGGCAGACTGTCTTGTCTCCATTCTTCGTGTCTCTTGCCCCTCCATCCCCACTCTCTCCCTTGCAGACCCCGTTGATTGACCTGTGAACTGGGTCAAGATCCTCCATTATCCTTTCACTCTCTGATTATAAGATAGGTCATTTTACAAACATCTCAGCTGGATATAGAGGTGCACGCCTGGAATCCCCCACTTGGAGACACAGGTGGATTTCTGAATTCGAGGCCAGCTTGGACCACATAGGGAGGTCCAGGATGGCATAGCTATGTAGAGAGATCCTGTGTCATAAATATCAAACAGACCCTCAAGACAACAACAATAAAGCCCCAACCAAACAACCATCTCTCCCTTTATGGATTCTTTTCCTAAAATAATCTGAATGTAGTGAGAAGTTTGTAATTTTGGGTTCTTTAAAAAACAGAAATGTTAAGTGAATATGTTTTTAAATCCAGGTGTGGGAATGTGGGGCTGCTTCAGATTGTTCATAGAAGCTGTGTATGATTTGCCTCTTGCTCTATCAGAGGTATGATTTTTGCCAGCAGCAGATAATTTATGGAATTGTGTGATGTTTGGAATTCTGGGGACTTTTCAGAGTTTATATAAATGCTAGGGCTCTAAGAGGCAGTGTGAGTGGCTGGTTGGTGTTTTTGTTGGTGTTGGTCGCAGTTTGTCAGTTTTGAAGTAGTACCGCAGAAAGAAATGAGAAGTAGAAATTACATATCCTGATGGCAAAGATCAGTCTTGCCCTAAGGAACCTGATACCCCTAATCAGCAGGAAGTAGTCTAATAAAAATTGCTTCCTTTCCCCTTTATCATTTCTTTCTCTCCTGTTTAGTTTTAGGGGTGGTATAAGGGAAGAAAAATGGGGTGGAGAAGGGTGGAAGAAATAAGAATCCCTAAAGTAGCAAACACCGGCTATAATTGGTGCTTATAAGTGGGACCAAGCAGAATGAGAAATTTGATTTCAAATATTTTAGAGGACACAGAAGTGGATGAAGGAATGGATCTTTGTTTCAAGATAACAGCAAAACATTTTGGCAGCTGTCATTGGAAAATTCCATGGTCTGCTCCCACAGGAAATTTTCTGTTTCTTTTCTTCTTTCCTACCTTTATTCTGTCTCAAAGAAGATTGGGAGAATGACTGAGCATTTGCAAAAATTGTGAGTAGATATGAGGGACCCAAATAACAAAAAATGGCAGAAATGGGAAGACAAAAGGGTTCTCTCAGCTCTTTTCTGAAGGGGCTGTAGAATTGGCAGGGAAATTGTGGATGGAAGTTGAAGCATTTGGGAAGCAAGAAACACTGGAAGAGGGAGAACAACAAAACCTCAGTCTGGGTGACTGCAAACAGGAGTTTCTCATAGGAGGAAAGAGGGTGAGAAGCTAGCTGTGCAAGAGGGTGGTCAGGTCAGGGAAAAGCAGAAAAGGCAGAACAGGCTGATGAAATAGCCCATTTTGAGAGAAAGGGTTAACCTTGAGCCAACTGTACCACCAGAGGTGGGGGTGTAGGTTACCTAATCACCATCATCTTTCCCAGTATGCCTGCTAGTATATGCTTTCTAATGGGATGGATCAAGGTTGTAATATAGGATGGTGACCTCTAGAAATGATAGATCTAGAGTGTTTTAAAGAGGCTGCGATTTCATATGGGATGTCCTCACCTTATATGAAAGCAATTGTAAAACCTGGCCTACTCAAAAGAGAATTATTCCCCAAGGCTGGAAGGAATTGGTGACAGTTGCACTAGAGGCCAGTCCACAATTGCAATGGCTAATGTGGTAGAGGGAAGAAGCTGTAAATACTGAACAGTGAAATAGAGCGAGGGGAAGGAGGCTAGTCAAGGACCAGTTGCTGACTCTGATATAAAGGAACAGATTCAGTTTGATGATGCTACTACAGAACAATGTTGATTAGCAATGTTAGGAGCTTGGGGCAAATTTGAGCACCTCAGAAAATGTTCACCTTGTTTACAAAGACTATATAAGCTCTGGCGAATTCTTCACTGAATTTTTTTTTTTTTTTGTACAAAAAATGTCAGTTGTGAACAAAGCCGTATCAGACCCTTATGTAAGACAAGCATTTATAGAAACCTGGCATATGGAAATATAAATACTGAATATTAAAAGCACTTATTAGACCATTAAAGGCAGGGGCAGCACCCATGTATAAGTGAATAAAGGATACAACTGATATTGTTCCAATGTGTACCAGGCTAATAGCATAGGTGAAGGAATAACTGGAGGTCTTCAATATCAAAAGGCCTGGTGATTGGATTGTGGGATATACTGTCATTTGCAAAGAAAGTGTAACCAAGGTCCTAAAGATTTCAGCTCTCAAGATGGCTGGTGCATTAATTGCAAAAAATAAGGGGTTTTGTGCAGGAAAAGTGAATAAGGCATCCTGAAGGGTAGTGGCTTCGGGAGTTGTGCAGGCAATGTGGCAAGGGTTGCCCTTGGACTATTGAAGTGTTGGTCCAGCAGATATCCAAGGCAAATTTTTACAGACAGGAGATTTCTTGGGGGCTTGACTTGAAGCCCCACAACAAAAAGTATGAGCTATTTGACTCCTGTCAGCCAGGAAATAGCAAGCAGGCAGAAAAATCTTAACTAAGTATTGTAAATGTAATGTATGCTTCTGCAGGCAGTGTTACTCTAGACCTGGCCGTAGATAAACACCTTACTCTACTTCTAAAACCTCAATGTTATAAAATATCTACTGGAATTTATGGTCCTTTGCATGCCTTGATAATAGGGATGATTTTGGAAAGGACTGGGTTAACTTTCCAAAGATTCATTGTGCATTCAGGAATTATAGATGAAGATTTCAAAGGAGAAATTCAAATTAATGACATGTTAAAAAAAAAAAAAGCAAATGATAGGATTGATAGGATGTGATAGAATTGCTCAGCTGCTCCTGTTTTCCTGCATCAAATGCAAAACTCCCACAGGAAAAAAAACCCCAAGAGTTTGGAAGTACTGGAAAATGTGTGTTCTGGCAGGCAGTTGTTAATGATAAGAGGCAAGAATTAAAATAGCAGGTAAATGGTATTTAGGTAGAAGGCTTGATGAATACAGGAGCTGATGTAACTCATTTCACAAACATTTTGGAACTCAGAATGGCCACTTCAAAAGGTTTATACACAGTTTCTAGGAATTAGAAAGTTATCTCAGATAAAAGAGTTTTCTAAGTGACTGGAAAGTCAAGTAGTCAAGGCCTTAAGTGGCTGACATAGTCATAAAATTATGGGGCCAAGATTTACCACAACAGTGGTGAAATCAGATTAATATTCCCTCACTGCTAGAGACCAAGCACGATGAAGCGCGGGATGCACTGGTAGATGCCTCTTGGGAAGATGCTGATACATGGTTTGAAAAAGAACTTCAGGCTGTGCCAGTTGTCCAAACACAGGGCATCACAGTGATTAAGTTTCCAGTTTTATATGGGAGGGCCACTGTTGTAGTACCAACAGCCCTACCCTTAGATGGTTCACTAACAACCATTCTGCTCATGCTGTTCTGCTTATGTTGTAGGATTATTTCCAGAAATAGAAATTGCCTTAGTTTCATCTTCACTTCCTGATATGCTACCGTTACAAATGGAACTACAAAATCTGGTTAAAGCCTGCCCAAATCCTTTGTTTATTACCCATTCTCAGATAGTCTGACCTTGGATTTACTGCAGAAGGGAATAGCAAGCTGATGCATTAATCTGTTTTATTTTTACTTCTCTAGAACAAGAACATCAAAACCTATCCACTGATGCTCACAGACTTCATGTGTCACATCCTACTTGGACAAATGGGACAATTGTGCAGGAATATCCTAAATGTGTTCCCTACTGCCTTAGTCAAATAGCAGTGGTTAATCACAGAGGTAAAAATACTAATGAATTGTGGCAGATGGATATCATTCTCTTTGCTCTTGTGCCACAGACACCATCCCTGTACATTTTCGTTGATACTTAAAAAAAAATTTTTTTTTCTGGGTAGTTTCTCAGTCCTCAGAGAATGCTTCAGCAGTGTGCTCTCTTCTTATACAAACTTTGGCTGTTATGGGCTGCCAACTTCTATCAAAACTGACAGCGAACCAGCCTATAGTAGTAAAAAGTATAAGAAGCTCTTTAAGGAATGGAATATAATTTACATTACAGACATTCCTTATCTTCACAGCCAGAGTTCACACTTTTGAAAGGCTAGACCAGGCTGGCCTCAGACTCACAGAGATCCACCTGCCTTTGCCTCCCAAGTGCTGGCATTAAAGGTATGCATCACCACAGCTGGGCAATGCCAAACTCTTAATTTTTGAATCCTAGGTCATCACCCTGGAACCTCCCCTTTGGGGACCATAATTGTGTTTCTGGTCTCAGACCAGAAACTTTTAATGCCCTGCCTCCACCTCCCAAAAGGTGGCATGAAAGGTCATTGCCACCACAGAAAGCTGGGAAAGTGTTAATATTTGGCCAACAGTGTTCAGCTGAGAGAGATTCGAGCAATCTTTAGTGAGTCTTATAGACACTGCTAATGTCTGGTGAATATCAATCAGGTGGCTTAAATATGACCTCTTTTCAGCTGTGAGCAGGAGGATCACACAGTGCACATAGTGTAACGGTCTGTGTATGCTAGACACCCTATGCCTACACGAGGTAGTGCCTACTGTGTGCAGAATTAGTGCAGGGACAACTTTGCACTACGGGTGCAAGTTCTACAGTCTCTCTGCAGGTCTGTCCAGCAGGACAGTTCTGTACTTGGGGTGGAGCCGCCCAGGACTGTGTACCACAATGCTGGGTCTATGCAAGCTAAGGGAGCCGCTCCTGTCACTCAAGGCCTCACTAGCCACTCAGGGCTTGGATACGGATGCCAGTTAGAATGGGGGCGGGTACTTCCGGTCCGCCATGCTGCAGGCTCCGCTGTGTTTCTGAGGGAGGCTTTGGTGGTTCCGGGTTCTGTGCTGAGACCAGCTGTTAGGAGCTGTGAGGAGAGCGGGCGAACTGGGAATCCGCGCCATGGTGAGCGGGGCCGCCGTCCCCACGCGGGGAGGATCCGTGGGAGCCCGTGTGGGGTTGCCCCGGGGTGCGGGAACTGTCTGTGGGACGCGGCGCCCGGTGTGATTCCGTTCGTTCACCTCAGGTTACTGAGGGTCCTTGCCCCTCGCAGGCGGAAACCGGACCTCTCCCTGGCACAGGTCCCCTGGCTGCGCCTGCGCACAGCCTGAGAAGTTGCTTGGAAACTCTTCTCGTCAGTCTGCAGGGCACGCGCATGCGCGGCTTTTATTGTCAGGGGAGAGAAGTGCTGCTGCCTGGCAGAGCTCTAGTTTCCCTAGCGTCTTCTACAGGTTCTTACTAGGCACTTGACGTTCACGTGTAGGGTACATCTACAGTGAATTCTGCGCAGGTCTAAAGACTGTGTCATTAACACATTCGCATGTGTTAATTCACGTGTGTTAGTAAGGCCAGACCCACTGTGTTTCCCTGCCTAAGTTGTCAGAATCGACCGAATATTAATTGCGATTTTGTTCTAATTGTTCTTTATGTTCTCCTGATCTTTTTATTCTTTTTTTTTTTTTTTTTTTAAAGATTCATTTATTATATGTAAGTACACTGTAGCTGTCTTCAGACACTCCAGAAGAGGGCGCCAGATCTCGTTACGGATGGCTGTGAGCCACCATGTGGTTGCTGGGACTTGAACTCTGGACCTTCGGAAGAGCAGTCGGGTGCTCTTACCCACTGAGCCATCTCACCAGCCCCTTTTTATTCTTTCTTAAACAGCAGTCTTTATCGCAGGTGTAGGGTAACTTAGAAGTCAGACGGTGTCCCTGTGCTGTTTATTCAGTCTTGTGTGCTCACGTTTTCATTCATGATGACGTTTTGTCATCTGTTTTCTGTCGTTCATTGCAGAAACCGTTAGACTCTTTATTTGTTGGATCTATAGCTCAGATTCTGCACTAAAATAATATTGAGACTTCTTGTCTACAATCCTTGAATTTCTCTACTTTGGTTGATTTCATTGATTCTTTTTATAACATAGTTACAGTTTTGGCTCCAGACATTTGTCACATTTCTAGGTATTCCTGTATTTATTCAAAAGGACATGTAAGTGTTATGAGGGTATGTGTTTTTTATTTACTAAATTTCTTTCATGTGCATGAGTGTTTTTGCTTTAGTGTATGTGTTCATCAGTTGGGTGTTTGGTGCCCACAGAAAACTAAAGAGGACATCAGATGCTCTGCAACAGGAGCTATGGATAATTTTGTGCCACCATGTTAATGCTAGTAACAAATGATATTAGCATGATGCATGTTAGAACAATATCAGTTGTCTCCTTTATCCACTTGTACATGGGTGCTGCCCCTGTCTTTAACGATTTAATATCTTTTAAAATATTCAGTGTTTGCATTTCCAAATGCCAAGGTTTCTATTAACACTTGTCTTATTACAGAGTCTGATACAGCTTTGTTCATAGCTGATGTTCTTTGTAAAACATGAGTCCCAACCAGTCCAGGTAGGGCTTTTAAAAAAATAAATTTATGAGAAGGTCTCTTATGTTGACTCAGGTTGCCTTCATCCCACTATGTGGCTACACAGGCCTTGCTCCCTTTCAGAGTCAACATCCTCAACTCTTGGATAAAAGGTTTGTAACATCACATGGTTCTAAAAAAATATCTCTGTGACTCATGTCATGGGCTGTCCATAAGGCTTTGTGTGTGGAGTATGGGTTCTCCCTTGAGACCAGAATAGAAGGAAAAGTTCATTGTGTCCATTGCAGGGGGAGATAGGCTATGCAATAGCTGAATTACAGGTTGTTTAATTCAGTGAACTGCTGGGGTCTTTGTTATAAAGAAGGTGCCGATGTGTCAGGTGAATGACTTTCTTGTACTTTTCCTAGCATGCATCAATTCAGACCATATGACTGAAGCCAAACCAAATTGGTGGGTCCAATTTTGGAATATTATTTTGCGCTAATGAAATTTTCAATTGAACAACTCTCTCATGTGGGTAAATAAATGCGAATCTGGTTGGCTCATTTCACTCTGGTAGGAGGCCTGAGACACAGGGTATTGATTGGGCTGTGGATTGTGTGGCTGCTTACAGCACTCAGCAGTTAACATTTACACAGGCCAGGCCAGATAGTCACCTATTAATGGCATTTTCTCTACCAGGAAAGAATTTATTCTGTTTTAAAGTCAAAATATCTAGCTGCTCTTTTATTTACTTCTAATCTCTTTTAAAAGCCAAGTTTCAATATGTGACTTAGTGTGGGGGTTGAATGGATATGGCTCTCATAGACTCATGTGTTTGAATGCTTGCTTCCTAGGGAGTGGCACTATGAGGAGATGTGGCCTTGTTGGAGTAGGTGTGGTCTTGTTGAAAGGAAATGTGCCACTGTGGAGGTGACCTTTGACTTCTTTATGATCAAATGTAGTCAGTGTGATACAGTCCCCTTCTTCTTCTGCCTGTAGACCAAGACTTAGAACTCTCAGGATCTTCTCCAGCTCCACGTCTGCCAGGATGCTGCTATGCTTCTTGCCATGATGATAATAGACTAAGTCTCTGAAACTGTGAGCCGGCCCCAATGAAATGTTTTCTTTTGTAAGAATTGCTGTCTGTAGTCTTGGTGTCTCTTCACAACAATGGAAACCTTAAGTAATACAGTTAGCCTATGTTTTATTGCTATTACAAGACCGTGACAATTCTTATAACAGGAAGCATTTAATTGGGGATTGCTTACAGTTTCAGAGATTTATTCTTTTGTCATCATGGTCAAGAGCATGGTGGCATGCGGCAGGCATGTTAACTGAGAGTTCTACATCTGGAACTGTAGGCAGCAGGAAGAGAGAAAGCCAACGGTCCTGGCTTGGGCCCTTGAAACCTCGAAGTACACCCCAAGTGACACTTTCTTCTACAACACCACCCCTCCTATTCTCTGCCAAGGGCTGCCATCCCTCCTGACTATTGAAACTCAGGTCATGCCCCTTGTCACATATTTCCTCCAAGACCAAAGGCCACTTGTCCCGATCCTTCTCAAGCATTGCCACTCCCTGATGACCACTCAATGAAACATAAGGGCCTATGGGGGTCATTCTCACTCAGACCACTGCAGTATCATTGACTATCTGGCCTGGCCTGTGTAAATGTTAACTGCTGAGTGCTGTAAGCAGCCACACAATCCACAGCCCCAAAAATATCATTTTTGTACATACATTACTGCTCTCGTCTCTGTTTGCTTCTGTTCTCCAATGCTTCTCACTTATTATGAACTTCATTCAATTTTCTGCAAGTGGTTATTCATTCATTTATTTTTTAGAACAATGTGTCATGTAGGTATGTGTCTTAGTTTTTCTGTTGCTATGATGAAGCATCATGACCAAAGAACAGGTTGGAAAAGGTTTATTTGGCTTATACTTCCACATCACTGTTCAGTATTGAAGGAAACCAGGATGGGAACTCAAACAGGAAAAGAACCTGGAGGCAGGAGCTGATGCAGAGGCCATGGAAGGCGCTGCTTACTGGCTTGCTCCCTATGGTTTGCTCAGCCTGCTTTCTTATAGAATCCAGGACCACCAGCCCAGGGATGGCACCACTCCCAGTAGACTAGGTCCTCCCCATTGATTGCTAATTAAAAAAAAAAAAAAATGCCTTGCAGGTCTATCTACAACCCAGTCTTGTAGAGGCTTTTTCTAAGCTAAGGTTAGACATGTATCTTTAAGTCAGTCTGTGTTAGTCGGAATAGATAGGTAAATCTTTTTTATTTTAAAGATTTATTTATTATTATTATAATATCTAAGTACACTGTAGCTGTCTTCAGATGTACCAGAAGAGGGCGTCAGATCTCATTATGGATGGTTGTGAGTCACCATGTGGTTGCTCAGGACCTTTGGAAGAATAGTCGGAGCTCTTTACCACTGAGCCATCTCTCCAGCACGAGAGACATATTTTTTTTAAAAGTTATTTATTTATTTTATCTATACTAATACACTGTAGCTGTCTTCAGTCACACTAGAAGAGGGCATTGGATCCCAATACAGATGGTTGTGAGCCACCATGTGGTTGCTGGGAATTGAACTCAGGACCCCTGGAAGAGCAGCTAGTGCTCTTAACCACTGAGCCATCTCTCCAGCCCAGAGAGACATATTTTTAAGCAAGTGATTCTTAGTGTTTTAATCCTGGAATCCTTTAACATAATTCTTCTTTTATGTTGTGACCACAACCTTAAAACAAACATATGACAGTCTGGCAACACTAGGGGACCTCTGCAGAAAGGTCTTTTGATTCTCAAAGGGTTTCAACCCATAAGTTGAGAAACTGTTTCAAGTTCCTTATCAGAGTGTCTAAGGTCATTATTCTGTTGCCTCATAAGATAGGAATTTTGTGGCCTGGTGTTTAGCTGTGGTATTTATTAGTCTTATTTATCTATCCATCAAGATCATATATTGATAAGGTCATTACAATAAAATATCTGATGAACTTTAAATTGTCTCATAGCCTTATAAATTTAAAAATTTGCTGTTTCTAAAATGTCCAGTTTTTAATTTTTTTTTGTAAAATTCCTAAACTTTCTTTAAAGAAGTTTAAAATTTCTCAATTGTATGTTTTGCAGTATTGAAAAAGTACCTGTGTAAAGGGTGAAGTCAGAGAGCACAGTCATTTTTAGAAGGCAAAACCAAGATTTAACAGTGTAAACAACTCAGTGTTTCCAAAATCAGTAACAACTGGCTTACTTTTATGTTACAAAGTTGTAAAGTTTTTGTTTTTTTGTTTTTTACATGACTGTATGGAGGTGCAGTTTTAATACTTTCACACACACACACACACACACACACACACACACACACGCCCTTGGGTTTTAAGACAGGACAGAAATTATATAAAATCTTTTCCTGATTTTAAAGTATCTTTGGACACATTTTCTTGGTTAGCTCATGCCCGGTGCTGCTGCCCAGAATGGCTCCCACCCTGAGTTAGGAGTTTTAAGTTAACTTTTTGATACAGATGTTACAGGTTTTTAACCATACCCAATAACTTATAAGCCAATAATCTATAACCAAGACATGTAGAACATTGTATATGCATATATTTAAGACCAGTCGGAAACAAACATGTAGTGGCCACATTATACATTTGAAACAGACAGACAAAACTTCCTCCAGTTGTAATTTCAAGAGAAGAGGACCTTGCTACCTGTTGAGTCCAGTTCTCATGGTCACAGTGGTTCTCTTGTGTGACAGCCACTGAATACCTGTTGTAAAAAGCTGATGTGCAGGTGACTTTTTAAGAGCATCTTGTACAGATCAGGTGACCTAGGCTTTATTCCCTGGCTCTGTTTCCTCTCTCAGGGTATCCAGGCACTGTTATCCACATGCCTGGAATGAAAGCAAAGAAGCTTATGCAAGTGGGGTGTATTTGCAGGATCCAGCCAGCTTGAATGCAGGGGAGAAAGAGCCTTGGAGAGATTCTCAGTGAAACAGCCCTCCTTTTTTGGGGGTCTATATGGACTTTCGGAGGTGGGTGGGTTTTCAGTGAGTGTACATCATTGGCTGGGCTGAGGTGCTGGGCACACCCCATTAGCATGAAGAGGAATTTCAGGCGCTTGCTGGGCATGTCCTCAGGGAATGAGGAAGCTAAATGTGCAATTTGGTCTCCAGGCTATGTAGCTATCTCAGGGTGGCAGAGGGTTGGGGTCGTAGAGCCTATGTGCATTAGAACATGCAGACTCGAAGGAGGGAACAGTCCTACCTCCTGGTGGTCTCAGGACAAGATTTTTGGGATTTGGACATGTTTCAGCCTCGCTCTTGCTCCAGATTGGCTTCCTGAAATTGCACAACTTTCTGGCCTTAACAGTGGCTCAACAGATGCAAAGGTGAAAAAAGCAGCCCGACGTGAGTAGAATGCTATGTTCCCTGAGGCCACGGTGAAGTCGTGGCCTTTGCAGCTGCTGAGGCTCATGTCCGGGTCAGAGGGCTTGCAGCAGCAGGTGTCCATGTAGATGTCCGTGGCCTGTATTACTACCAAAAGCCATCAGACATCCCTGGTCTGTGCTGGCCCTGCCCCTCCTTGTTGTTGTTTGGAGGGAGAGACTACCCCCGCCCCAACCCTTGCCACCTATATCAAGCAGGAGAACTGGCCTTGCCACTCAGTGGCTGCAGCACTTGGGAGGGCTTGGCCTATGCCTTGCTTAAGCAGGACAGTAAAGCTGACCCTGGTGGTATGGGTGTGGGTGAGCTGTTGGTGTGACCAACTTAGCTATCACTCAGGTCAATATCCAGGGCTATGAGTTAAGTCAACCCAACATCTACTTCATCTTTGAACTGCTAGGGCGCATGAAGGGGCTTCACTTGCAGATTTAAAGTCCCAGGATCTCCACAGCACAGGACACCAGGATACCCAAGGGGCTTCTGGGGAGGGAGTAGAGGCCAGAGCACTCATTGCAATGAACATTTGCAACTAAGAAGTGTGGACAAAAGTTTATACTGTGAGACACACTGTGCTACATGCACAATGGCTTCCACAACAAGATTTTTTCTGGGGTGGAGGGAGTTGAAAGGGCAGAGGGCTGAAACAAAGGGGCAGGCAGATGAGAGGTATTGGGGTACATGATGAGAAATTCACAAAGAATAAAAAGTGGCTGTCATGGTTTGCATATGCTCATCCCAAGGAGTGGCACTATTAGAAGGTGTGGCCTTGTTGGAGGAAGCGTGTCACTGTGGGGATAGGCTTGGAGATCTTCCTCGTTGCCTGAGGATGCCCAGTCTGTTCCTGGCTTCCTTCAGGTAAAGATGTAGAACCTGCAGCTCCTCCTGCACCACACCTGCCTGGATGCTGCCATACTTCTGCCTTGATGATAATGAACTGAACTTATGAACCTGTAAGCCAGCCCCAATTAAATGTTGTCTTTATAAGATTTGCCTTGGTCATGGTGTCTGTTCATAGCAGTAAAACCCTAACTAACACAGTGGCTGTGGAGCGTTTTCTTAATTAGTGATTGATGCAGAAGGGCCCAGCCAAATGTAGTTGTGCCATGCATGGACTATTGGTCCTGTGTTCTGTATGAAGGCAGACTGAGCAAGCCATGGGGAGCAAGCCAGAAAACAGCAAAATTCTATGGCCTCTGCCTCCAGATTCTTGCCTGGCTTGGGTTTCTGTTCTAACTTTTTGATAACGAACTGTATTTTAGTTAGGGTTTTACTGCATCTAGGCAGGCATGGTGCAGGAGCAACTGAGAGTTCTACACCTTCATCTGTAGGCTGCTAGAAGAATACTTCTAGGCAGCTAGGATGAGGGTCTTAAGCCCACACCCACAGTGACATACCTACTCCAACAAGTCCACACCTTCTAATAGGGCTACTTTCTGGGCCAAGCACATTCCACTCCCTGGCCCCCATAGGCTTGTTCAAACATATGAGTCTATGAGGGCCATATCTAGCCACAGCATAATAAAAAGTACATTTAATCCAACTTCCAAAATCCCCTTAGCAGTCTCAACAATGTTAAAAGTCCGAAGTTCAAAGTCTCTTCTGAGATCCATCCAGTCACTTAACTGTAATCTCCAAAGCAGGACAGGAAACCAGCTGGGCAAACTCCAGACTCTGCATTTCCATGTCTGATGTCAAAGTGGTCTTCAGATCTCCAACTCCTTTTTCATCTTTGTTGACTGCAACAAACTTCTTTCTTCTGGGCTGGTTACACTCCCTCTTAGCAGGCTTTCCTCAGCAGATATCTCATGGCTCTGGCATCTCAAACATCTTGGGGCCTTCAAGGCAACTTTAATATTATACCTTTTTGTTCTAATGCCTGGGATCCAAACATGATCTTCTGGGCTCCTCCAAAGGGTCGGCATCACTTCTCCAGCTCTGCCCTCTGTAGCACTCTAAGCTCAGGTTGATCCACTCCATTGCTGCTGCTGTTCTTGGTGATCATTCCCATGGTAGTGGCATCTCCAATATACTAGGGTCTTCCACTGCAACTAGGTTTTACCAATAGTCTCTTATAGGCTCTCATCATGGTGCCAAGCCTCAACTCCTTTGCATGTTCCCATCAGTCCTGGGCGATCAACTACAACTGAGGCTGCACCTTCACTAATGGCCTTCCATGGACTCTCACAGTGCCAAGCCTTAGCTGCTCTTCATGACCCCTTCATGCCTTCAAAACAAGTACCACTTGAGTGACTCTTACACATTACCAAGTGCGGCTGGCTGCAGCATGAGGTACAACCTTGGCTATCTTTGGAACACAGCCTCTTTGTTCTCAGAAAAACTTCCCAGAAGATTTCACCTCAGTGATGCCGATCTCTTCTTAATTACCACTAATTTCTGAGCTCCAGCTAATCAGCATCAGTTGTCCTAGTAGTCCCTTCTATTCTGGACTCTAAAGCCAGAGCCACATGGCCAAAACTGTGGATTTCTGCTGCTTGTTGGGGCTGGAACATATCTATCTTGTTCGATTACATTATCACCAGCTTTCTGTTCTTCAACACCTTCACTGCCTAAGTTTGGCTGTCCTGGAACTTGCTCCGTAGACTAACTTTGAACTCAGAAATCTGCTTGTCTGTCTCCTAAACACTGGGATTAAAGGTATGGCCCACCAAGCCTGGATTTAAGTTTTTCTTCACTTAGAGCCTGCTTTTTCCCAGGATGGCCTTGAACTCAGAGATTTGCTTGGCTTTATCTCCTGGGATTAAAGGCTTGTACTACCATGCCTGGATCTAAATTTAGCTGGGTAGGATCTTTTTTTTTTTTTTTTTTAAGATTTATTTATTATATGTAAGTACATTGTAGCTGTCTTCAGACACAACAGAAGATTGCATCCAACCTCATTATGGATGGTTGTGAGCCACCATGTGGTTGCTGGGATTTGAACTCAGGACCTTCTGAAGAGCAGTTAGTGCTCTTACCTGCTGGGCCATCTCTCCAGCCCCAGCTGGATAGGATCTTGCCCCAAAGTCCCACTCCCTTCATCTGCTGTCTCCTAGAACCCAGGATTAGGATCCATTTCACTTCCTGGTACCTGTTTAATACTTGAACCATATATTTTTTTATTTTTCCTTTCTAAGCTTGCTCCACTTGTTTAAAATCCTCTTCATGGGACTTAACCAGAAAACAAAGTCTATGATGGGATTAAAGGTATGGTCCACCAAGCCTGGATTTAAGTTTTTCTTCACTTAGACTCATTTCTGAGACTTCCTTTGTCAGTGCAATTAATCTGATTCTCTTCACCTTAGCCTCAGGTAGAATCTTCAGACAAGGGCAAAAAGTAGCCACATTCTTCACCAAAATACCACAAAAATGGCCTCTAGGCCACATATTGAAATTCTCCACTGAAACTTCTTGGGCCAGGTCTGCACAATTCAAATTACTCTTAGTAACAAAGTCTTCCATATTCCTAATAGGATTGCTCATTAAGCCCCATTTAAAGCGTAGCACTGTTTTGCAAATCCAAAGTCCCCAAATCTACATTCTTCCAAACAAAAACATGGTCAGGACTGTCACAGCAATACCCCACTCCGGGCACCAACTTTTGGCTTAGGGTTTTACTGCTGTGAACAGACACCATGACCAAGGCAAGTCTTATAAAGACAACATTTAATTGCTGCAGGCTTACAGGTTCAGAGGTTCAGCTCATTATCATCAAGGTGGGTACATGGCAGCATCCAGGCAGGTGAGGTGCAGGAGTTCTATATCTCCTGCTGAGAGTTCTACATCTTCATCTGAAGGCTGCTAGCAGAATACTGGCTTCCAGGCAGCTAGGATGAGGGTCTTAAGCCCACCCCCACAGTGACACATTTCCTCCAACAAGGTCACACCTCCTAATAGTGCCACTTCCCAGGCCAAGCCTATACAAACCATTACAAACTGTTATATGAAAATGTGAGTAAAAAAAACCCCTTTTGCTCCCTCCTCCCAAAATGATTGCAATCTGGGATTAGTTACTCATAGTTTAAGGACTGTAAGATCCAGAATACAGAAAAAACATCTTAAATAGTTGATAATGAAACAATATTAGAATGTTCTTTTTCCATACCTTGTTCATGTCAAAGCAACTAAGAAATGAATATAAAACTACAGGTTCCTAGAATATGCTTGGGTAGACATAAGAATGGATGCCACAGGTGGAAGACAGGAGTCATTACTGTCTTAGGGAAAACAGGCATGGAGATTACCAGGGGGTGGGGGTGGGGTGTGAGGTTAAGCAGTAAGACCCAGCTTCACCTGTATCTGCAGCCTCCTGCTGTCCTAGCTGCTCACTGGCAGCAGATCACTTAGCTCCCAGCAGGCTATTTTGGTTCCCCTGGGGTGTGTGTTTGCCCAAGGTTGAATCTAGGCTGATGCAAATTCACATGAGTCTTTGAAGTCTAAGCATTGTAGATCATTAGCAGTTTCCTTTGATAACTGGATAACTATTTGTTGGAGCCACACAGCTAATAGAATTTCTCATTTGGCTGGGGAAGTTTATACATCAGGTAAATCAATGTGTAAAAATAAATCAAAGCAAACACACAGCATGGAAGTCTGACATCTCCTTAGTGGACTGGAGTGACACCAGGAAATTTATGGGTGTTGACCATTCAGTTTATGCCACGTGGTTTCAATAATCTATAAATTACATGGCATTTATCCTTTTTTACGAAACCATGGTGAAGAAGAGAAGCTGCAGAGAGAAAGAGCCATCTAAACTCTTTGAAACTGAGACGCAGAGCTGCAAGATTTGGGTTTTGCCTAGAAAGATTTCAGTCTTTCCTTGGTCCAGGTTTTTTTTTTCCTTTTCTCTTTGTTGGAAAGAGTATGTGTACTCTGTGCCATTGTGCAGCCACATATATATATACATATATACACACACACATATATACATACATACATACATACATACATATATATGTGTATATGTATGTATGTATATGTATATATTATATTATAAGATATCACAGTCAAAATCTTGCCTGGAGCCTTTTCGCCAAGATGGTGCCAAAAGCGAAGAAGGAAGCTCCTGCCCCTCCCAAAGCCGAAGCCAAAGCAAAGGCCTTGAAAGCTAAGAAGGTGGTGCTGAAAGGCGTCCACAGCCACAAAAAGAAGATCTGAACATCACCCGCCTTCTGGCAACCCAAGACCCTGCGGCTCCGGAGGCAGCCAAAATATCCTCAGAAGAGTACGCCCAGGAGAAACAAGTTTGACCACTATGCTATCATCAAATTCCCACTGACCACTGAGTCAGCCATGAAGAAAATAGAGGACAACGCTCTTTTGTTCATTGTGGATGTCAAGGCCAACAAGCATCAGATCAAACAGACTGTCAAGAAACTCTATGACATTGATGTAGCCAAAGTCAATACCCTGATAAGGCCCAATGGAGAGAAGAAGGCGTATGTTTGCTTGGCTCCTGATTATGATGCCTTAGATGTTGCCAATAAGATTGGGATCATCTAAACTGAGTCAGATGGCTAATTCTAAATATACACTTTTTTTTTCACCATTAAAAAAAAAAAGATCCGGTGCCTAGCAAACACAGAAGTGGATGATCACAGTCAGCTATTGGATGGATCACACGGCCCCCAATGGAGGAGCTAGAGAAATTACCCAAGGAGCTAAAGGGAACTGCAACCCTATAGGTGGAACAACAATATGAACTAACCAGTACCCCGGAGCTCTTGTCTCTAGCTGCATATGTATCAAAAGATGGCCTAGTCGGCCATCACTGGAAAGAGAGGCCCATTGGACTTGCAAACTTTATATGCCCCAGTACAGGGGAACCCCAGGGTCAAAAAGGGGGAGTGGGTGGGTAGGGAATTGGGAGGGTGGGCATGGGGGACTTTTGGGATAGCATTGAAAATGTAAACGAGGAAAATACCTAATAAAAAAAATAAATTATAAAAAAAAAAAAGATCTTGCCTGGAGTGTCAGAAAAACCTTTGTACATTGGAACAATGTTAGTACTATTCCATAATATGGCAATCTTTGAAGTAAAACTAAATATGTTTTGCGTAATGGGATGACTGGAATAGGCTCTCCACAGGAGCATGCCATGAGCTGTGTTGAAATGTGGTAGGCTGAATGACAACTCTCCCAGGTAGGATGGTTTATTTGAACATTTGCCTCATGTTTGTGGCTTTCATTGAAGTGCGTCTGGAACCTTAGGAGGAGGATCCTTTCTGGAGGAAGTTAGTCTCTGGGGAAGGGTGTTGAGTGTTTATTTTCTCACCACACTTCATCTTTTTACGTCTTCTGGTGGTTCAAACTGAGCACCATGCTTTCTTCTCATGCACCCACACCTTTCCACCATTACACACTTCATCCCTGAAAAGTGTAAGGTAGAATAGAAGCAGTTGCTAGCTCACTAAACTAATTTTCTGGCCTTATATATTTTATTTTTATATTGCTGGCTGATAGAATTAATTTTTTAAGGGGTTGAAAGGTCAAGATTTTATTGTCTTCATAACAAAATTGGCTTAGAACTTGATCAGTTGGCTCTTTCTCGTCTTATCTCCTCCCAGTTCAAAATGCTTGCATCTCTTAATAACTAGCATCCTCTTAGATCTTCAGTTGGGCTCAACACATTCAAGTCTCAGCACAATCTTCTTTGTAGTTTTAAGCCTTTTTGTGGAAAATAGGTTTAGTCTGCCCACCATAAACACACTGTTTCCTGTTATAATGCTGCTTTCCCTGGGTATACAAAGAATCATTGCTCTTCTTTTTTTTTTTTTTTTTTTTTTTTTTTTTAGTTTTTCGAGACAGGGTTTCTCTGTGTAGCCCTGGCTGTCCTGGAACTCACTTTGTAGACCAGGCTGGCCTCGAACTCAGAAATCCGCCTGCCTCTGCCTCCCAAGTGCTGGGATTAAAGGCGTGCGCCACCATGCCCGGCTCATTGCTCTTCTTGTACTGTGTCACCTTGTGGGATTGGTGCTTCCCCATATTTCTTGCAGAATGTCTGGTGGGTCTTAGGAACATCCACCATGTTTGCAGGACTGCTATCAGCTCAGAAAGCATAATTAGGTTTTGTACGTGTCACGCCGTTCCTCCTGTGCCGAGCTTTGCTCACAGCTTGACTTTGGAACCTTGGCAGAGGGTATTGTTTTCACCAGGGTGGCATCCATTCATGACATTAATACTGAGGCTTCAGGATCATCGCATTGCAGTTTAACATTCTTGCTACCTTTGTGGAGTTTTGATTTTGAAAAAAAATAAAAAACAAAAAAACCATGGGCTGGCAAGATGGCTCAGTGGGTAAGAGCACTGACTGCTCTTCCAAAGGTCCTGAGTTCAAATCCTACCAACCATATGGTGGCTCACAACCACCCCTATGAGATTTGACCACCCTCTTCTGGTGTGTCTGAAGTCAGCTACAGTGTACTTATGTATAATAATAAATATATCTTTAAAAAGTATATGAATCTTTTGTGCATATGTGTATATATGCATATATATATATGTATTTGTGTATCACATACATATGTTCACATATACATGTATATAGATGTATACTGCTTGTGTGCCTGATGTTTCCTGAAGTGAGAGGAGAGCATTGGATTCTCTTGATGTGGAGTTATGAATGGCTGGGAACTTTCAAGCGAGTGTTAGGATTTGATCCAGGTCCTCTGCAAAAGCAACATGTGCTCCTAACTGCTGACCCAGCTTTCTTCCTTATGGTTATAATAAGGACGTGTGAGTGTCTCTCCGTGTTATCTGTTAGTAGTCACCTTTCCTGCAGTGGCATATGGAATTCAGTGGGCCTGAAAAGGAGTGGTGTGATCCCCTTTTCTATTTACTTGTAAAATGTCTTGCTGACTGCATTTGAAATATGTGATAAGGAATAAATGTGTAGAGCACCCAGAATTATGTAAATATATTCTCAGTGAATGTATATTTACAATGCAGTCTCACCATATCTATTATGTACATGTGTGGGATATTTTAGGCTGTGGTGACCTATGAGGATGTGCATGTGAACTTCTCTCACGAAGAGTGGGCTTTGCTGGATTCTTCCCAGAAGAGTCTCTACAGAGATGTGATGCTGGAAACCTACTGGAACCTCACTGCTATCGGTAAGAATATTAGTTTTCTTTCACTTTATAAACAAGGGAACAAGTGTTTCTTGGTTATTGGTGCACTGTGATTTCTATTGTGACAGAGGAAGAATGTGGTGAATAATCAGACATGGTTCTCAACTTCACCAAAGATTCTGACTTAAAATTTGCATACTATCTAATAATATATCATAAATTTTCTGGTACTGTATTTTAGGTTACAAATTGGAAGACCACAATGTTGAAGAATACTATCAAAGTTATAGAAGACATAGAAGGTAAATTTCATGTGCAAGCTGATATAATTGTATCACTGAAGAAAATTTAATTTACTTTTAAGTTTTAAAGAAAAGCAACAGTGTAAATAAGTACAGCATTATGTATATTGATGATTAATAAATTCTCATAAGACCATGTACTTGAATTTCAGGTAGCTGAGCTGTGTTTATAAGGCATTCTTTTTAGAAACAAGACAAGGAAACAATATCTTAATACATGACACTATTTTAGACAACCTGAGAGAACCACATTGTTGAAATGTCAATTTATTTGTTTCATCTCATTCAAGTATTATAAAAAGCCTGCACATTGGTTATGGGATTAGTGTATGTCTAAGACTTTATAAGCAAATGGTCCATAGTAAAGCTAGGGCTACTCATATACTTCTAGTGACTTTCCAAAGTTTAGTGAGAACAACAGTTTATGGGAAGCAAGAAGGTTGCAGTCATGGAGAACCCTTAATCCCTATAGCACATATCTACGTGGAATGAAAACTTCACCTGTGTGTATGCAGTGTGAAACCTCTTGTTTGTTATTTTTCTTTTAATAGGTATAACATCTGTCATTGTGAATACAAGCCTTGTGAGCATAAGGGATATGGAAAGAACCAATATATATTTGCCTGTAACAATTTTCTTCAAATATATGATAGAATCCAAACTGAAGAGAAACCGTATGGATGTAGTCAATGCAGTAAAGCCTTTGCAAATTTCCGTAGTCTTCGAAAACATGAAAAAAACCATACTAGAGAAAAACCCTATGAGTGTAGTCAGTGCAGTAAAGCCTTTGTAAGTCGCAGTTCTCTTCAAATACATGAAAGAACGCATACAGGAGAGAAACCCTATGACTGTAATGAATGTGGAAAAGCCTTTTCAACTCGCAGTCATCTTCAAATACATAAAAGAACTCATACAGGAGAGAAACCCTATGATTGCAGTGAATGTGGAAAAGTATTTTCACGTAGCAGCAATCTTCTAATACATAAAAGAAGTCATACAGGAGAGAAACCCTATGGTTGCAATGAATGTGGGAAAGCGTTTGCATGTCGCAGTCATCTTCAGAAACACAAAAGAACTCACACTGGAGAGAAACCTTATGATTGTGATGAATGTGGGAAAGCTTTTGCAACTAGAAGTCATCTTCAAATACATGAAAGAACTCACACTGGAGAGAAACCATATGAATGTAATCAATGCGGTAAAGCCTTTATAGGTCGCAGTCATCTTCAAATACATAAAAGAGTGCATACTGGAGAGAAACCTTATGAGTGTAATCAATGTGGTAAAGCTTTTGCATATAACAGTGGTCTTCATCGACATGAAATAATTCATACTGGAGAGAAACCCTATGGATGTAATCAATGTGGTAAAGCCTTTGCAAGTCGTAGTAGTCTTCGAAATCATGAGGAACATCATACTCTTGAGAAGCCATATGAATGTACTCTATGTGGTAAAGCCTTTGCATATTGCAGTAATCTTTATATACATGAAAGATGTCATACTGGAGAGAAACCGTATGTATGTACTCAGTGTGGTAAAGCCTTTGCACGTCGCAGTCACCTTCATATACATGAAAGAATTCATGCTGGAGAGAAACCTTATGAGTGTAATCAATGTGGAAAAGCTTTTCTACTTCGCAGTAGTCTTCAAATACATGAAAGAACTCATACTGGAGAGAAACCTTATGTATGTAATCAATGTGGTAAAGCCTTTGCACGTCAGAGTCTTCTTCAAATACATGAAAGAAGTCATACTGGAGAGAAACCTTATGAGTGTAATCAATGCAGTAAGGCCTTTGTATGTCGCAGTAGTCTCCAAATGCATGAAAGAACTCACACTGGAGAAAGACCTTATGAATGTAATCAGTGTGGAAAAGCCTTTTCACGTCGCAGTCTTCTTCAGAAACATGAAAGAAGTCATAGTGGAGAGAAACCTTATGCATGTAATCAATGTGGTAAAGCCTTTGCAAGTCGTAGTAGTCTTCGAAATCACGAAAAACATCATAATATTGAGAAACCTAATGAATGTAATCAGTGTGCTAAAGCGTTTACATCTCTTCCACCATCTTTAAATATATGAAAGAAACCACACTGGAAAGCACCTCTGAGTGTAGTCAATGTGGGAAATCCTTTACAAGTCACAGTTACTCAGTGTTACGGTAAAGACTGCATATTGGAGTAGTCTTCGTTATCACAGAACATGTCATACTAGAGAAATCCTATGAATGTAATTGAAACAGTAAAGCTTTGGCACATCAGTGTAATCTTCAGATGCATCAAAAAAATTATACTGGAGAGAAACCTTAAAATGTAATCAATGGGACAACACCTCTGCATCTTATAGTCGTCTTCAAAGGAATGAAAGAATTCTTATAGGAGAGAAACACCATGAAATCTAATACATGCAGTAAGGGCTTGCACAACAAGCATATTTTTCCTACTGAGTCATCTCACTGGTGCTTATGTAAGATTAGTAGAACCATTTCATCCTTAAAACACTGTCTTCTTCTTAGATTGTATACAAAGTGTTACCGAAGTAGAGAAGAACACAGAAAAACTTGAATAATAAAACATACTTTCAAATGAAAATGATATTTATACTGCCATCCATTTTTGTGGGTTATCTTATCTTATTCTGAGGAACAAATACTTGTTCTTAACACTTTATCAGAACCACAAATTAGTCCAGAGAATGTCCTCAGTGAGTGAGGGAAGCTGCAGTTAAGGCTGATGAGGTCATCATCTGGGAGACCCAAAGTCCTCATGTGAGTTCATTTTCCTCTCTGTTTCCGATGTGTACTACTGTTTCTAATGTGTGCCATTGTAGGTGAAGCTAGTGGTCTCCAATAGAGGCCTGGTGATTCAGTTTTGGGAAATTTGGTCATTTGCAAAGGCACTGTGACCGAGCTGCTCAAAAGGTCTCAGATCTCAAAATATCTGGTGCATTAATTGTGAGAAATATTGTACTTGGTTCATAAAACATTTGTTCAGGGTCAAAGCATCTCTAAGGGTAATGGCTTTTGTTAATATAAACCAGAAAAACAGCCTAGGCTTCCAGATGTGTGCAGGCAATGTGGCAAGGCTTGCCATTGGACCCCTAAGTGTAGGTCCAGCAGAGATATCCTAGGCAATTTTCTTATCATTGAAAAATGCAAGACCTGGTCTGAGGTTTTGCAGCCAAAAAGTACGAGGTGTGTGTTTCTTGTAAGCCATGAAATAATAATCAGGCAGAAAACCTTCAATTAATATTGAGGATCTAGTGCATGCTAAAGTACTGCTGCATGTGCTTCTAGTGCAAGTACTGCTGTAGACTTGGCCATATATAAACATCTTACTCTATCCCCCAAAATTTAATGTTACAAAATATCTACAGGGTTTATGGTCCTTTACCTGCTAGGACAGTAGGAATGACTTAGGAAAGGCGTGGATTGACTTTCCAAAGGTCCATTGTGCATCCAGGAATTATAGATGAAGATTTCAAAGAGGAAATTAAAATTATGGCCTATGTAAAAAATGAGATGCATTTTAATGCAGGTGATGATTGCTCAGCTGCTACTGTTTCCCTGTATCAAAGCCAGACCTGCACTAGTAGAAAGAACAGAAGAGGTTGAAAGTACTGGAAAACATGTGTTCTGGTGAACAGTTGTTTATGACGAGAGGTCAAAATTAAAATAGCAGGTAAGTGGTATTGAAATAGAAGGTTTGGTGGGTACAGGAGCAGATATAACTAGTATTTCACAAAGGTCTTGGAATTCATAGTGACCCACTTTAAAAAGTTTATACACAGTTTCTGGGAATTGGGAAGTTATTAAAAATGAAGTGTGAGATGGCTTAAATGTGTGGGACCAGAAGGTCAAATAGGAAAGTTAAGACCTTATGTGGCTGATACACCCATACATTTATGGCAAATGGATCTTTTACAACATTTGGGTACTCAGTATAATATTCCTGCATTTCCAGAGAGCACCCCTGATGAAACTAGGGGTGAGATGGTAGATGTTCCTGGGGAAGGCATTGATACACACACACACACACACACACACACACACACACACACACACATATCTATATCTATATCTATATCTATATCTATATCTATATCTATATCTATATCTATATCTATATCTATATCTATATCTATCTATCTCAGTCATGAAAACCAACCCCAGGGCGCATCAGTTGTCCAAACACGTCATCACAGGGATGGAGTTTCCAAATTTGTAAACAAAGCCATTGCTGAAATTATATCAATGGCCCTACCCTTAAAGTGGTTGGCTGACAAGGCTGTGTGAGTAGATCAGTGACCCTTAACTAAAGAGTACGTTACAGGCAGTAGAGTAGCTGGTACAAGAGCAGCTGGAGATGTGTTTGCTTTGGCAGTACATATACTAAAGAGCAGCTGCAGGCTCAACGGAGTCTACCAGCCCATGGAGTCCTCTGTGTTTGTTATAAAAGAGAAATCAGGAAAATGGAGAATGTTAACAGATTTAAGAGCAATGAATAGACTAATTCAACCAATGGATTCGTTACAGCCTAGAATTCCTTTACCTTCTTTATTACCTAAGCCATGGCCTATGATACTAATTAAAGAGAGTGCTTTCTTATCCCCTTGCAAGAGCAAGATAGGGAAGGTTTGCTTTAATAGGGCCTACTTACAATAATAGTGGTCCAGTAAAAAGGTGTCAGTGGAAAGTTCTTCCATGAGGAATATGCCAACTTCATGTCAATATTTTGTGCTACAACTGTTAGAAATAATTTGTAAGCAATTTTCTCAATTCATCATTTATCATTACATGGATTTTTTGGGGGCTAATTCTGATGCAGATACTTTAGATGAAATAAATATTTAAGGAAGCGTAAAGAATTCTGCCATGCATGGGTTTATGGATTGTTTCTGAAAAATTACAGAGAGGAGATTCTATTGACTATTTCTGTTATGAAATAACAGAAAATTCAACCACAAAAGTTACAAATCAGAAAGATCAGTTGCAAACTCTTATTGATTTTCAAAAATTAATGGTAGATATTATTAGGCTATAGCCTACCATTAGATTAACTACTCAAGAGTTAATCCAATTTGTTTCAAATTGTTAAGTAATTTAAGAAATTTGTTTTAAATTACTTAAATTTGTTTTATATGTACAATATAGTTGATTTAATTATAGTAATTATACAATTATTTTGATGTATTGGTATATATGCATATTAAATACACAATTAATTAACTGTATAAGTAATAGAATAAATTGGACTTAAAACAGGCTGTTTTAGTCAGGGTTTCTATTCCTGCACAAACATCATGACCAAGAAGCAAGTTGGGGAGGAAAGGGTTTATTCGGCTTACACTTCACCAAAGGAAGTCAGGACTGGAACTCAAGCAGGTCAGGGAGCAGGAGCTGATGCAGAGGCCATGGAGGGATGTTTCTTACTGGTTTGCTTCCCCTGGCTTGCTCAGCCTCCTCTCTTATAGAACCCAAGGCTACCAGCCCAGAGATGGTCCCACCCACAAGGGGCCTTTCCCCCTTGATCATTAATTGAGAAAAATGCCTCACAGTTGGATCTCATGGAGGCATTTCCTCAACTGAAGCTCCTTTCTCTGTGATAGCTCCAGCTGTGTCAAGTTGACACAAAACTAGCCAGAACATAGGCCAAGAAGGTTCACAGCCAAAGCAGAGAGCGTTAACTCTGGTAGAATGGAGACTGCAGGATGTATGCAGATCACAAACTTGATTGTTTTTTGGTTCTTCTGTCTTCAACTCAATTCTCCTACTGGGCGTATCATGCAAAGTCCATAACGAAGGACTCTAGGTGAGGAAGTATGGAACATTGTCTTAAGAGAATATTGAAAAGGAAGATGAACTAGGCTAAAAGATCCACATTCAATTCTGGGCCACTTGGCCATTAATTTGGACTGTTTCCAAATACTTAAGAACAATAAGGACGATATTAATATTGAATTCTAGACTGCCTCAAAGCTGGGTAATCAAACCTGAAAGCTGGTTAAAGAGCCAAAAAATAGAAAAGCAAAATAAAAGGAATATTTCCCCTGTTCAAGTAAAATTGAAAGTAAAAACAGTACCACCAGTTCCTGTCCAGGTGACAGTCAGTCCCCTCATCTCCTTTATTGTAGCTTTTAGCTATCCATACTCCATTGCCTGAAAATCCCCCTGAAGCATGGGGAAAAGACTTGATCATCAATCTAATCTTAAGTTCCCACCATTTCTTGATGAAGACCAAGAGAGCCTGTGTACAAGGTAACTTTACAATGGAGGGAAGCTAGGGCATACAGGGAAGAGGAATTTGTTTATAAATTCTTTCCTTGTCTCATGTACATCATATTTCAAGTAAATTTCAGCAAAATCAAAATGTTTAACTCCTAATAGTCCATTAAGCAATCTATTTAAAACCCTCGATAGAATTATCTCAAGAAGCAAGGGAAAAGCTACAGCTATTGAATTCAGACCAAAAGAGGCATTTCTGTATCATGTGGATCCTAAATTGCCTTTAAACTTACTTATTTTACCCATTAAAATGTCTCCTACAGGTTATAACACAAGACAATAAACCTTTGGAATGAATTTATTTATACCATAATGGTCAGAAAATATTAACTGCTTTCCTTAGAAAATATGAACTGCTTTCCTTAGTCTTCATGCTTGATTATAAGAGTGGATGACTTGGTGCCAACGATTGCGTGGGTGTGGTGCTTGCTGCGGTCGGTGTGTTACCCCTAACAATGAGGTTTTAAGAGTGTTACACAGACTACGAATTTTCAAATTTTGTTTGTAGATTACCACAGAAGGATAGGAATTCATTATCCAGCTGGCAAGATGTGGGATTCCCTCATATGAACTGAATTTGTTATTACAAAAGCTGTCCAAACTTCTCCCATTCCACAGGCAGACACTAAAGTCATGGATGGCTAATCAAATGGTATAGGAGGGATTCAGGCTCCAGACACTTTTTATTCATCAATCTATTAATACTTCGTTTTCCTTAGCTGAACAATTGGACCTAGCTGATTTGATTCCTCTATTAGGACTAATTAATAAACCCTTATAAATCATTTCAGATTCTGTTCATGTTGTGGGGTTATTTGCAGCAGTAGACACTGCTTTAATTTTATCTTCCTTTTATGCTTCCATTACAGTGGAACTGTAACATCTGTTTAAAACCTGCCCACATCTTTTGTTTCTTACTCATATTCATGCATAGTGTAACCTCCCTGGTTTTATTGTAGAAGGGAATATTCAAGCTGATACATTAACCTGTCTTATTATTTGCTTCTCTCGAACAGGACATCAGCACCTACCTACTAATGTTAATAGACTTCATGTGTTTCATCCCATTTACAGAAACATGACAATTGTGCAGGAATATCCTACTTGTGCCTCCTTATACTGTCACAGTCATATAGTTGGTGTTAATCCCAGAGGTAAGAATGCTGATGAATTGATGAATTGTGGCACTTGGCTCCTGTGCCACAGATGCTATCCCTGTACATTTTCATTAATACATTTTCCCTGTTTCTCAGTCCTCAGAGAATGGTTCTGCCATATATTCTCTTATACAAACCTTGACTGTTATGGGCTGCCTACTTCTATCAAAACTGACAATGAACCAGTCTACAGTAGTAAAAAGTTTAAGAAGCTCTTTAAGAAATGGAATATTAATCACGTTATAGACATTCCTTATCTTCACAGCCAGAGTTCACACTTTTGAAAGGGTGGACTCTTTAAATTTTATCTATTTATTCATTTCTACACAGGATATCACACTGTAGCCTAAACTGACCTAAATTCACAATATACCTCTGACTCTGATGGAACTCATAGAATCCTCCTGCCTCAGCATTCTACGTGTTGTGATTACATGAGTGAGCCAAGGTGCTGGTTTCCATTTCCTTAAAAGCAACAGAACTAATAGCCTGAGGGAGGACCACTTTTAGGTGTTATAATTTATGTATTTCCAAAGCAGACCCCAAAATGTCAGTGGCAAATTTGTTATGACCCACTACTTGGCCAAGTGTGGTGTGATAACATTGTGTGAGGAACAGGGAGGGCATGCAGAGAGGCATCAAGTCTCTCTAATACATGAAAGAATTCAGAAGCTGTCCTTTAAGCTCAGTTTGTAGGCTGCTTGTTTCCATTGTTGGTACAGCAAAGCCAGGTATGGTGGGCTGCTCCTGTCATCAACACTCAGGAGGCATCGGGGAAGGCTCAAGAATTTGCTAAGTCTGTGCCACCCTGGGTTACACCAGACCCTGTCTCAGGACAAAGTAACAAGAAAATCCAGTTGGAAGAGAAAGACTAGAAATCTTTCCCCACTTGGACTCAATGCAACAAACCACACAATAAGAGAAACACAGAATAGCCGGGCAGTGGTGGTGCACCACTTTAATCCCAGCACGTGGGAGGCAGAGGCAGGTGGATCTCAGAGTTTGAGGCCAGCCTGGTCTACAGAGTGAGTTCCAGGATAGCCAGGGCTACATAGGAAAAATCCTATCTTGAAAAACCAAGGCTCTCTCTTCCTCCTTGTTACAGAGACAGCGGCATCTTCTTGTACAGTGCCATCCCATAATAACAGGAGGGGCCTAGGGAGCCCTCCCTACTCTCTTGAATACCATCAATAAAGTTTGCTGCACCCACAAAAAAAAAAAAAGAAAAAAAAGAAAGAAAAGGAAAAAGAAAAAAAGAGAAGAAAAAAGAAAAAAAGCACAGGATAAAGGGAACTCGGCAGGTTTTATGTAAATAGCCTAAAAAGATTAGGAGCTGGGGGAGCATGGCTCACAACATTGTATCTCATGTGTATCCTGGCCTGGCCCCATGTCCTATTTCTCTTTGTGGAAGAGCTCAGTGTCCAACCATGAAGAGCAAGGAGCCCCCAAGAAGAGGAAGCTCCCTCACACCCCAGTTTCTGGCAAGGACACCATTACCTACCTATAAGGGATAGGGGTAGCCTAGGGTCGAGTGGGAATCTGCCTCACACTCAGGATGGCATAGTTCTAGAGACCTCTCCTAAAGTGGTGTTGCCTTGTGGGTAGGGGACAGGACAATTGGGATGCTTGTGACTTGTGAGGAGATTCTGTGCCTGAGGGAAGAGAAAGGCTGGCTCTTGTAGATTATCAGGGGCCTGAAACAACATGAGGAACAGAGGACAGGAGAGGTTAGGAGGGTGCAGGGGCTGCAATCCTTCCTGCCCCAGCCTATGGCGTTGGTAAGATGCTCTTTCAGAGCTGTCAAAAATGGCAGCTCTCATCAAAATGGCAGCAGTATGGCATCTCAGCCTGGGGCGGGGGTGCGGGTGGGGTGGTGGTGTCACAGGAGCTGTCCGTGGGGTTTCATCATTTTTCCAGCTTCAGCAGAAGCTGCCCCTCAAGAGCTGTCCACGGTGCTGACACCTTTCCTGCCTCAGCCTACTGCCTTCATGGAACACCGCTGTAAGAGCTGTCCCACAGGAACTGTCCACAGTGGCAGCACCTCCTCTCCAGCCTCCCCCTCCATGCTCCCCAGCAGTCCCACAGAGGTGGTGCCTCAACAAAAGCCAGCTATATCCAGGAAGGGTTTCTCACCCTAACCCATGGGCAGTTGCTAGGAAAAGGGACGAAATAATCCCACAAATCCCTGATCATGAAAACCTACCAATGCCTGAGCTTTTCACAAAACCCTGAACTCCCCAAGCTCAGGACTTGAAATTCCCCCAATATTCAATCTGGAAATCCCTGCACTGAAAAGCCCTGCCCTTTGTCCAGTTCCCTGGTTCCTACTCCTGGAATCACAGGGCAGTTACCCCTGGAGTCATCACCATCCACATCCTCCACATCCTAGAGCCTCCCATAAATCTCTTTCATGAGGTTTTCTGCCTGGTGTTACTCTGTTGTCAGAAGGTGCTGAGAAAACAAAGAAGCAATGAAGAGTACAAGTGAAGAAGGAGGAGGTCTGAGGCCCTCCCTTGGGAGCTGCAATGCTTCTACTGAGACTTCCTTCAGAGCTGTGTGATTTCTGAGCTCAGGATGCCCTTCTACTGAGATACTTTTTCCTTCAGTGCTATATGGTTCCTGGGCTTCCAAGTTCCAGGATAACCCTCCCATCCCAGAAGAAACACAACTATGCCTTCTGGACCTATGTGTTGTAATTTTATAACTCTTTAATCTGTTGAGGTCTGGTCTTGCTGTTTATTGTAATGCCAAGTGTGGGCCTCCAAGACCTAGAGTCTACATATAGCCCCAGTGACCCTGCCCCCAAGTTATTTCTGATTGGTAAATAAGGGTGCCAACAGCCAATAGCTGGGCCAAAGGGACAAAGATGGGGTTAGAATGTCCCTGGGCCTGTGGTTAGAGAACCATGAAGAAAAGAAGGTGCAAGAGGAAGAAAGAGAGGCCACCATGGGTTAGGTGAGCCATACAACCGTGGCCCTGAGGGCTGGCCAATTGGAGTTAAGAACAGCCTAGATAGACATAGTAAGTAGTAAGTAATGACTCAGTGTTATCAGTAAAGGCTTTTTTTCTTCATTATAAATTGAATGTAATCATAATAATTATGTAAATTATAAGGTATATATTTATGATGTCTATTATATTTGGCAATTTAGATAAAGATTTTATTATCTATCTTAATGTGTTTATAATTTTATATCTTAATTATTTTGATTTTAACTTGTATTATCACCTGAGAATTATCTTTTTTAAATCTAGAATTTTTAATGTTAAATAATTTTTTAATTATGAGATTATATTTAGTCTTTAATCTCATCAGAGATTTGAGAAGGAATAAATATCTGATTATGTAAGAAGTGTAACAACATAGTTTTTAAAATTTAAATAATTGACAGAGACAGTTGACTGTCTGGAGAGTCCCCAATATTTTTATAATATTGGAGTATCTATTTTTAGTCTCTTGGCTCAGAATATTTGACAGACCTTAAGTGAAGTAGGAATTATGAAGAATTAGCGTATCCTATTTTGGCAGAGCTTTGTAGTTGTTTATTTTGTGTTTGTCCTTCTTGGACAGCATTCTGTCCTCAGATGAAATCAGGGCATTTCTCACCCAGTGGCTAGCCTGTCATAATTGAAGTAACTCCATATGGAGGTATTGATGCTCATCACCTTCATAAAGATGTCAGTATTATCAGAAGCAACCAGGTTCTTTCAATGTGGGCTCCACGGGAATACTGGGACTGCTTAGCCTAGCACATGTCACTTATGGTGCCCTGAAAGTAGACTCATATAGTAAATAGATGGGAATTTAAATAATATTAAATATAGAAAAGGATATTAATTCAATTTATATAAGGAGAAGGAGGATGTAAGTATGTTTATCTACAGAGACATTTATCTCTATAAAAGGGAGAAATAAATGAAAATTACTTTGTTTTTAAGGATAGAAGGGAGAAATAAATGGAAATTGCTTTAAATGTTTTTAAGGATATATAGGTAAAGAAATAAACCCAGACTTTTCATCTCAATGCATAGAAGACAAAGGCATGGTTTCTTATGAGTTTGAAGCCAATCTAATCTATAAACAAATCCAGGTTAACTCAGGCTACCCAGAGAAACCCTATTTCAATAAATAATAATTGTTTTCAGTTATTTTAATTATCAAAATTAAGGTGATTGTGAGTTTGGTGGTTATAATGGTATTACACATCCTCTATCTGAGAGGACAAAGTAGAGCAGACCTAAATAAAAAACAGGCTGCTAAATTAAATCCTTCTATATACTTTTGATGACTTTGGGTTGCTGGATCAAGGACATGCTATTTTGGGAGAGAGGCTCTGTATTTGTGTTAACAGGGAAGATAACAACAAGCATTTGGGGAGGGGGGGATCCAATATCAGGGAACAGAGACTGAGATAGCCTTTGTTTCACTTGCTAGGGGATCCACATGAAGACCAAGCAGTACATTTGCTACAAATGGGTGGGGAATCTAGCTCCAGTTCCTGCATGATCCCTGGATGGTGTTTCAGGCTCTGTGAGCTCCCAAGGTCCCAGATTAGTTGACTCTGTGGGTCTTCTTGTGGTGTCTTTGATCCTCTGAGTTGCTTACTTTCATTACCCACTCTTCCACACAACTCCCTGGGCTCTGCCTGATGTTTGCCTCTGCGCCTCTGCATCTGTCTCCATCTGCTGCTGGATGAAGCCTCTCAGGAGACAGTTATGCTAGGTTCCTGTTTGGAAGCATAGCAAAGTATTACTAATAGTGTCAGGGGTTGGCTCTCTCACATGGTGTGTGTCTTAATTTGGGACAGTCATTGGCTGGCTGTTGTCTGCTCCATCTTTATCTGTTGCGGCCTGCCCGCAGTCCACAACACGAACGGTTCAACTGAGAATGGCAGTTCGATCTGAAAAGAGAGGAATCTAGACGGGGCAAAAGAAAGAATGGAGCCAAGACAACAAACATTCTGATCAAGGCTCAATTTTACTATTTTCAGACACTCAGTTATAAAGGAAGGGGGAGGGAACCCAACTTCCCGCCAAGTAACTCAGGGTCCAGTAGCAGGACGAACACGTGTGTGCCTCCAGGCAGCAAAGGCAGGTTCCAGCAGTAGGCGTGGCAGGACGAATGAGCAGGTAGCTCCACCCTTGAGCAAGCAGGTTCCAGGCTGGGGGAAGGGAGGCCACATCTCCTCCCATTAGATAACAAAACAAACAAAAATAAAAAAGGGGGTGGCCTGAGGCAGAAAAATTATTTATGTTCAATAGTTCTGCCTGAGTTCCTAGGGCCAAAGAAAAAACCTGTTTCCGTGGGATTCCCTAACTTTTCTAATGGTAAACTGTATTTGGCTAAGACTGTCTTTATTATCCTAGTAAACCACTAACAGAATAGGCTCTGACTTTATAATGCTAATTAGTGCTGAATAGGTAACTACCTGTTTGCAATTTAAGTAGGGCGTTGGAACCCTGGCTGAGTTTAACTAAACAAATTTAGAATAACACTGAGCTGATAATCCTCCGCAATTTTGGGTGACAGGCAGGGGAAACAGGGAGAAGGGGGTAAGACCAGCTCTTTAGTACAAAGCCAGTTGGCTTTTTTATTTGGGTGGGAGGCAGTGAAGGGCTTGCCCTTACAACAGTAAGGTCTCCAACCTCTCTCCCCCCTATTAATTAAGTTTAAATAGGCAATGCTTAACAGAGGTGATCAAATGATTTTTTTTCATCCATAGATGAGTGGGCCTTTAACCTTGACTTGGGTGGACATTGACCTGATTCCTCCCGTGAGCATTATAACAACTCACATCTGTGGCTCTTGGTATCTTTTGGGGAGGGGAGGCAGAGCCTTAAGTATTTTTGGTTTTTAGCTGGAATCAGATACCAACCTCTTTCAAATCAGGTGTGTCGCACAGGGAACTCAGAAACGGTCAAGCTGGACCTTCCCTCCGCAGTAATCTCCTGCGCCAAGCGGTACCCATACTGTATTCATATGATTATGAATCAGTATCGCAGTTCTGAGTTATGCGCGGTCTCTATATGAGACTTGTCAACCTCAGATTTAGCAAGGCCTAGACAGAATTATGTCAGTATTAACACCATTAATTTTGGTTAAAATAGGAGCTGAAAGTCTTTCCTCTTCATCTCTGTTATTCCCAATAGCCTGAGGAACTAAGGACACCTTGCAGTAACAGCAAGGGTGAAAAGCCAGAGGCGAGCTAAGGGACTAAGCCCATCTCTATTAAAATAAGAACTAATCTCTGTAAATATATGAAATTTCTACTTCCCTAGCTCTCCTGGTAAATCTAAATCCTATCTCAGACTGAAAACCACATGCTGGGATGTCCTTGGAAGGGAGATTAGCAGTACCACCTGTTTGCTCTTAGGGGCGGAGAACCGGAGAATGTAGATTGACCTGCTTGAGAAAAGGAAGAAATCTAAACAATGAGAGTGTAGCAATGTAAATTTTCTGTTTGGAGAAGTCAAGGTACTTTATTTAGATGCAAATTGTAAAACTAAAGCTAATCTCTGGCCTCCTGTAGGGGATTTGGCTCAGAGGAAAACAGTTTCTTGGGAGCTTCCACTCCCAGCTGAATTCTTAGCACAAGAGGAATTTTAGTCTTTAGAATGATACTTACGAGAAGAGACAGAATCTGTGTTTACCTGACGAATTAATCTCTCTGGTAGCCACCGTGCTTCATCTTCATCTCGTGAAAAAACACAAACCGAGCCTCTTCCCCAGATTAGAACTGGATCTGGACCCTTCCATTTATTAGTCAGGGCGTCCTTCCATTTCACCAATGCATAAGAATTAGAAGTAACTGGGTGCCAGTGGTGTTCCGCTGCAGACTGACCTTTAATGTCAGTTTGCAAAAAGTTTAGGACAAATAAGGTGAAGGCAAGATGAGCCTTTGGTGACCTTGGGGGAAATGCTCTGAATTAACTTTGCTAGGTAATTTAGAATATAGGAATCTCTAATAATTGAACTGAATATTAGACCAGTCTAAGATTGAGTTAGAATGGCTGGTCACACTGAAGAAGAGTGAAAAATCATTATGACTCTATTAAATGACTAATTTTACTAAGTCTGAATATACAGTCTCTGATGTACTATTGCCATAAAGTTAAAAGGCTAGAAGCTAGTCTAAACTGGAAAAATGACAAGCAAGGATTTAAGGTAAACTTCCCTTGAGAAGCATTAGTTAATAAAATACTTTCCACTTAGGAAACAATATATACAGAAAGATTAAAACTTTTGGCTTCTTGTAAAGAAGCAGAAACAATAAACATTTTTCTTACATAATGTAAAGCTATATTAGCCATACGTAGAGGCAAAATTTTCTAGTGATTACCAGTTTACTAGAAGCAAAAATCTTTGAATTTAAGCATTATTTTAAACATCTGAATAGATCTGTAACACTGTTAAAAAGAAATTTTCTTGAACACAGGGAAAAACTTTTTTAGGCATTGTTTGCAAAACAAAAGAAAGGGCCACAAGCCGCTCTGGGGCTGCCCAGAGCCCTGTATTGACTCAAAGGTAAAATACTTTTTAATCTGAGCATTAATCTTAAATTTGCAATCAAACTGCAAGCTGCAGTCAATGGAACAATGGCAGTTTTAACCATAATTTTTAAGTTTTTGTGCAAGGTTAGGATAATACCTACAACTTTGGGAAAGCAAAACCTATGTTTAAAACAATTTATCACTGTTAAAATCAATATTAGAAGCATTACTATCATATTACGAAGTTTGGATATCAATTAATACCTATGAATACCTATTAAAGCAAGCTTTAACGCTTTAATAAAGAGGCATTGCTTTATATCTTATCTTAAATTTTACTATTTAGGATAGGAACCACATTAATCATTATCTAAACTAGAAATATCTTAAGAGACTCAGCCTCTGAAGCTTAATCTCAAACTCTAACTCGCTTAGCCGTGTGTCCCTATGAGTAGCACCTCCCGAAGTGGTGACTATAGGTGAAGCGGGAGATTCGCAAGAGGACCAATTCTCATTAAGGTAATGGGCAATTCCTCTATCTGAGTGATTTTTGTTAAAATTCAGTCCATCATCAGAGTTTCCACATTTATCAATTTTTGAGTTAAGAAGATCTTTTTCTGAGGAGGCCTTCTCTGATAGGCACTCCTCCTGAGATATCACAAGCTCCGCCTGAGGGCGATTTAGCCCTGGAAAAGTTGCATCTTTTATAGCATCATTTACAAGCGCCCAGAGACCTAGGGTAAAATTATCAGTCTGAGCGATATTCAGGGCCTCACCAACTTTCTCCCAGGTTCCACAATCTATCGTTTCTTCTTCTTTGAACCATGGACAACAGCTATCTATCTTATCTAAAAAATTTCTTACTAATTGTACTTCAAGCCTTACTCCTCTGGCCTGAAGCAACTCCTGAAAACTAAAAACAACTGCCTGATCCATGACTTTAAACCCTTCCTTCTTCCACCTAAGCAGCTTTCTAAAAAGCTGCGGCACACCGCCTGTCTCCGTATCTAGTTCCGATTAACGAACTACTGACCCCAAGCAGAAACAGTGTTGGGTCAGCACTGATTCAAACTTGATTCCTATCCTACCGCATCCTCAGCAACACTTTACAAAACTGAAATTTTAGGCTAGCGCTAGCATGTGTACCTGTCCGTTGCTCCGATGCTCCTCCGATACGAAGATCCTTTCCTTTCTTGTGGAGCTCCACACAGCAGTCGTTTCTCTTAGCATCCCTCTGCCATTCTTCAGGACCCAGTTCTGGCGCCAACTGTTGCGGCCTGCCCGCAGTCCACAACACGAACGGTTCAACTGAGAATGGCAGTTCGATCTGAAAAGAGAGGAATCTAGATGGGGCGAAAGAAAGAATGGAGCCAAGACAACAAACATTCTGATCAAGGCTCAATTTTACTATTTTCAGACACTCAGTTATAAAGGAAGGGGGAGGGAACCCAACTTCCCGCCAAGTAACTCAGGGTCCAGTAGCAGGACGAACACGTGTGTGCCTCCAGGCAGCAAAGGCAGGTTCCAGCAGTAGGCGTGGCAGGACGAATGAGCAGGTAGCTCCACCCTTGAGCAAGCAGGTTCCAGGCTGGGGGAAGGGAGGCCACATTTATCCCTACACGCTATGTAGGCAAGATAAATTTTGTGTTTTGTGTAAGGTTTTGTGGATGGATTTATGTGCTCCTTCCTCCTCTGGAAGTTCTGCCACGTCAGTCTTTATATCTGCCTCTGGTGGGAATCCCAGCTAATCGGAGATTGCTTCCTCCCTCCCTCCCTCCCTCCCTCCCTCCCTCCCTCCCTCCCTCCCTCCCTCCCTTCCTTCCTTCCTTCCCATCCTCATCACTGCCTCCACTCAGTCCCCTCCCAGAGTCATTCCCCTACTTCCCCTCCTATTTTCTCAGAGAGGATGGGGCCCATTTGGGTATCCCTCATCCTGTGCATCCCATCTCTGCAGTGTTAGGTGTATCTTCTACCACTGAGGACAGACAAGGCAGCCCTGTTGGGGAATGGATTGTACAGTCAGACAACAGCTTTAGGACTAGCCCCTGGTCTAGTTGGCAGACCCACATAGAGAATGAATAGCACATCTGCTACATATGTGCTGGGAGCCTTGGTCCAGCCCACGCTTGCTTTTTTGGTGTCTTAGTCTCTGAGAGCTCCCAGGGGTCCAGGTTAGTGGACACTGTTGGTCTTTCTGTAGAGTTCCTATTCCCTTTGGGCCCTTCAGTCCTTCCCCCAACTCTTCCATAAGAGTCCCTGAGCCCCATCCAATGTTTGGCTGCTGGGTAGAGCCTCTCCTGCTAGGCTTCTGTCTGCAAGCATAAGAGAGTATTTTTACTAGTTTCAGGGATTGATGCTTGCTCATGGGATGGGGCTCAAGTTGGGCTGATTATTAGGTGGCCATTCCTTCAGTCTCTGCTCCATCTTTGCCCCTGCATTTCTTTTAGACCTGAAAAATTTTGGGTCAAAGTTTTTGGACATGGTGGAAACATCCCTCACTGGGGGCTGTCTGGCTACAGGAGATGGCCTCTTCTGGATCCAGTTCCCCACTGTTAGGCATCTTGGTCCTTAAAGTCCTCTATCATCATCATGAGAAGTGATTTTAGATCTGAATCTTGCTTTTCCAGTGTATTGGTGTATCCAGAACTTGCTATGGTGAGAGAATTGTGTTCTGATGATGCCAGGTAACCTTGGTTTCTATTGCTTATGTTCTTATGCTTGTCTCCCGCCATCTGGTTATCACTAGTGTTACCTGCCCTGGCTGTATCTGACTGGAGCTCTTCCTTCCTGTGATCCTGGTTGTGTCAGAACTGTCAAGCTGTCTCTATGATCCTGGATTCTGGGATCCTGTAATCCTAAGATCCTGGGTGTGTCCAAGCTCCTGGGAGTCAAGCTGCCTCTGGGACCCTGAGATCCTGGTATGATCAAGCTCCTGGGATCCTGGGCGTGTTAGAACGCCTGGGAGTGGAGCTGCCTCTGGGTGTTGTAGAACTGGCTGTGGAGTTTTTGCCCACGCTCTGCTCAGGGCACTGGCCCAGACTGCTTGTGTGTTTTTTATATGGGCTTATTAGGATTGATAATTCCAGCAACACACAACCCCTCTGGAAATCAATCTGGTGGTTTTCAGAAAACTGGAAATAGTTTTATCTGAAGAATCAGATATACCTCTCCAGGACATATACCCAAAAGATGCTCCATCATACCACAAGGACACATGTTCCATTATGTTCATAACAGCTTTACTCATGCTAGCCAGAAACTGGAAACAACCCAGATGTCCCTCAACTGAAGAATGGATACAGAAAATGTGGTTCATTTACACAATGGAAAACTATTTAGCTATTAAAAACAAGGATATTGCTTCTAGTCTGCAACTCTACCTGAGGCAGATAGGATACTCCTGCACCCCTCTTACATCCCACAAACAGTCTGTCTCCCAGGAGGTCTGACGTAACCAGGGACACAGGTGAGACCCCCACCTTAGTACCTGCTCCAGGTGGGACACTCACAGAGCCCAACAAATATGGGATCTATCCACTCTGCTAGAGCCCCATCTTCCTTCCAGTCTGTAACGCCACCAGGAGCAGATCTGGAGCTCCTGACTCCCACAACACAGAGCCTGTCTGTATACCAGAAGGCTGGCCATAACCAGGGACAAAGGAGGCCTGCCCTAACTAGGGACACAGGAGGCCCTCCTAAACAGAGACAGCACTCTACCTCCCAGGAGGCCTACTCGAGACCATCTCACCACAGAGCTCTACCTGCTCCAGTCAGAGACAGCCATGCCAGTTAACACCAGGAGATAACCAGATGGCAAGAGACAAGCACAAGAACATAAGCAACAGAAGCAAAATAACTTGGCACCACTAGAACCCAGTTCTCCCACCACAATAAACCCTAGATACCCTAACACACCTGAAAGGCAAGATTCTGACCTAAAATACTATCTCATGAAGATGATAGAAGACCTTAAAGGAGACATAAATAACTCCCTTAAAAAATACAGGAGAAGACAGGCAAACAGGTAGAAGCCCCTAAAGAGGAAACAAATAAACCCCTTAAAGAAATGCAGGAAAACACAATCAAACAGGTGAAGGAATTGAACAAAACCATCCAAGACCTAAAAGTGGAAATAGAAACAATAAAGAAATGACAAATGGAGGCAACCCTGGAGATGGAAAACCTAGAAAAGAGATCAGGAGTTACAGATGTAAACATCACCAACAGATAGAGAATCTCAGGTGCAGATAGAAAACATTGACACAATAGTCAAAGAAAATACAAAATGCAAAAATTCCTAACCCAAAACATCCAGGAAATTCAGGACAAAATGAGAAGACCAAACCCAAGTATAATAGGTATAGAAGAAAGTGAAGATTCCCAATGCAAAGGGCCACTAAATATCTTCAACAAAATTATAGAAGAAAACTTCCTTAACCTAAAGAAAGAAATGCCCATGAACATACCAGAAGCCTACAGAATGCCAAATAGGTTGGACCAGAAAAGAAATTCCTCCTGTCATAATAATCAAAACTCCAAATGTACTAAACAAAGAATTTTAAAAGCCGTAAGAGAAAAAGGTCAAGTAACATATAAAGTTAGGCCTATCAGAATTACAGCAGACTTCTCACCAGAAACTGTGGAAGCTAGAAGATCCTGGACAGTTGGTATACAGGCTTTAAGAGAACACAAATGTCAGCCCAGGCTACTATACCTAGCAAAACTCTCAATCACCATAGACGGAGAAAGCAAGATATTCCATGACAAAACCAAATTTACACAATATCTTTTTACAAATCCAACCCTACAAAGGATAATAGATGGAAAACACCAACACAAGGAGTGAAACTACACCCTAGAAGAAGCAAGAGAGTAATCTTTCAACAAACCCACACAAACATAATTCCACCTCTAACAAGAAAATTAACAGGAAGTAACAATCACCTTTCCTTAATATCTTTTAATATGAAAATTAATATTACCAACACACCCTAATGATTGAAATTCAAAAGTATGAGGAATTAGAAATTTGTTGGCTGTCATCCAGTGGTCTCTCTAATTTGGTAATTGGAGAAATAGGTTCAATATGGTACAATCCATATAAATTTTCTGCTTGTTTGTATATGACAGTGACTTGCTGTGTACCACATAATGATCTTGAAATCATGATTCTCCTATCTCAGCCTCTCTATTAGTAGGATTGTTTATTTGATGTTTTTACACTATACTATGGTTTTCAGAACAACTTACATATTTCAAAATTATTTATACAGCCAAAAGAAATGTTAACAATTAATTTGGGAGATGGCTTGTAAGAGAACAACAAAGAGTGAGACTGATTGCTTTGCTTGATATTTATAATTATTGTATCAATTTTGAAGAAGTTACTCTTAGAATTCTGAGATGAATGCTTTTCAAAATCATCACAGCCAATGAACCAAAATCTTACCCTCACCTAATGTCTGTGCCACCCTCCAAGCAGAACCATTCTTCATTGAAACTGTTGATGAATGACTTCATGGATAGACTATCTTAATACACACACCATCTCTTAAATGAATGTAACCTTTTCCCTGTGGGCTGAGAGTGAAGACAATCACTCAAGTCATATAGCTTTGACCATAGCAGGAAATCTGTATCCAAAAATCGTGCTTACAATTCATTCCTTGGTGTAGCAGAACTATCAACTCTTAGCTGCTATGGAGGTAAACTCCTTTGGTCATGTGAGGGACATTGAAGTACAGCCTTATTACAATGAACTCCAATGTCTAAAAATTGTTCTTATTTTGGGTTTGTACCACAGTAAGAGCCAAGATTTTAAGCTCTACTAAAAACAAAACAAAACAAACAAACAAACAAAAGACTTTATCTATGTTCATTTAAAAAACTAATAGTTATATATTATTTAAAATTATCACATAGTTAATATATTTGGAGTTACTTAAAATTTATATTGAGAAAAACATGTATTTTCAGTATTGCTGTAGGCAAGCATCTACATAAGACTTCAATTGATTGTTGTTTTATATCAAACAACTTTTATAGTACCCATTTTATTGTTACAATATTTTATACATTTTAAAGAATATGATATGGCCGGGCGTGGTGGCGCATGCCTTTAATCCCAGCACTCGGGAGGCAGAGGCAGGCGGATTTCTGAGTTCGAGGCCAGCCTGGTCTACAAAGTGAGTTCCAGGACAGCCAAGGCTATACAGAGAAACCCTGTCTCGAAAAACAAAAAAACAAAAAACAAAACAAAACAAAAGAATATGATAAAATTTAAAAAAATGAAAGGTATGACAGGTATTGAAGGGGGTATCTCTGGGAGGAGTTGGGGTACAAAAGGGAAAGAAGAATGTGATGTAATTCTATTTACTCAAAATATGTTTTTCAATGTTAACAAATTCAGATAAATTGAAATTATGTACCTTTTCTCATCATAATGCAATAAAATGTAAATAAAAAACCCACACACAATCTAGTTATTATAATTATAAACTACAAGCCTAGATTGGGCAGATCTAATACTATACTAACATATTCCCCAGCTATAAGACCCCTTGCTACTTGCAGTTTCTCCTGGTCACATGGTTCTGTGTCACCATGGGTATGTTCTCCTCTTCTTCTGTCTTCTCTCCTTCCCCACCCCACTCATACTCTTGTCCTCTCTACCTGTCCCGACTCTCAAAAACCTCTTGTTTCCCTTTCCCTTCCACTGCCCAACCACAGACTCTAGCCTTTACTGACCAGTTAAAATGGGGAGAAGGTTCACATGAGATCACCCGAGTATATGATCTATTGCTTGTTGGGGTCAACCCCTCTTGAGGAAACAGAATTAACATTAGCATACAAACAGCATCAGGAGAACTCACATTTCCTACTTTTTGTCCAATAAAAAGCTTTTTTCCTCCGATATAAATTGAATACAACTATAAAAATTATGCAAATTATAAAGTATGATATACACTCAACATCTAGTCCATCATATTTGTAAATTATCCTAATTTAAAGAATTTACAGTTCTGTGCCTGAATTATGTTGATTTTACCTTGTATTACCATCTGAAATCCATCCTTTCAAATCTGTAACATCTTCTTTAATGCTAAACAAGTTAGGTTCAGTTATGAGACTAAAACCAGTTTTCAACCCCATCAGAGATCTGAAAAGGAATATGTAAGAAGTAGAAGCCATAGCTTCCAAAACTATACAATTTATAGAAACAGCTGACTGCTTCGAGAGTTCCCTAATTTCTTTTAGCTCTGGAGCATCTGTCTTCAGCCTTCTGGCTCAGAACCATCTGAGAGACCTTAAGTGATGATGGAATTATGAAGGACTAGCTTACAATTTATTGGCAGAGCTTAGCAGTCGACTATCCCACATCAGTTTGTCATTTTGGATAGTATGTTTTGTCTGCAGATGAATTAGGGCAATTCTTGTCCATTGGCTGGCCACCTTGCCACAACTGAAGCAACCCCACCTAGAAGTAATGATGCTCAATATATTCCTTGAAGTAAAATGGGGATACTGTCCGGAGCACACATGTTGCATAGTCAAATGATCCTTCATAATGAAATAATATTAAATTCCATAATCTGTGGATCTCTGATCTTTGATGCTTGTTAAGAGCATGCACACACACATGTATGTATATGTATATATATATAATTGTCAAACATTGATTATTCTTAGCTATTCACTATTTTAACAATCTTGAAAACACTTTTTGTAATTAACTAAATTAGAATCTGATATGTCCATGAGTTTTACTATCTGACTATTAAGTTGCATTACTTAATCATCTTAACCAGTTTGTAATAGCAGCTATTAAAAGGAAGGTCTGGGTCTAAGCTTTGTATTCTTAAATGAGTTGTGTAGGTACTATCTAAGAGTAACAATATTAATTTTAAATTTTGTATCAGTATAGAAAGATTTATATCAATGAAAACCTTACATCTGTAACAATATATAAATTCTATGACAATGTAAGGAATTATAACTTCAGTTTTGCATCACATATAAAGATTTCTCCCAAAGTAAGTTTATGGCTTTGCTTATGAGTAAATTTAGTGTCCTATTACTATTCATATATTTCTCTAATTTCTATAATATAACTGTACTGGCTGGTTATGTGACAACTTGACACAAGCTGGAGTTACCACAGAGAAAGGAGCTTCAGTTGAAGAAATGCCTCCATGAGATCCAGCTATAAGGCATTTTCTTAATTAGTGATCAAAGGGGGAGGGCCCCTTGTGGGTGGTACCATCTCTGGGCTGGGAGTCTTGGGTTCTATAAAAAAGCAAGCTGAGCAAGCCAGGGGAAACAAGCCAGTAAGGAACATTCCTGATCATTTGTTGTAGCTGAATAAACAGTGATATCAATTCAGAATCATCCTGAGTAAGTTCACCAGTCTCTATGTGTAAAACAACCCTTTCTTCATATTGAGAGTCAGTTACTATATTAAGAGACTCTTGAGCCGGGCGTGGTGGCGCATGCCTTTAATCCCAGCACTCGGGAGGCAGAGGCAGGAGGATTTCTGAGTTCGAGGCCAGCCTGGTCTACAAAGTGAGTTCCAGGACAGCCAGGGCTATACAGAGAAACCCTGTCTCAAAAAACCAAAAAAAAAAAAAAAAAAAAAAAGAGACTCTTGAAAATCTGATAACACCATAAGTATTGCATATAATTAACGCTCTTGAGCTGACTTATAGGTACTCTCAACCACCTTATATCTTCTGATTTATATCCTGCCTCCTGATTTGTTATCATCAGTGTAAAATGTAGGGGCTTCAGAAATTGGAGTTCTTTTTATTATAAGAGGGAGAATCCAGTCTGTTCTCTTTATGAACTTAAGTTGCTTGCTTTTAGTGTATTTGTTATTAATCTCTCCCAAGATACTGCATGCCCTTTGCCAATGTTCATTCTGTGTCTATAATGAGGCAATCTCTGCAGTAGTAAAGGGTGCCACAATTTCAACTAGATCCATTAGCAATTGTTGAAGTCTCATTTTCCCTTTTAGTATTAATTCAGAAACCTTTTCTATGTAGTTAAAAAATTTCTTACTTTGTTTATGTGTAGAAATATCCATTCTAATATACAATATTCCCTCTCTGCATAAGAATTCCTGTAGGGGAATGAGTAGAAGGTAAGATGACTAAGATGTAGGCCATTTTTGCATCAAGATCTAGATGTGTATTCTGAAATTTCCTTTCTACCAGAGCTCTTTCTCAACCTCAGTTGATGATTTCCTTGGGCTATTTAAATCTTTATTACCTTGTAAGGTTTGAAATAAATTGCTTAGCTCTTGAGTAGTCAAGCCAGTTAATTTCTCCTAGTAGCTTCTGAAAATCATAAAGAATCCTTAATTGGTTTCTTCTGATTTGCACCTTTTGATGCCTAACCTGTAGACTTATTCTATATCCTAGATAATTAATAGAATTTATTTTTTTCAGAAGCAATTTGCAATTCCCAGCAAGGCAAGTGTTTTTTCCTTCATCAAACAGTCCTTCCAGGATATTTATACCTGAATCAGCCAGTAGGATACCATTCATATAATGATAAACAATGGACTGAAGAAATTTTTTGAGCCATCTTCAATGGCTGTTGTACAAAATATTGACACAAGGTAAGGCTATTTAACATTCCTTGTGGCAGGACTTTCTAATATCTTTTTCTTGGGTGACCTCTACTGAAGGTAGGTACTGAGAAAGCAAACCTTTCCTTATCACATTCATGTAGAGGAATTGTGAGAAAACAATCTTTTAGATCAATCACTATGATAGTTCATTCCTTAGGCAACAAGGAAGGCAATGGGAGTCCAGGCTGCAAGGAACCCAATTGGCTGAGTAATCTTATTAATTACCCTGAGATCTTTCAACATCCTCCATCTGCCAGATTTCTTTTTAAATACTGGAGAATTCCAAGGTCTTGTGGACTTCTCTATGTGCTGAGCCTCTAGCTGTTCCTGGACTAGCTGTTCTAGTGCCTGTAGCTTTTCTTTTGTCATAGACCATTGATCAATCCAAATGAGTTGGTCAGTTAACCACTTTAGTAGAAAGGCTGTTGGTGTTTTATTTGCAGTGGCTCCTTGATGTAAAGCTGAATTGTCAGCTCCTGCTGTGTCTTGTTTATGAATAGCCTGGGCAGTCCAAAACTGTCTTTGATAACATTCCTTAACTAATTTGATTTTTAAATTAGGAGCCTGACTGGTTTTGTGGCCAGCCTGTGAAACTGAAAGAATATTAATTTGTGTTTTCCACTGTTGTAACAGATCTCTTCCCCATAAGTTTATGGCTGTATCAGCAGTGTGCCTACCATTAATTTTCCCATCTGACCTTCTGGCCCTGTACATTTAAGACATCTGGTGCTTTGCTTTATTTGAGATAAAGTATCTACTCTTTACAATTGTATGTCTACTTCTTGAAGTGGCCAACCTGCAGGCCAAGAATCTGCAGAAATAATAGTGACATCTGCTCCAGCGTCGAACATTCCTTCAATTTCAATATTGTTTACAAGTATTCTTAGCTTGGATCTTTGATCCTCTATAGAAATTTGTCAAAATATGCATTTTGGTCCCTTTTTAGGTTTTTTGAATTGTCTATAGAATTTGCCTCAACCTTGTTATCTCTTTTAATGTCTCTTTTCAGAGCAGTGGTATTTAATGGTCCTGAGGAAGAGAACCTCCCTGTCTGGCACTGGGGCCCACAAGAGCTCCCTCCCCTAGGAGTTTTTGTTTCCCTATTTGTCTGTTGCTGATCTACAGTCCCTAGTCCAATGTTGGCCTTTGCCACATCTTTTACATATTTCAGGAGGCCTAGGCTTCCTTTTGGGACTTTTTTTCTCTGCAGTTTATTTTGAAATGACCCTGCTCACCACAATTAAAACATATGAAATTTTGTGTTGTCTCAAGGCCTCTAGTGGCAGCTTCTCCTATTAAGGTCATCTCAGGTGAATGAGGTCTAACATCAACTGTTATATTCCAAACTTTTTTTTTTTTTTTTTTTTAATTTTTGAGACAGGGTTTCTCTGTGTAGCTCTGGCTATCCTGGAACTCACTCTGTAGACCAGGCTGGCCTTGAACTCAGAAATCCACCTGCCTCTGCTTCCTGAGTGCTGGGATTAAAGAAAGGCATGTCCCACCACTGCTTGGCTTATTCCAAACTTTTAAAAAATTACTTATTTATTTTATGTATGTGAGTTACACTGTAGCTCTCTTCAGACACACCAGAAGAGGGCATCAGATCCTTTTAAAGATGGTTGTGAGCCATCATGTGGTTGTTGGGAATTGAACTCAAGACCTCTGGAAGAGCAGTCAGTATTCTTAACTGCTGAGCCATCTCTCCAGCCCTGTTCCAAACTTCTTGAATGTATGTACTGCATCTCACATGGCAAAAAGACCAGTAAACGTTAAAAAAATATTTATTCACTTTACATCCCAATATCAGTCCCCATCTCCTCCCAGTACCTTCTCACACAGATCCTTCCCCATTTCTCTTTCCCCTTTTTCTCTGAGAACAGGGAGCCCTCTCTGGGTATCACTTCCCTCCCTGGCACATCAAGTTACTGCAGGACTAGTTTCATCCTCTCTGACTAAGGTCAGACAAGGCAGTCCAGTTAGGGGACATCCGCAGAGTTGGGTCCCCTGACCTTTATTGTCTGGCCGACAGCTCCCCCTGCCTTCCCAAGAAGTTCTGAGATCATCAGGATCATCCAGCCAACAACAGGGAAAACGAAATGCCTAAAGGGCAGCGTAAAAACATAACAAGATCCAGGGCAGTGCTAAAGCCCAGCTATCCTGCTACAGCAAGCCCTGGATACCCAAATGAAACAGAGGCACAGAAGATAATCTTAAATCCAATCTTATAAAGATGACAGAAACCTTTAAAGAGGAAATGAATAAATCCCTTAAAGAAATCAGGGAAACAGTTAGAGGCATTAAAAGATTAAGCAGGTTGGAGAGATGGCTCAATGGTTAAGAGCACTGACTGCTCTTCCAAAGGTCCTGAGTTCAAATTGTGGCTCACAATCATCTGTAATGGAATCTGATGCCCTCTTCTGGTGTGTCTGAAGACAGTGACAGGACAGTGTATTCATATACATAAAATAAATAAATATCTCTTTTCAAAAAAAAAAAGATTAAGCAAATAAATATAATGAAATACAGGAAAATACAAACAAGTGAAGGATATGAATAACACTCTCTGAGACCTGAAAATGGAAATAGCAGCAATAAAGAAAACAGAAACTGAGGCAATCCTGGAAATGGAAAACCTAGGAAAGAGAACAGGAACTACAGACACAAGAATCACCAACAGAATACCAGAAATTGAATACAGAATCTCAGGCATAGAAGATATGATAGAAGAACTCGATACATCAGACAAAATGAAAAATCTAAAACGTTCATGACACAAAACATCTAGGGAATTTGGGACACTATGAAAAGATCAAACCAAAGAATAATAGGAATTGAAGGAGAAGATTCTGAGAGCAAAGGCCTAGAAAACGTTTTCATCACCATCATTGAAGACTGAGATCCCTGTAAATGTACAAGAGAGTAACAGGATGCCAGTAAACTTTTAATGGGTGTGAGTTAGGGAGGGCTTTGTCTTCCTTCAGGGACACACTTCCAATATCCCCTTAAAACATTTTCTTGATGCTGGTTGGTGATGGGGAACACTTTTAATCCTAGCACTTATGAGGCATAGTCTGGTAGACTTCTGTGAGTTCCAGGCCCTCCTCCTTCACAGAATGAGTTCCAGGGCAGCAAGAGCTGCACAGAGAAACCCTTTCTTGAAAAAATAGGGAGAAAGAAAAAGAAAACGGGAAAAATTTGAGACAAGCATTTCCTTTCTCCAATGTTACAATCCATCAATCTCTGATAGAAGTAGATCATGAACAAACTAAATCCCCCACATAGAGATGATATTTTATATTAGGTGGCCTACTAAATTATAATTTGGCAGATTAAGTACTCACTCATAGGGTAGGACACAGAAAACAGGAAACAAATAAGTTAACTGAGAAGGAAACTATATTACAATGTATTTTTTCCCATACCTTGTTTATGTCAAAGTCACTAAAAAAATGGAAATAAAAGCATGGGCTCCTAGGGCATTCTTGGGCAGAAATAAGAATGGACTTCAAAAGAGGAGTCACACATATATTAAGAAAAAGCAGGCATGGAGAGTAGCAGTGCAGGGCAGGGCATGATGTGAGGTGTTGAGACCCAGCTTTGCCTCTGTCTGCAGCCTTCAGCTTTCATGGCTGCTCACTGGTGGCATCTCTGGAGCATCCAGCAATCTCTTCCTTTGGTTTGCTTTGGATGTGTGCTTTCCCATGGTTGGCTCTTTAGGCTGTTGCATATTCACCAGAGCCTTCACAATGTGGAGGGTAAAAAACAACAACAAGAACAACAAAAACAAAAACAAAACAAATAACCAATGTGGAGGGTTAGGACCTCTGTTAATACCTGGATATCTTTTGGAGGCACATGACTACCAAAATATGCATACTTTCTGATAATATTCATTTTCTGGTATTATATTAGAGGCACTTTGTAAATGGGAAGACCACAATATTGAAGGACATTAAAAAGGTCTAGAAGACGTAGAAGGTAATTTTCATGTGCAAGAGGATATACTCATGTACCTCTGAGGAAATTGTAGTATACCCTGCAGTTTTAAGGAAAAGCTACGGTGAAATAAGGCCAGCTTTGTGATGCTTTGTTTGTTTGTTTGTTTGTTTTTGTTTTTTGCTGGCTGTCCTGGAACTCACTCTCTAGACCAGGCTGGCCTTGAACTTAGAAATCTGCCTGCCTCTGCCTCCCAAGTGCTGGGATTAAAGGCGTGCACCACCACTGCTTGGCGTGATGCTTATTAAATTCTCATAATGCCACATAACCCAATGCCAGGTACCTGATCCATGTTTTGAGGGCATTTTTTTCTAAGAAACAACACAAGAAAAGAATGCCTTAACAGATGTCACATGAGAGCCATGTTGTACCATTGTCCGTCCATTTGGGTTCATACCATTCAATTATTGTAAAAGGCATAAACATTGTTGAGTGTGTGCCTTAGTTACGGTTCTATTGCTATGAAAAAACACCATGACCATGGCAAGTCTTATAAAGAAATCTATTTAGTTGGGGCTGGATTACATTGTCAGAGGTTCAGTCCATTATCATCATGGTAGGAGCATAGCAGTGAGCAGGCAGACAAGGTGTTGAAGGAGCCAATAGTTCTACATCTTGATCTGATTGTACCCAGTACAGGACAGGCTGTCTTCCCTAGGTAGCTACGAGGAGGCGGTCTCCCACAGTGGATGGAGCTTGACCATAGGAGCCTCAACATCCACCCCACTAAGTGCCACACATCTTCCAACAAGGCCACACCTACCCCAACATTGACACATCTGAGTCGTGCCAATCCCCATGGGCCAAGCACATTCAAACCACCACATTCCATTTCCTGGCCCTACATCCTTGTTTAAACACACAAGTCTATAGGGGCCATCATAGCCACAATGTAAAAGTCCCCACAGTATATCATAGTCTCAACAATGTTTAAAAGTCCAAAGTTCAGAGGCTCTTCTGAGACCTATGCAATCTCTTAACTGTAATCACCTGAAAAAAAATCTCAATCATAATGGAAATCGTGTATTTTCAACATCACAGGATGCACATGACCAGTCCAAAATTATAGTGAGGAAATACTGGACCAAAGCTAGACCAGAAATCAGCTGGGGAAACGCCGAACTCTGCATTTCCATGTCTAATCTCTTAACTCCTTTCAGCTTTGGTGACTAAAACACAATTCTTTCTCTTGGCTGGCTCCACTTCCTATTAGCAGCTTTCCTTGGCAGGTATTCTATGGCTCTGGCATCTCTAATATAGTCTCCGAGGCAACTTCAACTTCACACCTTCTTGTTCCAATGTTGGGGATCCACACACGTTATCTTCTGGGCTCCTCCAAAGGGCTTGGGTCATATCTCCAGCTCTGCCCTCTGTAGCACTCTGTGCTGTTCTTGGTGATCATCCCTTGGTTTTGGGCTCTCCAGTAGGCTCTGGTCTTGTGCTCCAACTAGGCTCCACCAATAGCCTCTCATAGGCAGACCAAGAGATCAGGAATGTAAAGGGTAGATGAAAAATAAAAATACATCCCCACCCCTAGGTAATCTAATGGTTGGATTATAAAGGGAAGGGCTGCTGTGGGAAGCAGGGCTGTAGAAGTTCAGGGTAGGGTTGGGGCATGCCAGCCAACTCTGTAAGCAGTAGGGACTGAGGGATGCAGGGAGAAGTTGGCAGACAGCCTCTGCGCTGATAAAGTACCTACCTCAGTTTTTTATCCCTGGTTGTAGGACCTAACATTCTGTGCCCAGGAGGAAGAAGGGGAAATACCTTACTGTGTGAAGGAGAAGTGCAGGAATGACTTTGCAATCCAGGCACAAATTCAGCTGCAGTGCCAATCTCCACAGGTCTGGGAAAGTTCTGTCCCTGCAAACCTCTGTGCAGCGTCCCTGTAAGGCCCTCTTGTCTGTAGGGTGTTAGCGCCTGTCACACAGGCCTCATTAACCAATCAGAACCTGGATTTGGACTGCCAGTCAGAACTGAGGCGGGAACTTCCGCCACCATGCTGCAGGTTTGACTGTGAGTCTTAGGGAAGCTCTTGTGGTTCTGTGTGCTGCTTTTTCAACTGCTGCTAGGAGCTGTGAGGAGAGCGGGCGAGCTGGGAATCCGCACCATGGTGAGCGGGGCCGCCGTCCCCACGCGGGGAGGATCCGCGGGAGCCCGTGTGGGTTATCCCGGGGTGCGGGAACCGGCGGCGAGACGCGGGGCCCGGTGTGATTCCCTTTGTTCCCCCTGAGGTCCCCGCATCTCCCAGGCGGAGGCGGGACCTCTGATTGATTTAGTTCTCCTCTCTGCGCCTGCGTACAACTTGGGATGCCGGACCTGCTGTCCGCAAAGTGCAAAGCACCATTCAGTGCACGCGCATGCGCGGGTTTCACGGTCAGGGCAGCCAGATTTTCTGACTTGCAGAGCTCTAGTTTCTCTAGAGTCTTCTAGAAGTTCGTCACTTGGCATTTGCCATTCATGTGTGGGCTCCATCTGCAGTGAATTCTGCGCAGGTGTAAAGTCTGTGCTATTAACACATTTGCATGCAGATGCCACCGTGGTCCAATCACATGTATAAGACCAGACTTACTGGGTTACCTACATTAACTGTGTTTCTGTTTCTGAGTGCTCTCTCGTGTTTTGTTGGCCTCTTTCTTTCTCAAACAGCACAGTCTTTATAGCAGTGTAGGGTAATTTAGAAGTCAGACAGTGTCACTGTGCTGTTTATTCAGTCTTGTGTGCTCATGTTTTCATTCATGCTGACCTTTTGTCATCGGGTTTCTGTCGTTTATTGCAGAAATCGTTAGACTCTTTAGTGGACGTTTGTTGAATCCATAGCTCAGATTGTGTCCGCAATAATACTGAGACTTCTTGTCTACAATCTTGCAATTTCTCTCCTTTGATTGAATTCGTTGATTTTTTTTTTTTTTTATTATACATTTATAGTTTTGGCAACCGATATTTGTTCCACTTCTGTGTATTTCTGGCCATTTTATCCATGGTGACATATAAGAGATATGGGGATCTGTACTTTTAATTTACTACATTTGTTTCTTGTACACAAGTGTTTTGCTTTCTTGTATTTGTGTTTATCACTTGGGTGTTTGGTGTCCATAGAAGACCAAAGAGGCCATTAGATGTCGCCACCAGGATCTAGGAATAATTCTTTGCCACCATGTTAGTGCTGGGAACCAAACCCAGCTCTTCCACTAGAGCAGAGGTCTTAGTTGCTGAGCCATCTCTTCTGTCTTAAACTTGACAGACTTGAAAATTTTGCATGTGAGTGTGCCCATTTCACAGGCTGAAAACTGAGGGTTAATGTGATTGAGGTTTGTTAAAAGTCTTGTGTTTGGGAGTTGGGAGATGTCTCAGAGGTACTGTTTGAGACGGTCTGTTTGACACAAGCTAGAGTCAGACTGGCCTGTGGGCAAATGTATAGGGTATTCTCCTGATTAATGATTGATAGAATAGTGCCTACCCCACTGTGTTTGGTGCCACCATGGCCACCAGTCAAGATCATTTGTACTTTTGTGGCTAGGAATAATTGCTGAGGACCAGCCTCATCTGTTGTTTCGGGGTTCTTGAGAATGGAAAGATTGGACCAGTGTGAAGTCAAGAGTCTCAGGCAATGATGCAGGCTCAAGCTGACAGGTGACTCATAGTTGTTCAGAAGCTGAGCTCAGAGACAGCTTTCGGGTTTGTCTTTTCTTTTTTTCTCTGAGTTCATCTCAGGCTTTTATTGGCTACACACTTCCTTGTTATGCAGTAATACATAATCCAAAGCCTCTTCATTATTTTTCTCAAGCACATTAGTTTTTCTGAAAAACCTCATGTAACTCTGCCACCAGAAAGCATGATGCACACCCAAAGACACAGTTTAGTGTCTGCTAAAGCAAGTTTTACATTAACCTTTACTTCTCAGAAAAATCTACACATCACAGGTCATCTGGGCATGAACATAGGGTTATAGCATTAGCATGAAAACAGAATGGTGCCTAAACAGGTCAGGATAATGTTAATATTTTTAACTTGTCTAAAACTTGCAAGATCTCTTTATTAAGCTCATCTGTATATCTATTTCTACAGTACTTTCCAAACTTTTCTTCATAAATATTCATTCCTCTTGTAACTTCCCCTAGGGCTCCTTCACAAGCCCAAATCCTATCTCTTAAAACTTGTACCCTAATTTCCTTAGGCAAATGATGCCAGGGGATCAAATCAGTATGTTCCTATCTTTCCAGGAAGGTCAGCTCACTAATCCAATAGATCCAGCTATTACTTCCTCTATCTTGTCCCTTGTATTTTCTATGGACAGCCCTGTCCCTAGGCCCAGTGTTCCTTTTCCTTGGGGTCTTCAATTCTCTTAATGACTAAAACTTAAGGATTCTCAAAAAACATTTCCTGCTTCAAATATTTCCTGGTACAACTTTATCATCATGAGTTGGCTAAAATTTCCCAGAGAATAGTTAGGCAGTCAGCTTCCACATCCAAAACTCCTTGTCCCATTATGCCTGGGCTGGCTGCTTGAATGGCCAGGGCCAGAGCAGTTTGTTCCTAATAGACAGCAGAGCCATTTCCTTCTCTAGTAATGCCCTCTATCCCTTTCCCAATTTTTTTTTACTAAAGTTGTATTTGAGTGCTGTTACCCAGATGCAGATCCAGGGCTGTGAGTTAGCTGACCTCAACATCTACGTCATCTATGAACTGCTGGAGGTCATGAAGGGGCCATTGTTGCAGATCCAAAGCTGTAGGATCTCCATGACACAGAGATCTGGTGAATATCCAATATTGATAGTGTAGCAGACGGACGCCTCAAACAAGACCAGTTGTAATGAACATTTGCAGGTAAATTGTGTGGACAAGAGTATATGACTCAGATGACTTCCAGAGCCCAGTATTCTTTCTACTATAGCAAGAACACAAACTTCCATGTGACTGGCTTCTTGATTTTCTGATTTTCTTTGAGAGTAAGTAGCTAAAGTCTTCTAAATTCTGCTCCAGTACTAATTGACTACAAACAACAGTAGCAAAAACATGTCCTCACATATATGTTCTTGGTTAGTGTAGAAAGACTCTACTGTGACTTATCTAATCACATGGCTAAAACTCAGGACAGGTGCTCTCCTGGGTCAGGTGCAGCATGGAGGGTTATTTGATTAAAAAACAAAGAAACAACAACAACAACAAATCAGACAGGCAGAGAGGGTCCATGAAGTCATGAAAGATGGGCGAGCCCTACACAAGGGAAGAAGCAGCACATTTTGCATAGTCCCTTCATCATCCAGAGACCAGAGAATGTCCTGGCTTACATGGAATAATCAGTCTCTAACTAATATTCATCTTTTCTTCACCTGAGCTTGCAGAAAATCCTCTCAATATATTCATACATGTAACTGAAATATAGTATGAAGATTTTAATCCATGGAGACTTCTTTTCTCTTTGTGCATATTCAGAAGACTACTCCTTCTTCATCTGTGTCCCATTGCTACATCTCATCCCATTCAAATCCTATTTATTACTTGCTTCTCTGACTGCCCTTCTTCAGTGCAGGCATGAAGTTTACAGTTCATGAGGCTGATGGCTCGTGACCACATGCCCCTCCTTTTAGATTCACAGGCACAGTATGGGAAGTTGATTTCACAAATCCTTAACATTTTGAGGTATATGACCATCTTCCTTTGTTCATATACCTTTTGTAACTGGTAAGATTTTTCCTCTTCTCTGCTTTAATGTAACCTTTCTTCACATTGCCATCTGTAGAACTGTTGTTTTCACTCTAACAGTGACTGTTGTTCCATCCAGTAACACTACTCTCAGCTCTACATCAGACATACCATTGTAGTCATCAGATTTGGCAGGAATTCCTGCATGATGTCTCTCTCACCAGTGACTTGGATTGAACACACCTATTCTAGATATTCTTCCACTCCTGACCCCGAATGTCAGGTATCTAATTGTTCTGATAATGAGAATGGCCACTTTCCTGGAAGTCAAGAAAATGTAAAGTTGGCAAACTCTCTTTTTAGATTTTGGTGCAATATGGCAAACTCCTGGTACCACTTAGAACATAGCTGCCTCCCTGTCATGTAAACTTTGTATACCATAAATATCTCACCATTCTGTTCCACATGTTTGTATAGGGGACTAAAATGGGCACTGCTTGCTTTTCTGTATAATCATAAAATGATTGTTCCAAGGAATGGTCACTGGGTTATCAGCCTCAGGAAGAGGTACAGACAACACTGTCAAGACCAATTCCTCCTTGCCTGTGCAAATCAGGTCCACTACCTGCTTGTGTGTCACCCCTTCAACATCCATGCCATTCCCTTCCTCTAGTCCAGAATCTTACACATTGTTTGATTCAGGAAAGCGTGTGGGAAAGACGGTGATGAACTTCAGGATGTGGTCCCCTTGCACACATAAGCCTGGTCAGCTGCTCCCACTCCCCCGGCAGCATGGCACCCACATGCACTTACTCTTGGCACCAAGCACGTATATTGACCTTTACTCACATCTTGAGCTTTGAACTTTTGCATAAGGTCTTATTTTTTAAGCAAATGGCATGCATTCCTGACCTTAATACTGAGTCTCCACAATCATCGGCCTGTAGTTGTTTAACATTCTCCCTATCTTTATGTATGTTTTTGCTTTTAAAAAAATGTGTATGAGTCTTTTGCATATACACATATGTGTGCATGCAAACACATGTACACAAATACATAAATGTGTACTACTTGTGTGCCTGGTGTTTACTAAAGTCAGAAGAGAACATTGGATTCTGTTGACCTGGAGTTATGAATGGTTGGGAGCCTCCACATGAGTGTTGGGGACTGACGTCCCCACTTAATCCTGTGTTGACCCATTTTTCCTCTCTATGTTCCTTTTGTTGCTGTTGGTTTTGGTTTTGATTTTGGATTAATATAATTTGCTAATATTTTTGAGACCTCTTTGATCTGTCAGTAACTTATTACAAATGTATTCCTATGTAGAAATATTATATCCCCCCCTATGGTTTAAACTGGGGCACTCCAGTTTTCTGACAAACTAGTCTTATACTGGAGTAAATTTTAATTTGTTGGAGGAATGTCAAGTAAGCTCTTGTGTGCTTTCTATCCTTTATTTGTTTTTTTGAGACAGAGTCTCACTGTGTGCCTCTGACTATCATGGAAATAGTATGCAAAGTAGGCTGACGTAGCCATCACTGAATTCACCCGTCTCTGCCTCCTGAGGTCTGACATTAAAGGTGTGCATCACCACGTTCATCTTGTGCATCCTTTCTTGAAGTTAGGGACTTTGATACAATTTTGCTACTGTATACTCAATAGCACTGATCTGTTTGAGTGTCTCTCTGTATCGTCTGTTAGTAGTCATCTCTCTTGCAATGCTGTGTGGAATTCAGTGGGCCCAGAAATGAGAGATGTGATCCTCCTTTTCTGTTTCCTTCTAAAAACACTTGGAGACTTCATTTGAATGTCTGTTATATGGAATAAATGTGTGGAGCACCCAGAATTATGTAAATATATTCTCAGTGAATGTATATTTACAATGCAGTCTCACCATGTCTATTATGTACATGTGTGGGATATTTTAGGCTGTGGTGACCTATGAGGATGTGCATGTGAACTTCTCTCATGAAGAGTGGGCTTTGCTGGATTCTTCCCAGAAGAGTCTCTACAGAGATGTGATGCTGGAGACATGCAGGAACCTCATGGCTATAGGTAAGATGTAAAGAAGAGGACAATGTTTCTTGGTTATTTCTCTTGTGACAGAGGAAGACTGTGGTGACTATAAATACTCAGACATGGTTCTCATGTTCACCAGAGATACTAACTTAAAATTTGCACAGTATCAAATAATACATCATAAATTTTGTGGTACTGTATTTTAGGGTACAGATTGGAAGACCACAATATTGAAGAACACTGTCAAAGTTCTAGAAGACCTGGGAGGTAATTTTCATGTGCAAGCTAATACAGATGCATCACTGTAGACATTTTAATGTACCTTGAAGTTTTAATGAAAATCAATAGTGTGAATAAACACAGCTTTAAGTATCCTGATGATTAGTGAATTCTCAAAAGACTATGTACTTGGATTTCAGGTTGCTGGCCAGTGTTTGCAAGGCATTCCTTTAAGGAAAAGGAGAAATAATATCTTAGCCAGGCAGTGGTGGCACATGCCTTTAAATCCCTGCACTTGAGAGGCAGTGGCAGGTGGATTTCTGATTTCGAGGCCAGCCTGGTCTACAGAGTAAGTTCTGGGCTACACAGAGAAAACCTGTCTCTAAAAAACAAAAAAGGAGAGAGAGAGAGAATATTTTAATATATGACACCATTTTAGTCAGGAGAGCTGTGTTGTAGAACTGTAAGTCTGTTTAGTTTCATCGTATTTGAGTATCACAAAAAACATTGATTAGGGGACCAGTGTATGTCTTTTTAATAACCAAATAGCTCATAATAGCTAGTGCTACTCATACACTTCTAGTGACTTTCCAAAGTTTAGTGAGAGGGAATAGCTTATGGGAGGCAAGAAGGTTGTTGTCACTGGAGAAGCATTAGCCCCTATAGCACATATCTATGGGAAGCAGTTCATATGTGTGGATGCAGTGTGGAAAGCTTTTGTTATTTCTTCTTTAATAGGTACAACATTTGTAATTGTGGATACAAGCCCTGTGAGAATGAAGACCATGGAAAGAAGCAATGTACCTTTGCATGTAACAGTTTTCTTCAAACGTATGAAAGAATCTGCAATGAAGAGAAAGCCTATGAATGTAATCAATACAGTAAAGCCTTTGTAAATTTCCATAGTCTTCCACAACATGCAAAAAATCATCCTAGAGAACAACCGTATGCATGTAATCACTGTGGTAAAGCCTATGTGAGTCCCAGTTCTCAGATCCACAAAAGAAGTCATGTTGGAGAGAAACCTTATGAATGTTCGAAGTGTGATAAAGCCTCTGAAAATGACAATTATCTTCAAAATCGTGAAAAACATCATACTCTTGAGAAACTCTTTGAGTGTAGTCAATGTGGAAAAGCCTTTGCAAGTCGCAGTTATCTTCCAATACACAGAAGAATTCATACTGGAGAGAAACCGTATGAATGTACTCAATGCGGTAAAGCGTTTACAAGTCGCAGTTATCTCAAAATTCACAAAAGCGTTCATACTGGAGAGAAACCGTATGAATGTAATCAGTGCAGTAAAGCCTTTGCAAATTTCTATAGTCTTCGGCAACATGAAAAATACCATACTAGAGAAAAACCTTATGAGTGTAGTCACTGTAGTAAAGCCTTTCCAAGTCCCAGTTCTCTTCAAGTACATGAAAGAACTCATACAGGAGAGAAACCCTATAATTGCAATGAATGTGGTAAAGCATTTATAAGTCACAGTTCTCTTCAGATACACAAAAGAGTTCATACTGGAGAGAAACCATATGAATGTACTCTATGTGGAAAAGCCTTTGTAAATCGAAGTTATCTTGAAGTACACAAAAGAATTCACACTGGAGAGAAACCCTATGAATGTAGTCAATGCAGTAAAGCCTTTGCAAATTTCCGTAGTCTTCGACAACATGAAAAAAATCACACTAGAGAAAAACCCTATGAGTGTAGTCAGTGCAGTAAAGCCTTTGTAAGTCCTTGTCATCTTCAGATTCACCAAAGAACCCATACAGGAGAGAAACCCTACGATTGCAGTGACTGTGGAAAAGCCTTTACACGGCTCAGTAATCTGCAGGTACACAAAAGAACTCACACGGGACAGAAACCCTATTGTTGCAGTCAGTGTGGGAAAGCCTTCCCGTGTTTCAGTAATCTCCAAATCCATGAAAGAACGCACACTGGAGAGAAGCCCTATGCATGCAATCAGTGTGGTAAAGCCTTCGCAAGTCGTGCTAGTCTTCAATACCATGAAAAACATCACACTGGAGAGAAGCCCTATGGATGTAGTCAGTGTGGTAAAGCCTTTGTAAGTCCCAGTCATCTTCAAATACACCAAAGAACTCACACGGGTGAGAAACCCTATGAATGTAGTCAGTGTGGGAAAGCCTTTGCACGTCGCAGTAATCTTCAAATCCATGAAAGAAGTCACACTGGAGAGAAACCCTATGACTGTAATCAGTGTGGAAAAGCCTTCGCAAGTCGTGCTAGTCTTCAATACCATGAAAAACATCACACTGGAGAGAAACCCTATGGATGTAGTCAATGTGGTAAAGGCTTTGCACTTCGCAGTCTTCTTCAAGTACATGAAAGAACGCACACTGGAGAGAAGCCACATCAGTGCACTCAGTGTGGTAAAGCCTTTGTAAGTCGTAGTTACCTTCAGGTACACAAAAGAGCTCATGCAGGAGAAAAACGGTATGAATGTATTCAATGTGGAAAAGCCTTTGTATATCTCACTAGTCTTTGTAGTCACAAAAAATTCTGTGCCGGAGAGAAATCCTATGGCAGTGCTTGATACAAAGATGAATGGCATGGTGAGTAACAGAAGGGAACAGACCTGCTTCTGGACCTATGCACTGTAATCTTGTAGCACATTGTTTACTCTCCTGAGAGTTAGTAGTTACATCCCTATCAGGGCTGGATATATGTCCATCCCAGGCCATGTAGGTGGCCATTCTTCTAGAGTCAGTTATGTAAAGTTTTTACTTTTACATTTAATTTAAATACATTAATGTTTTATGATTCTCCTTCAATAAAGTGCTTAAAGTTACAGTTTTATCTATATTACCAAATCCTCCATCAAGAATGAATGAAGCACTGCTGGTAACCTTTTCTGGCATCCAGGTAACTGAGGAAGGCAGTGGGGTATGGCATCAGCGATTGGGGCCCAGAGTTGCTGACTTTTGGCAACTTTTTTTTTGTTTTTTTTGTTTTGTTTTTTGAGACAGGGTTTCTCTGTATAGTCCTGGCTGTCTTGGAACTCACTTTGTAGACCAGGCTGGCCTCGAACTCAGAAATCCGCCTGCCTCTGCCTCCCGAGTGCTGGGATTAAAGGTGTGCACCACCACGCCTGGTTTCACATTCTATTCTTGATTCTAACTTGATTACTTTTTTTTTTTTTTTTTTTTTTTGGCAAAATAACTAAACCATCTCCTTAAATATTAAAGGAGATTATTTGAATTTGAATAACTAGGAATTCTATAAAGTCATTAATTCTTCTAAACAGCATTAATTTATGAAAGTTCATCTTTATGTTGATCTGCAGGAAATTTGCCCAATAGGGTGGGCTGATGGCCAGGAATCATTAGGCTATGTAATTGTGACAGGAAAGGCATAGCAGCAGCAAGAAGCAATTTTGGCATGAAGTCTCTCAGGACCCTGCATCACAGAGCAAACCACTACAGGCATGCAAGATGGTGGGCCATCTCTATAAAACTCATTTTCTTGCTATAGCCTTTCATAGATGGCTTCTGTCAAAGTGTAAGGGTCTGTGATTCAGGAAGAATGATACCCCAGACTCAAACTGTATGCGACAGCAAAGAGTATTCTGTAGAGAACCAGCGTGTAAGGGTCTACCATACACCGGGATGGAAGACAGAGGTATGGCTTTGCAGGGTCAATTAGAAGCCTGTTAGGGTAGGAGTTGGTGACATACCTTTCTGTCCCTTGATTGTTTGGCTCTGTCTCCAGGGGTGTGGCTGCTTTTGTAATTGGTTAATGCTCTGGGGGATTTTGGGGGACTTTTGCTTATTTGATTGATTTGACTGATATTTGGTTCAAGCTAGGTGGTGGGGCAGCTTCTGACAGCTCCTGATCTGCTGTTCATGAGGGGTGGTTTTCCCTGAAATTGACTTGTTTTGGACTTTTCTGGTCCTGGAAAACAGAAACTTAGGCCTAGTCTCCCAGACTGACAGTTTGCAGCCTTTTACAGAATCAGTCTGGCTCTGGCTAACTCAGTCCTCTCAAAAGCACATTTTCCATGACAGCAATTCCACTGCCTAATTGTTAATATGACTCCTGTATGAACTATGATTCCTTTCATAGGTAAACTACTGTGACTAAATAAAAGTCCAGTTGTTCCTGATAGAACAAGTTCACACTTTCCTGTGAGTAACTAAAAGGTATATTGAAGAAAGGAAGTGGCAGTATCTTTAGAGCAAGAAATGTCAGTAACACTTGTGTGTGCGTGTGTGTGCGCCAGCTTGTAGTAAAGAATAGATTGATTATAATTTGAAGCTAGCACAAATGTTAGTGCTTTGGGATTTAACCCTTTTATTTCTGTGGGGCATGAAGTGGAAGGACCTCAATCCATTTCCCAGCTCTTGGTTGATATTGATAGAGTTGCTAGACCATGCATAGCTGTCCTTATATTTAGATTGACATTCCTTAGCCCAGTGTTTTCCTGGATCTAGGGCATAAACCATGAACTCTAAGTATTCATTTGTTATAAGATCAATTTATATAGTTTAAGTGGCCAGGTTGGCTGAAATTTAAACACTTTGCAGACACATGTCTTTGAACAGTATAGATTTCTAAAGCTGATAATTTTGTTCTATGTTTTAGGTCTCAATTTTTCTGCATAATTTAGAAAGTCCATAACATTTCCTGTCTCTCTGAAGTCTGATTGATTCTTGGCAATATTCACTGGTATAATGATTTAGATATGCTCTGCCCAGGGAGTGGCACTATTTTTTTTTTTTTTTTAGATTTATTTATTTATTATATGTAAGTACACTGTAGCTGTCTTCAGACACTCCAGATCTCGTTACGGATGGTTGTGAACCACCATGTGGTTGCTGGGATTTGAACTCTGGACCTTTGGAAGAGCAGTCGGGTGCTCTTACCCACTGAGCCATCTCACCAGCCCGGGAGTGGCACTATTAGAAGGTGTGAGCCTGTTGGAGTACGTGTGACCTTGTTGGAGTAGGTGTATCACTGTGGGTGTAGGCTTTAAGACCATCATCCTAGCTGCCTGGATGCCAGTATTCTGATAGTAGCTTTCAGATGAAGATGTCGAACTCTCAGCTGTGCCTGCACCCTGCTTGTCCGGATGCCACCATGTTCCTGCCTTGATGATAATGAACTAAACCTCTGAACATGTAAGCTAACCCCAATTAAATGTCCCTATAAGAGTTGCCTTGGTCATGGTGTCTGTTCACAGTGGTGAAACTCTTAAGACAATTGACATTATCAAAATCCAACTGTTTTAATAATAACTCTTGAATTTGACCCCATTTTACTTATTTCTTAATAGGACTTTTGAGCCTCAATATGGAATCAGCATAGAGCTCAGAGGAACCTTGTTTTAATTTCTATAGAAGTAGAACTGATGTCAGGTCAGCAGACGTGGAAGGAGAATGTGGGTAGAAGGTTTGAGGAACATTGCAATGTAATCTTGAAAGTTCTTGGAAATTGATTATGTAAAACCCATGCAACACATGCTTTCCTATATCTAATGGTTTCATTATTGAAAAGAAAAATAAAAGAAGTCCTCTCTGAGAGAAGACAGAGAGTGCAATCAACACATCCCTGTGTGTTCATTCTTCCTTCTCCAACTCCACTCTTCCTCAGGATCTGAACTGCACTAGAGCTGGACTCCAGTAGCAGATGCTGTATCAGCTTTATCTAGGCAGCCTTGGCTATGCCCCTAAAATATGGAAACACAGCAGGAGGTTTATTACATAACTGGTAATCTATGGGTACCTATCATAACTCCCTGTCAGCATTTCAAATACCACATTTCCACAATTACCCCTTAGTCCCAGTTGTCCAAATTTTTCATGAGCTTTATTTGCAAGCCACATGTAGCATCGAAGAGATTGGGAAGGACTAACAACCATTTGAGCAAATGTGTGAAAATCATATGGCAGCCATTGTGCGTCATTGCTCCAAACAGAAAGATAGTTACAAGAGTATGAAGAACTAGATCATAGGAAGCAAATGTCTTTTAAAAGTCTTTCATGATATCCATACCTAATCCCTAATAAACATTTTGATTTGCTGAAATTGTGCAGGAAATATCAAGCACACATCAAAATGCCTGGGAAGAACTGGCAAACAATTCCTCTTTTCAGCCATGTCCCATGCTTCAGGGTCATCTTCTGGCAATAGAGGCACATAGTTAAAGGAGGTTTCAGTAAGGGCACTCAGGAGACCATCAGTTGACATAGTTGTCAGTTGTGTCATTTTTACCTTTAATTTTGCCTAAGTGGCAGCAATCTCCCTTAAAATTCAAACATTATATTCCATTCTCCTGCTCTCTCTTCCCCAACCTTCATTAGACTTGAGACACCTAGGTAAGCTTCCCTTTGCCCACCCATCTTCCCTGCTCTCTGAGCCCTCTGGGCCAAGCCAAGCTGCCCTAAGCAGTCTGCTATTCCAGGGAGACTTCCATTCTCCTGCCATGTCTCCACCTACCATCATCGGACCTGAGGCTTCTGAATCATAGAGACCTGCAGGTCTGGAACCATACAGCCCAAGATAACTATCAGAGGCCTTCCACACCAATACAGCTTGGTTCTCCCCCTTCCCAAAACTTACTACAACAAGAACATCCAGGTACCAAAACCATTCAGATGATAAAGTTTCTTTAAAGAACACAACACAAGCTGGGGAAATATGACAGCTCCAAAGCACAGCTACCCCACTACAGCAAGCCCTGGATATCCTAACATAACTGAAACACAAGAAAAATGATCTGAAATCTAATCTTATAAAGATGATAGAGGCCTTTACAGAGGAAATGAATAAATCCCTTAAAGTAATACAGAAATACACAATCAGAGGTCTTTAAAGAGGAAACAGTTCCCTTAAAATCATACAAGAAAATACAATTAAACAGGTGAAGGAAATAAACTGCAAGACCTGAAAGGGGAAATAAAACAAACTGAGGAAATCCTGGATATGGAAAACTTAGGGAAGAGAACAGTACCAACATGCAAGTATCACCAACAGAATACAGGAGATAGAAGAGAGAATGTCAGGTGTAGAAGATACAATACAGGAAACGGATAAATTAGTCAAAATGTTAAATCTAAAAAATTACTGACACACAACAATCCAGGAAATCTTGGATACCATGAAAAGACCTAAGAATAATAGGAATAAAAGGTGAAGAGTCTCAGCTTCAAGGCCTAGTAAGTAATTCTCAGAAAAGAAAAAAAACCATAGAAAAAAACTTTCCCAACCTAAAGAAAGATGCCTATAAACATACAAAAAGCTTATAGAATACCAATTAGACTGGACCAGAAAAGAAAGCTGTAAGGCAAAGGACATAGTCAATAAAACAAATTGGCAATCTACAGATTGGGGAAAAAAAAAAAAAAAAAAACTTCACTAACCTGACATCCAATAGAGGGCTAATATCCAAAATATATAAAGAACTCAAGAAGTTAATCACCAAAAAGCCAAACAACCCAATCAAAAAATGGAATATAGAACTAAACCGAGAATTCACAACTAAGGAATCTCAAATGGCTGAGAAGCACCTAAAGAGATGTTCAACATCCTTAGTGATCAGAGAAATGCAAATCAAAATGACCCTGAGTGAGATTCCACATTATACCAATCAGAATAGCTAAGATCAAATACTCAGGTAACAACACATGTTGGAGAGGATGTGGAGAAAGAGGAACACTCCTCCATTGCTGGTGGGATTGCAAACTGGTACAACCATTCTGGAAATCAATCTGGAGGTTCCTCAGAAAATTGAAAATAGATCTACCCAAAGACCAGCTATACCACTCTTGGGAATATACTCAAAAGATGCCCCACCATGCTACAGGGTTATGTGTTCCACTATGTTCATAGCAGCCTTATTTGTGATAGCCAGAAGCTAGAAACAACCCAGATGTCCCAAGACAGAAGGATGGATACAGAAAATGTGGTTTATTTACACAATGGAATACTACTTGGCTGTTAAGAATGAGGACATCCTGAGTTTTTCAGGCAAATGGATGGAACTAGAAAATATCCTGAGTGAGATAACTCAGACCCAAAAGAACATGCATGGTATGTACTCACTAGTAAGTAAATACTAGCAAACAAACAAACAAACAAACAAACAAACAAAAACCAGAATACCCAAGATACAGTCCACAGAACTCAGAAAAGTCAACAAGCTGAAGTGTCCAAGTGAGAACACCACAGTCTCACTTGGAAGAGAGAAGAAAGCTATCACAAGTAGGGAGGGAGGGAGGGGCCTGGGAGGGAAAGTGGATTTGGGGAGAAGAGGCTAAAAGAGGGGAACCTGAGCTGGTATCGGGTAAGAGAAAAGGACTGAAGCCCTGAGGTCCAGCAGAAAGAATGGAAATAGGCAACCTTGGGAGACAGGAGGTTGGAGGGACACTCCAGAATGCACCAGAGACCTCAGAGGTGAAAGACTCTCAGGACTCAAAGGGAGGGACCTTAGATGAAATGCCTGACAGTAGGAAGAGGGAACTTATAGAGGCCACCTCCAGCAGGAAGACAGGACATCAAATGAGGGATGGGCTTGCCATCCCACAGTCACAACTCTGACCCATAATTTTTCCTGTCTAAAAGAATTACAGGGATGAAAATGGAGAGGAGCCTGAGGAAAAGATGGTCTAGGGACAGGCCCAAAGTGGAATCCAGCTCAAGGGAAGGTCCTTAGGCCTGACACTATTAATGAGGCTATGGAGTGCTCACAAAAAGGGACCTATCATGACTGCCCTCTGAAAGATCCAACAAGCAGCTGAAAAAATCAGATGCAGTTATTTGCACCCAACCAATGGACAGAAGCAGCTGACCCCTCTTGTTGAATTAGGGAAGGCTGAAAGAAGCTGAGGAGAAGGGCGATCCTGTAGGAGGACCAGCAGTCTCAATTAATATGGACCCCTGAGATCTCTCAAACATTGGACCACCAACCAGGCAGCATACACCAGCTGATAAGAGGCCCCCAACTCACATACAGTAGAGGACTGCTGGGTCTGTGTTCATTTAGATATGATGCACCTAACCCTCAAGAGACTCCAGGGAGTTTAGAGGTCAGGTGGGGTGGGGAGTGGGGGACATCAATGTGGAAACAGGTAGGTGAGGAGGGGGTATGGGATGTGGAACAACAGAGGGTGGATGGGGGTGGAATAAAATATGGAGTGTAAAAAAATAAATTAATAAAAAATATACATAAAGAAAAGGTTGTCCATACAAGAAGCTTATAGAACACCAATTAGGGGCTGGAGAGATGGCTCAGCGGTTAAGAGCACTGACTGCTCTTCTGAAGGTCCTGAGTTCAAATCCCAGCAACCACATGGTGGCTCACAACCACCCGTAATGAGATCTGACCCCCTCTTCTGGTGTGTCTGAAGACAGCTACAGTGTACTTACATATAATAAATAAATAAATCTTTAAAAAATTAAAAAAAAAGAACACCAATTAGACTGGACCAGAAAAGAAAAATGGACACTATACAATAAAACACAAAACCTACAGAACAAGGAAAGAATATTAAAAGAGACATGGAGGGAAAGGCCAGGTAACATGCAAAGGCATTTCTATCCTGGCTTCTCAACAGAGAATTTAAAAGCTAGAAGATCCTGGTCAGATATCTTGTAACCTCTTAAAAAAAAAAAGATCCACAATTGCCAGCCTAAATTACTATACCCAGCAAAAGTCTCAATTACCATAGATGGAGAAAACAAGATATTTCAAGACAAAGGCAAATTCAAACATCTAACTCAAGGAGGATAATTATATCCAAGCAAACACAAGCAATACATAATTCCATACCAGCAAATACAAGGAATGTGTACACACACACACACAAACACTACCAACATCAAAATAATAGGAAATAATAATCACTGGTCATTAATATCTCTCAACATCAATGGACTCAATTCCCCAAATAAAGACACAGGTGAACAGAATGGATGCAAAAACAGGATCCAACATTTTGTTGCACACAAGAAACACACCCCAGGAGTAAAGACAGATATTAAATCAGAGTAAAGGGCTGGAAAAAAGTTCTCCCAGCAAACAGACCCAAGAACCAAGTGGGAATAACCACTCTAATATCTAATGAAATAGACTTTCAACCACAATTAACAAAGAGACAGTGAAGAACACTTCATACAGAAAACAGGAAAGTCAACAGAAAAGTCTACTAAGATGATATCTCAATTTCTAACATCTATGCCTCAAACACAAGGGCACCTACATTTGTAAACAAAACATTGCTATAGCTTAAATCCCACATCGAATCTCACACATAAATAGTGGGAGACTTCAAAAACAACACTCTCATTAATAATAGGTCATCTAGACAAAGACTAAAACAGATAAATAATGAAATTAACAGACATTATGAATCAAATGTACCTAACAGACATCTATAGAATATGTCACCCAAACACATAAGAATATACCTTTTCATCACCTCACAGAACCTCCAAAATTGACCATATAATTAGTCACAATGCAAGCCTCAACAGATACAGCAAATTTGAAGTAACACCTTGTATCTTATCAGACCAACAACAGAAATCAGAAAGCCTATGCACTCATGGAAATTGAATAACTCTCTACTCTATGATATTTCAGTCAGGGAAGAAGTAAAGAAAGAATTTAAGATGTTCTAGAATTCAACAAAAATTAAGGCACAAAATACCCAAAGAAAGCTGTGCTATGAGGAAATTCCAAAGCACTAAGTGCCTCCATAAAGAAATTTGTAAGTTCTCATACCAATAATTTAAAACTACACCTAAAAGCTCTAGAAAAAAAAAGAAGTAAGCACACCAGAGTGGAGTAAAAAGCGGGAAACAATTAAAATCATGGCTGAAATAAATCAAAAACAAAACAACACAAGGAATCAAGGAAACGTAGAGTTCAGTCTTTGAGAAAATCAAAAAGATAGACAAACCCTTAGCAAAACTAATCAAGAGACACAGAGACAGTCAGTATCCAAATAAAATCAGCAATGAAAAGGGAGACATAACAACAGACACTGAGGAAACTCAAAGAATCATTAGGTCTTACTTCAAAAGCCTGTACTCCACAAAATTGGAAAATCTCAATGAAATGGATGATTTCTAGACAGAGTTCACTTACCAAAGTTAAATCGTATCAGTTAAACTATTTAAACAGCCCTATCACACCTAAAGAAATAGACATTTGAAGTCTCCCAACCAAAAAAAGTCCTGGGCCAGATATTTTTAGTTCAGAATTCTACCAGACTTCCAAAGAATAGCTAATACCAATGCTCCTCAAACTATTCCACAAAATACAAACCGAAGAAACACTGCCAAACTCATTCTATGAGACCATAGTCACCCTGATACCTAAACCACACAAAGACTCAACAAAGAAAGAGAACTTCAGACCAATTTCTCTTATGAACATTGATGCAAAAATACTAGCAAACCAAATCCAGAAACACATCAAAGATATCATCCACCAAGATCAAGTAGGCTTCATTTCAGGAATGCAGGATGGTTCAATACAGGAAAATCCATCAATGTAATCAACCGTATAACTTGAAAGAAAAAAAATCACATGATTACTGCATTAGATGCTGAAAAGCCTTTGATAAAATCAAACACCCCTTCATCTTAAAGGTTTTAGAGAGATCAGGGATACAAGGTACATACTTAAATATAATCAAAGTAACAGAGAGCAATCCAATAGCCAACATCAAAGTAAATGGAGAGAAGCTTAAACCATTTCTACTAAAATCAGGGACAAGACATGGCTGTCCACTCCCTCCTTATTTATTCAACATAGTAGTTGGAGCAATAACCAACTAAAGGAGATCAAGGGGATATAAATTGTAAAGGAAGAAGTCTAGGTATCGTACGATTGGATGATAGTATACATAAGTGACCCCAAAAATTCTATATAGTTTATAAACACCTTCAGTAAAGTGGCTGGATACAAAATTAACTCAAAGAAATCAGTTGCTTTCCTTTATACAAGTGATAAATGGGTCAAGAAAGAAATTAGGGAAACAACACCCTTTACAATAGCCATGAATAATGCAAAATATCTTGGTGTAACTTTAACCAAGCAAATCAAAGATCTATATGACAAGAACTTCAAGTCCCTGAAGAAAGAAATTGAAGACCTCCGAAGATGGAAACATCTCCCATAGATAGGATTAACAGTGAAAATGGCCATCTTACCAAAAGCAGTTTATAGATTCAATGCAATCCCCATCACAATTCCAACACAATTTTTGTAGAGTTTGAATGAGTAATTCTCAAGTTCATATGGAAAAAACTTCAGGATAGTCAAATCAATCCTGAACAATAAGAAACTTTGGGAGGACCCAAAGTTCTGACCTCAAGCTGTACTTTGGAGCAATAATTATAAAAACTGCATAGTATTGTTACAGAAACAGACACATTAATTAATGGAATTGAATTTAAGATTCAGAAATACACCCACACACCTGTTGGTAACTTTATTTTTTTAAAGCTTATTTTAAGTGATGGTTCTTAAATGCTTTAACCTCTCTTTTAGGCCATCACCCACCAGAGGTAGTAGAAAAGAAAGGATATGGAGGAAGTGGACCTGTTAAGAAATGGTTCTTTGGAGCATCTCTCTTCTGTGTTGTCTGGAAATTGGCAATTTAGTTCACGGGTCAGCATCAACAGCTCAGTTTACTCACAAACACTTTATGGATATAACAGCAGTCTAGTTTGGTAGAGTCAGGTTAGTCATAGCAGAGCAGCCAGGCTTTAGCTGTCAACAGGAGGGATCAGAGCCAACACGAATATTGGGAAAGGTTTTCAGCTGTGTCTCTTTCTCTCAGTGAAGTGAAGCTCACCAAAGCAAAGACCAGTGAAGACACCAGACCTCAAGTGTTTAGCTATGTAAGCAAGCCAAGCTCAGCCTCTATCACTGTCTGTTGAGTCTTTTTATACTCCCTTTAAACATCATGTGTCCTCCGTAGGTCTTGTCTTGGCATATGTCTTGCCTGAGCATGTTTCTGGCTATTATGGATAAAGTTGCTAGGAACAAGCTGCTAGACAGCAAGTGTCTTTGTGGGATGGTAGAGCATCTTTTGATTATATGCCCAGTAGTGGAATAAATGGATCTTGAGGTAGAACTAGTCTCAGTTTTCTGCAAAACCGCCAAATTGATTCCAAAGTGGTTGTACAAATTTGCATTCCCACTAGCAATGAAGGAGCATACCCTTGCTCCATATCCTCATCAGCATGTGCTATTTCTTGGGTTTTTGATCTTTCCCATTCTGATGGGTGTAAGAGGGAATCTCGGAGTTTTGATTTGCATTTCCCTGATGACTAAGGACTTTGATCATTTTTTTTAAGTGCTTCTTGGCCATTCGAGATTTCTCTGTTGAGAATTCTGTTTAGCTCTGTGCCCCATTTTTTAATTGGGTTATTTGGGTTGTTGGTGTTTACCTGCTTGTATTCTTTATACATTTTGGATATTCTTCTTCTGTAAGATGTAGGGTTGGTGAAGATCTTTCCCAATCTGTGGGCTGCTGTTTTGTCCAGTTGACAGTATCCTTTGTCTTACAGATGCTTTGTAGTTTCATGAGGTCTCATTTATTAATTGTTAATCTTAGAGCTTGAGCCATTGGTGTTCTGACCATGAAATTGTCTCAATATGTTCAAGGGTATTTCCCATTTTCTCTTCTATGAGATTTAGGCAACCCCTTTTATGTTGAGGTCCTTGATCCATTTGGACTTGATTTTTTGTTTATTTGCATTCTTCCACATGCACACACCCAGTTAGTCCAGCACCATTTGTTGAAAACTATTTCCTGGAATTCAATCTTGTGAGAGCATCAACTGTTCACCAGTGGTAAATAAAGAGATAAATGCCTAGACTTTGAAGAACATCTCTTCCCCATAAATTAACTGTCATCCCTGATATTAATGTTTGAAGGAACCTGGTTGATCTGGGGAAAGAGTTGCAGGAAATAACTGAATTTTAAATCCCCTTCCAAAATCCAATAGAGAAGACTTGGGATATCTTTCCTAGGAGCTTCTGAAAGGATCATGCTGATCATATAACCTGAATTTCTGAGCATCCCTTCTGGGCTTTTCAGTGGCTCCTTACAATATAAAAGAAAGCAGTCACCCTGGTGTTACTCTTTGAACAACTGGGAAAGGAGCATATTGAAGAACTTGACAGTTCATGGAATTCTCCTGTTTTGTGATTTTAAAAAGATTAGAAGCTGGGTGTGGTGGCGCATGCCTTTAATCCTCTGCACTTGGGAGGCAGAGGCAGGCAGACCTCTAAGTTCGAGGCCAGCGTGGTCTACAGAGTGAGTTCCAGGACAGCCAGGGTTACACAGAGAAACCCTGTCTCGAAAAAACAAACAAACAAACAAACAAACAAACAAACAAACAAACAATCAGAAAAATGGCTTTTGCTGCAGGATCTATGTTGAGTAAATGCTACCATGGAATTAACAGGACCTTTACGACTAGGCCTTCCAACAGCTAGCCTCTTATAAGTGTTAGATTTTATAGACTATTTTTATAATACTTTCTACACTATACCTTTGCATTCTAAAGATTGTAAAGGATTTCCTTTCATGTATGTAGGGCTAGGAAAACTGTGCTACTAGGAGAGCTGATTCAGAGCAACAGTTAGGTTGAGATGTGTCCAAACTGAAAATCTTGTCCTGAGACAAGAAGTAGATTAGAAGTAGGCTAGAAGTAGGACTTCTTTCTTCTTCCTTTGATTCTGCATGTCTCAACGCACATATCAGTGCAACCCCCCCCCCATCTTGAGGTAATCACGTAGCCTGATGGCCAGGTGTCAGGTTGAACTTCATTTCTCCTTATAAAGACATGTCCAGAAAGTACCTGAAATTCCTCTTCATGCAAATGACACATTCCCTTCACCTTGTCACTAGCCAATGGTGTACATTCATTCCAAAGGTCCCTGTCCATTCTCCAGTATTTATACAGTCCTTAGTTGCCTCCAGTAAATAGAACTATTTCATTTAAAACCATCTCTAAGGAAAGCCGTTTCTCTCACACTCGACAGTGACTAAGATCCTGCCTAACCTACTTACTCTCAGCTAACTTTCATTCCATTCACTCCAGTGCCCAGTGCACCGTGGTACTTGAATAGCCCAAAAGGAAAAGTCAACCTGGAGCAGCAGCTGGCACCCAAGATGGATATTATATGACTTTCAGTTTGAACAGGAAAGATGAGTGGCCCCAAGCCCAGCATTTGGTATTAACCCCAAGACCCTAAGCCTCCCCCAAACTGAAAGCTATCAGTATATTTTTTCCTTTTTTTTGTTTTTTGTTTTTTGTTTTGTTTTTCATTTGCACCATCAGGTTGGGTTCAGACACTTTGAAAGGACAATTGAAACCTTCTGGTCAGCCACTCCTTGGTGTCTGTAGAAGGTCCTCACACCTCTGCCTGCACCCTGACAGCCTCTCCCAGAATTAGAAATACCCCCTCTATCTTTTTTCCTTAAAAAAAAAAAAGGAAAAATCCATTATGTATTGATCGGTAAAAACTGCTAGGGTGGTCACCAGAGCTTTTAAACCTGTGGACATGCTGATGTTTTGGGACAGGGCTTAATCTGCTGATAGAAGGCTGCAGAAGAGTTCTTCTCTCAACCAGGCATTTCCGTTTCTTTCCTACCGCAGGGAATACCTCACTACACTAGAAAAAAAATCCCTCAGATTAGATAAATATGTCCCCTTTTAAAATCTCATGAAATAAGACTCACCAAATGGTAAGCCACCTCCATTTGGGAGGAGGCATCTTCAATAATGCCACCCATGGACACAGTTGATATTGAGAGGACTAAGTTAGCCTGAGCCAAGGTGACTTCATGACAGGCTGCAATCTGGCAGTTTGGGAGACTAGGCCCAAGTTTCTTTTTCTCAGAAATGAGAACCTGAATCCAGGAATCTTTGGTCAGCCAACCATAGCTGTGGGCAGCCAATTTGAGTATAGCTTGCCACTATGTAAGTTTCCTGAGCCCTAACCAATCACAAAGACATCCATACCCCTAGGGATAGAGCCAACCAATCAAGGGAAAGGTAAAAGTCACACACTCCTAACCTAATAGGCTTTAAATTGACCTTGCAGAGCCCACACCTGTGTCTCCATTCCCAAATGGGGAGACCCCAGCATGTAGCTAATTCTTTTTTTTTTTTTTTTTTTTTTTTTTGGTGTTTCGAGACAGGGTTTCTCTGTGTAGCCCTGGCTGTCCTGGAACTCACTTTGTAGACCAGGCTGGCCTGGCCTGGAACTCAGAAATCCGCCTGCTTCTGCATTCCGAGTGCTGGGATTAAAGGCATGCGCCACCACTGCCTGGCTGCGTGCAGCTAATTCTGCTGAATAAATGCTCTTTGCTTTTGCGTACTATTTGAATCTTCCTTCAGCGATTCTTGAACCCTAACAATTGGGAGTTCATCCTGAATTCTTTGGAGACCCCCATTCAAATATCTGATTGTTTTAGGGCTCGGTCTGTATCTGTGCCTGTTTTTCTATTGTCAATCTGGAGGCTGAGAGGGACAGAGCAGCTGTGTATCCTATCACTAGCCTGAAGTTAAGGAGGACTCTCCTGAAACCCATCTGGGAGAACTTGCTAGTTCTCACCTGATTTCTGAATCTGCTGTGGGTCTGTGGGTCTTCCATGCCCAGGAAGGAAGACCGTCTGAGACAGCCTTCTCTTTTTGGTTTTGCTTTCCTGGGAACACCTTTGTGTGTCTGCTTGTTTTATGTGCTTGTGGATTATTGGCTCTCCCCTCTTACCTTGAGAGACACCACCACCTGTTACACCAGCTCCTCTAGTCTGGTTACACTTCAAGGACTTAAGATGCCTGGCAGAGAATCTAAGCTTAACTTTAGAGCCAGAAAAACTAACCATCTTTTACATGAACAAATGGCCAGCTGGTCTACCAACTCTTGTTTTTTTTTTTTATCATTAACTTTTGCACTGTGGATTGTCTGGGTCCCTTGGGCAGGACATCTAGGTCTGGGGAAAATGGTGAAAATTTCATTTGTTGGCTATTCACCCCTGACTTGGTTTGAACTAATTTCAAAGAAAAGAGTGGCTAAGCTGAAAAACCAAAAAGCAATAAACTGGCGCTGCCCCAGAAGCTTTGCCTCCTGCCTGGATCAAGCACACGAAGCCAGATTGCTCTGTGCAAGCCACTTCTAAAGAGGCCAGCAGTTTCTCAGTCTCTCCAGGAAGAAAGTTGATGGCTATGAGAATTGAATTCAACAGGTATCAAGGTTCTCCTTCTTTGAAATTATAGCTAAAAGAAAAAAGATTTTGTCTGTCTGATTTAAATATATAGATATATGTGGGCACTGCATGTTTAGTTCTGACCAGTCTTAAATATTTATAAGTTAACATGTTCTGCATGTCTTGGTCATGAAATGCTATTTATGATATATGATTAATAATCTATAATGTCGGTAACAGAAAAGTGGTTTAAAATAACTCAGGATTAAAGCCATCCTGGGCAACAACACATAGCATGAGTCAACCAAGGTCTCTAAATGTGGGAAGTCACATGTGCCGTTGCAGAGTGGCACAGGCTTCTGCTGGCCACCATGCATACATAGGCAGGAAAGTTTTTTGCCAAGATGAGGTTTTGAGAATTAACCAAAATTGACCAATCAGATGAGAGAGAAGTTGACCAATCAGATGAGAGAAAAGTTAACCAATCAGATGAGAGAGAAATTAACCAATCAGATGTAGGCATGCAAATGAGTTGGTAAGCATCAACCAAAGCACAACCAATCCGGGTGTGAGACACACCTCTCCTAGGCCTATATAAAGCAGCACCAGTGCTGGGCTCAGGGTCTATTCGCCTCTACAATCAAGCTCTCCCAATAAACGTGTGCAGAAGGATCCTGTTGCAGCGTCGTTCTTGCTGGTCAAGTCGGACGCGCAAGAAGTGGTGCCGAAAACCCGGGAGGAAACATCTTCAGGCACGAGCGAAGACCTCCTGCTACAGGGAGGATTCAGAACTGCATCGTGGGGAAGGAGCGGTTAATAAAGGTTCCCGAAAAACAGGCTGCTGAGAAGGATCCGGCGTGGATTCAGAACTCTTCAGCTGGGGAGCGGTGTTAATAAAGTGTTCCTGCAAAACAGACTGCTGAGAAGGATTCAACTGCGTGGATTCAGAACTCTTCAGCTGAGGAACGGTGGTACCGGTAAGTATACAGAAATTAAGGTAAGTCTCTGAGAGGTATGCTTTCTTACGCAGTAGGTCTGGTAGTTGTTGCTGGGTTTGTGTGGGACCAGCTGTTAAGGAAGGGCAGCGACTTTGTAAGAGTACCAGGAAGGCATATCAGAAACAAAGAGAAAGGAAAAAGAAGATGCGCACAGAAAAATAAGTAACTTAAGAAATATAAAAAAAAAAAAGAGAAAAAGAAAGGAAGCTAAAAATAAAGATACAAAGGATAATATAAAGATACAAAGGATAATATAAAGATATAAAGGATAATATAAAAAATGAAGAACAAAAAATTAAGTCAATTTACCCTCCTCTCGAGGACTTTGACTAAAGAGGCAGCCTTCATCAAAGGCTTAACGATAGCTCTCAGGGAAAGAGGAGTAACTATTAGAAGCAGCCACTGTGCAGAATTCCCAGAAGAAAGAGAAAAAATGAAAATAAGCTATTTCAGAGCCCTCCTAGGGACAGAAGGAAAACGGGAGATGTCCTCCTTCCTCTCTGGCTCCTATGGAGAGATTTTTAGCGCTGGATAGGGTATCTGTGTCCCTTTGAGACATCAAGTTCTATTCCTGTCTATTGTCTGTTTTTGGTGCACCAAATTGTCTATATGTTTGTCAATTCATGTTTGGATGATTGAATGATTGTTGTTCTGTGTTTCATGTTGAAAAATATAAAAAGCAGTCTCAGTCTGCACAGCAAAAAATGACAAGTTAGCTGCATGGTGGCTGGGAGTCAAGTACAGCTGAAAAAGCCCTGCTGAGGGCTGATTGCAAATGGAGCTTTTAAAGGGGCAGGCAGCCTTTTACTTGTAACAGAAAGTTAGCTTAAAATTGGAAACTCAAGATTGGAGTTATTCTAAACAACATAAGAAAACAGGTGATATGCAAAAGCAGTGTACAAAGGGTAGAAAGAGTAGGTTTGAAAATAAAGTACATATCTTTACAAATAGAAGGAAAAACCTTTCAAGGTATAATGGATACAGGAGCGGATAAAAGCATTATATCCAGTAATTGGTGGCCTGCTTCTTGGCCTGTTAATCAATCGTCACATAGCTTACAAGGATTAGGATATGAGGCTACCCCAACTATAAGTGCAAAATCCTTACAATGGAAAGATAAAGAAGGAAGGACAGGGCCTTTTCAACCTTATGTACTCCCTTTACCTGTAAACTTATGGGGAAGAGATGTGATGTCAGCCATGAACTTTATACTGACTAATGATTATTCCCAGAAAAGCAAGGAAATGATGAAAGGAATGGGATATATACCTGGACTAGGTCTAGGAAAAAATTTACAAGGTAGAATTTCACCAGTTAAAGCCACAGTAAAAGCAGATAAGAAAGGGCTGGGTTTTTTCTAGGGGCCGCTGAGGAGCCTTTGCCCATTCCGTGGTGTACGGAGGACACGGTGTGGGTGCCTCAGTGGTCTTTATCCTCTGAGAAATTAAAAGCAGCTAAAGAATTAGTACAAGAACAATTAGACCTGGGACATGTAGAACCCACACAATCACCCTGGAACACCCCTATTTTTGTTGTAAAGAAAAAGTCAGGTAAATGGAGATTGTTACATGACCTCAGAGCCATTAATGCACAAATGCAAGTTATGGGTCCTGTACAAAGAGGACTCCCCCTACTTTCAGCTCTACCTAAGGATTGGAGAATTATAGTAGTAGATATTAAGGATTGTTTCTTTTCCATTCCATTAAACAAGAAAGATAAACCTAGATTTGCATTTACTCTACCTTCTGTTAATCATATGGAGCCTGATAAAAGGTATCAATGGCGAGTGTTACCCCAAGGAATGGCAAATAGCCCTACCATATGTCAATTATATGTAGGAAAAGCTTTACAACCAGTTAGAGATGGTTTCCCCTCCTTAAAAATTTGTCATTATAGGGACGACATTGTGATTTGTGGACCTGAAGAAGAAAGTATACAGCGAGCTTATGGCTTTCTTAATGAAACTTTAAAAAATAATGGCTTGATTATTGCACCAGAAAAGGTACAGCAGTCTAATGTTAGTCAATTTTTAGGAGCCACTATTACTTTACGGTGTGTTACCCCACAAAAGATTAGTATAAGAAAAGATCATCTAAAGACATTAAATGATTTTCAAAAATTATTAGGAGATATAAATTGGATTCGACCTTATTTAAGGATCCCTACTTCGGAATTAAAGCCTCTATTTCAAATTTTAGAAGGAGAATCACATATTACCTCATTGAGGCAATTAACACCTGAGGCTTCTGATGTTCTTAGGAAGGTAGAAGAAGCGATCCAAACAGCACAGCTAAATCGTATAAATGAGCAAAAACCTTTTTGCCTATGCATATTATGAACCATAAATTTGCCAACTGTTGTATTATGGCAAGATGGTCCTCTAGTATGGATACATCACATATATCCCCTAATAAGACTATAGAGCATTATCCCACCATGGTGGCAAATATGGCCCATAAAGGCATAAAAAGTTCAATTACTCACTTTGGAAAAATGCCGGATAGCATAATTGTTCCCTATACTGCTGCACAAATGCAAACATTGTGTGCGACTATAGATGAATGGGCTATTCTTAGATGCAGTTATTCTGGTTTAATTGATAATCATTATCCTAAACATCCTTTATTACATTTTCTGTTATTGCATCCAGTGATATTTCCAAAGGTAACGGCTAATACTCCTATAAAGGGAGCCATTGATATTTATACAAATGGATCCAAAACAGGAATTGGAAGTTATGTGATTAATGAAAAGGCTGTAAGGTTGCAATTTACACCAGGAGCCCCTCAATTGGTAGAATGTTTGGTGGTTTTAGAAGTCTTTAAAAGATTTCTTATGCCCATAAATATTATCTCTGGTTCTGTTTATGTGGTTAATACTGTACTAACGTTAGAGACTGCTGGAAATTTTAAGCAGTCTAGTGCAGTATCTGAAATTTTGATGAAAATACAAAATTGTATTTTGATGTGTGAGCATCCCTTTTATATTCAACATATTAGAGCACATACATCATTACCTGGACCTATGGTTAAGGGTAATGCAATTGCTGATTCAGCCACCAAAGATATGGTTTTCCTATCACAAAATTCTATAGAAAGTGCAAAAAATTTTCATCAACTTTATCATGTCCCTGCTTCTACATTACGACAAAAGTTTAAGCTCACACGAACAGAAGCTCGAGATATTGTCCTACAGTGTGGTAGGTGTGTAGAATTTATTAATGCACCTTCCGTGGGCATTAATCCTCGCGGATTGCGACCCCTAGATGTTTGGCAAATGGACGTCACGCATATCCCAGCTTTTGGGAAATTACAATATGTACATGTGTCCATTGATACCAGTTCTGGTGTCCTACATGCCTCTCCCTTGTCAGGGGAAAAAGCAGTTCATGTCATATCTCACTGCTTAGAGGCTTGGGCTGCATGGGGTAAGCCCCTAGTGCTAAAGACAGATAATGGTCCTGCATATACTTCTTCTAAAATTAGCCAATTTTGCAAACAAATGCAAGTGAAACATATTACTGGACTGCCCTATAATCCACAGGGCCAAGGCATCATTGAAAAAGCCCATCGAACTTTGAAACAATATTTGCAAAAACAGAAAGGGGGAATAGAGGCTATGACGCCAAAGATGGCTCTATCCCTTACAATATTTACTCTTAATTTTTTAAAATTGGATGATGCTGGAAGATCACCAGCTGAAAGGCACGGACAATGGCCTCAATCGCCCAATGAAATGGTCAAATGGAAAAATGTCCTTGATAATAAATGGTATGGCCCGGATCCTATCTTAATCAGATCCCGGGGAGCTATTTGTGTTTTTCCACAGGGTGAAGAAAATCCACTTTGGGTCCCGACGCAACTGACAAGGACCGTGAAAGAGCAAGATGAACCCCAAGATGATCCTCCTGCTCCTGATGATTGAGACCGGGATAAGTATACCTTTGTGGGCCATAGTAAGATCATGGCCAGTACCTTTACCGGTACATTCAAATTCTTCTACCTTGCCTTTGTTTTATGCAACAGAATGTTTTCTGGATGTGCCTTGTGCACAACAAACTCCTCAAGAGCCACGGGTGTATAATAGTACGAGTTTTCATTTAAATTATACACTATGCTTTGTGCATAATGTGGATAAACCTTTTACACCCTGTATATTTTTAAAGAAAAAGATTATCTCTAATTGGGCAGACCCCATTATCCAAAATAAAGTGAGCTCTGGAGTGTTACTTAATGCTTTAACGCAAGTCGTCCAAGGAGCGCAATTAGGCTCAGGTGATGTTGGAAATAATATAACTTCACCTATAAACATCACCACTATTATGATAAAGGGAAAGGTGACTATTCCCAAAAGATCACGATGGCCTGTTGGCAATGCCACTGCTAAACGCAGCGTGCCCTGGTGTCATCCGGACTTCACATTTCCTATAGTTTTTTCACCTTGTCAATCAAAAATTTTTCCTTGAAAAGAAATAGCAAAGGGTTTTGTTTTGTCACCTCCTTTAGATTTTACTGTAATGAATGATAAAGAAGATGCTACAGGAAAAGAAAATATTTGGCCATATTACCAATGGATTTTAAGTAATGAGGCAGGTGCTAGTACCAGTCTGTCAGCCTTTGCACTGCTGACTGGAACATTTCATGAGATACTGAATGTTTCTGCCACACTTTCCAATACCTCTGCTCATTTAGATAATGTGACAACTAATAGAGTTATCAGAAATATGACTACCTCTCCAGTAGAAGTTTGTGTTAGTCCTCCATTTTTCTTTATATTGGCTGAATTTCAAAATGATATAGAATGGTTAGGTTGTACAAATATCACTTGTTTTTTGACGCAATGCTGGAATGGAAGCAAATTCTTAGCCTTAGTGGTACAGCTACCAATCTTGGTCCCTGTACCTGTTGAGGCAGATCCAGAGAAGTTCCCAATAATGAGTCTAGTTAGGCAGAAGAGAGATTTTGGAATCACAGCTGCCATTGTCACTGCCTTTGTAGTGTCTGCAGCATCAGCGGTTATCGCAGGAATTGCTATGGCCAATCAAGTTAATAGTGCTGATACCATAAGTCAGATAGCAGAAAAAACGTCTGAGGCATTGCTCACTCTGCAAAGGGTGGATTCTCATATCGCCTCAGGATTAATGTTAGTGAATCAGAGAGTGGATATTTTACAGCATAACATGGAACAGATGATGGATGTCGTTCAAATGAGTTGTGTGGCATCCACTCCGCATGTATGCATTACTCCCAATAGGTATATTAATAATTCTTTTATTAAAAGTACAGACCTATCGAATTATCTGAAGGGGAACTGATCGCAGGAGCTGGACAGGCTGCAGAGGAGGCTGCAGATACAGATCCTGAATCTTAATGGAACCAGAGTGGAACCTGTGACCTTTGGAGACTTTACCTCTTGGCTTTCCTCTGCTTTCTCTTACTTTAAGGAATGGGTGAGAGTGATTTTGTTTGGTGCTGCCATATGCTGTGGACTGGCGTTCATGCTCTGGTTGGTATGCAAATTTAGAACCCAACAAAAACGTGACAAGGTGATTATAACTCAGGCACTATTAGCTATTGAAAACGGCACCTCCCCTAAAGTTTGGTTATCTATGCTCAAGAATTAGTCGGCATCTGAGTTCTCTGCTCTTGTGCATGAGAGAGACTCAACAATCATTGATCAGCCCTTGCACATTGATGCATACGACAGGGTGATCATGATTTCCCCACTGATTCATTTTTTGGCTGGCCTCTTTTGCAGAGTTCGCCCTAGGTCATTTAGCAGTTACTGTCACACAGCACTGGGGTATCCAGAGACGGGCAACTTTCCTCATGCACAGGCCAACCTAAGACACGGGGCCCGGTGGCGATAGGGTTACCCTATGACGGGAAAGGCTGTGACATTGGAGGAACGACCTAAAACAGGAGCCACAGCAGATGGACATAATTGCACAGGCCTAGTCCAGCCTCATTTTATTAAAACAAAAAGGGGGAGATGTGGGAAGCCACATGTGCCGTTGCAGAGTGGCACAGGCTTCTGCTGGCCACCATGCATACATAGGCAGGAAAGTTTTTTGCCAAGATGAGGTTTTGAGAATTAACCAAAATTGACCAATCAGATGAGAGAGAAGTTGACCAATCAGATGAGAGAAAAGTTAACCAATCAGATGAGAGAGAAATTAACCAATCAGATGTAGGCATGCAAATGAGTTGGTAAGCATCAACCAAAGCACAACCAATCCAGGTGTGAGACACGCCTCTCCTAGGCCTATATAAAGCAGCACCAGTGCTGGGCTCAGGGTCTATTCGCTTCTACAATCAAGCTCTCCCAATAAACGTGTGCAGAAGGATCCTGTTGCAGCGTCGTTCTTGCTGGTCGAGTCGGACGCACGCAAGATCTAAAGATACTTTTAAATTAGAATAACATTTTGTTCTAGAAACTAGACTTAAAGAGATAGGATTTAAAAGCCAGACCCCAAAGGGCATGCATGGTATATGCTCACTGATAAGTGGAGAATACCCAAAAAATACAGAATACCCATAATATACCTCACAGACCCTAAGAAGTAGAACGAGAAGAAATGCCCAAGTGAGGATACTTAAATCCCACTTAAAAGGGGGAACAAAATAATCGTAGGAGGTAGAGGGAGAGATGGTCCTAGGTGAGAGAGTGGAAGGAGAGGGGAAAAGGGGTCAGGATCAGGTATGGGAGGGAAAACAAGAGAGAAGCCCAGAAGGCCAGGAGAATAAATGGAAATATGCAGCTGATAGGGTGTGAGTGTGGGGGGAATCTCTAGAAAGTCCTAGAGACTTGGGATGGGGAAGGCTCTCAAGACTCAATGTGGGTGACCTTAGCTCAAATGCACAACAGTGAGGATATAGAACCTGAAGAGACCAACTCCAGTGGAGGGATGGGGGACATCAACCTATCTTCAAAAATTTCGACCCAAAGTTGTCTGTGTCTAAAAGAAATACAGGGAAAAAAAATGGAGCAGAGACTGAATAAATGTCAGGCTAGTGACCGGCCCAACTTGGGATCCATCCCATGCACAGGCACCAAATCCTGACACTGTTACTGATGCTATTGTGCTTGCAGACAGGAGCCTAGCATGGGTGTCCCCTGAGAGGCTACATCAGCAGCTGACTGAGGCAGATGCAGATACAGCCAAGCACTAGACTGAGATCCGGGACCCCTGTGGAAGAATTGAAGAAACTGAATGGGATGACAGCTCTATAGGAAGCCCAACAGTGTCAACTAACCTGGACCCCTGGTTGCTCCCAGAGATTAAGGCAACAAACAAAGAACATACACAGACTGGTCTGAGGCCCTGGCACATATGTACCAGAAGGATGCCTTGTCTAGCTTCAGTAGGAGAGGATGTCCCTAATGTTGTAGAGACTTGATGCCTCAGAGAGGGAATATGTCTGGGGGGCACATCCTCTCAAAGGTGAAGGGGAGGGAGATTGGAGGACCAGGAGTTGGGGCAACATTTGGAATTTAAAGAAATACAATAATTATTATTAATAATAAATATGACAACAAAATGTTTCTTTAACGAGGCATTAAATTTGCACCTCCATTCATTTATATACAAGAACTTTTCTTGCTGACAACCAAACTTTGTAACATGAAAATAATGCACTTTATATTGATTTTAGAAACACTGGATTATTTACAGTTAAAAAAATTGGAAATTGTTTTTGTCTTCTAAAAACTATGGTTATGCTGTATGGCTGCCTTCTTTTGAAAAGTTACTTTGATATTGCAAAATCAATGCAGGATTGATCCTGCCTTGGGACCTGTGCCCCAATGAAGTCAATGTTACAGGAACCTAATGGGGTGGCCATCTGGTTAATGGGCAAATCCGTCATTTTAATTGATAGTCATCTTATTACAACTTATTCTCCTTCAAGTTCTCATCGCATTGACAGCTTCTTGCATCTTAACAACAGTCAACTACCTCTTTATGTCAAGATAATCCACTACTATGTTAGGTTATTGGTTAATTATTAGTTCAAACTACTGGGTCTCTCTCTATTTTCAAAAAGCAGACAGGTTCGCCTTGCTAACAGGCTTCAAACTAAAATATAAACAGGTTTCAGATGTAGCTTTTTTTCTGTTCCTTTAGTTAAACTTGCTTTGCAATAAACTGTTATCAGTAATAACTATTCATGTCTCTGATAAATGATTATATGGAAATAAAAAGGTTTAAAGTAAGTTCTGTGTGTTCTAAGGTATATAATGGTCTGAGGATGTAAAGGCTTAGGTAAGTTCTGAGGGTTTGAAAATTGATTAAGGTATGTAAATGCAAGTTGTAGAGGTGTAAGAAAGTGATTTAAGGTATCTGAAAAATGGAGAATGCTTCAGATTTCTTTTCTTCATTTGTGCTATTTTCAAATGTTCAAAAATTTTAATGCTCAATGGAGTTCTAATAAGCTAATGGAATACTGGGTGTTTACAATTCAGTCACAAACTCACAATTTTACTTTGGTTGTTGTAATGGCTATTCCTGATTGCCAACATGGCTATATCTGGAATGAACTACAATCCAGAATTGGAGGACACACCTGTGATCCAGATCTTAAGGCTGGAAGACACAAGTTTCTGACCTAGATCTTGGTATGGAGATCTTAAGGCATAGTGGTCATGAAAAGCTTAGGCCCAGGCAAGGTAGTACACACCTTTAATCTCAGGAGACTGAGGCAAGCAGATATCCGAGTTCCAGCTCACCCTCTGTGATAGTTTGTAAATGCTTGGCCCAGAGAGTGGCACTATTAGGAGGTGTGGCCCTGTTGGAGTAGGTGTGTCATTGTGGGTGTGGGCTATAAGACCCTCACCCTAGCTTCCTGGATGTCAGTCTTCCACTAGCAGCCTTCAGATGAAGATGTAGGACTCTCAGCAACTTCTGCACCATGTCTGCCTAGATGCTGCCATGCTCCCACCTTGACATATATATTCTCAATGTCATGTACATGTACAATACTGTCTACTTCACTGTTTTTATGATGTACATTAATAGGATAGTTTAGGCTGCAATGACCTATGAGGATGTGCATGTTAACATCACCAAAGAAGAGTGGTCTTTACCGTATCCTTTCCAGAAGAGTCTGCAGGCAGATACATTGGGAAATGATTTCAATAAGGTAAAAACAGTGTAATGGATCGGACTGTACTCTCACTTCACCAAAAACCCTTTGCTCATAAAAGTAAAGGAGAAATTTAATTGTCCAATTCCTGTGCCAGGTAGGCTGCTTAAAGGTGATCTCAGACAAGCCATGTGACCTGAGTTCAACTTTTGGAATCCATAGAGTACCAACTTCTGCACACATGGAATACAGAGCCACTTCCTACCCAGGAGCATGTGGCACACGTATCTACCCATCCAGAAGGAATAAATACACAAGTGATTAAAAAATGCAATAATATTAAGCTAACTTTTCTGCCAGTACTTCACACTCCAACATCTAAGCACCAGGATTTAATGAATTCTGAGTACATTGTTTAGAAAGGTTGGATTCTTTCCATTTTATCTGTTTGTTTATTAAATTTTAGGGAGGATTTCACATAGTAGTGTGCACTGGTGGAAATTTGTAATATACTTCTGACTGGACTGGAACTCGTGGAATCAGCCTGCCCCAGCTTTCTAAATGGTGAGATTTGAGGAGTGAGCCTAGGTGCTCAATTTTCATATCCTTAGCCTGAGGGAGGACCACTTCTAGATGTTATAATTTATGTATTTGCATAACAGACCTGAGAATATTATTGACAAATTAGTTATGAACCCCTTCTTAGCCAAATGTGGTATAATAACATTGTGTGAGGAATGTGGGGGTTGTGCAGAGAGAGGCATCAAGTCTAAGCTAGTATTTTCTCAGCCAGGGGTAAGATCAGTTTGTAGGCTGCTTGCTTGGGATGCCCAGAATCCTGGCTTTCATAGTCAGCAAAGAAAAAAGCAGGTATTGGGAGCAAGTAAGCCGAACCTATAATCTCACTAAGATTATGTAGTTTTCTGCGTGTAGAGGGTGTGGGGGTTTCAGGCTTCCCGAGAAGACCAGAGAAGGAGAAGCCTTGTTGGTAAATGGAGTTCTATATTTTGTGCTGTCTAGACAATGGCAGACTCTAAATTTAATTGGCAAGTTTTCCCCACAATCAGCTACCTGACATTGAGATATGGTCGTATGAGAATTTAATAAGCAGCACATCTGTGTTTATTTACACTGCAGCGTTTCCTTAAAATACAAGGGTTTATTACAATTTCTTCAGATGTACACATGTATCAGCTTGCAAATGAGAATTGCCTTCCCAGCCTTTCACCGTGTCCTTCATGTCATGGGCTTCCCTTTTGTAGACTCAACTATAGTGCCAGAAAATGTACACTATTAAAATCATGCAAATTTTCTTATTTGTGTGCCTGCAACAAATATCCAGTTATCAAACAAAGTTCACACTGGTTAGATTTGACGACTCATGTGAATTTATATCAGCCTAGAGAACCAATATTGGTAAAGCACACATCCCAAAGGAGCCAAAACAATAGATTGCTGGGTGCTAGATAAGCTGCTGCCACTGAGCATCTGTGAGAGCTCGATGCACCAGGTACAAGTCAAGCTGGGTCTTTCTGCCTCTCCGCAGGCCTCTGCCCCTCTACTGGTCATTTAAAAAAAGATTTATTTATTTATTATATGTAAGTACACTGTAGCTGTCTTAAGACACACCAGAAGAGGGTGTCAGGTCTCATTACTAGATGGTTGCTGGAATTTGAACTCCGGACCTTTGAAAGAGCAGTCAGTGCTCTTAACCGATGAGCCATCTCTCCAGCTCTCTACTGGTCATCTTTATCCCTGTTTTTCCATAAGATGAAATATGAGCAGTTAAAAGTAGGAAAAAGTGGTGGCCAAAGATCTCTGGAAATACAGTTAACACACTTGCAGGCTATACTAATGTCAGAAGGATTAAGAGGGAGAATATTTTCTTCTTTGCCCTCTCAGGTCAATGAGATCCCAGCAGTCTGTGGGCCATTGATCAGTATCCTGTACCTGTGGAAAGTCACTTGGTGTCTTGTTCATGGAGCCTTGGTAATCCTATTCAGTTAATTCAAAACTTTGTCAATGTACAATGAGGAGGCTCCATGCAGGCTTCAGAGGAAGCCAAACTTGGTCAAGCAAGGCCTTTGTCTTACCTTCCCAGTGATAGATAAGTGGTAGAAAAAGGCTAGAGGAGCCTAAGGGTCCTATCAAGCTCACACCACATCTGAGCACCAGGTGCACAAGTGGCCCAAAAATTACTTTTGGGCACCCGCATGGTCTTCAGCACTAAGCAGGAAAGTTGAGCCAGTGACTAAAAGAATTCGTAACAACGCAAGGGATCCTTCTCCACAAACAGTAAGTATAAGGCTACGAGAAATGTTGCCTAGACAGCTGTATCTTACCAATATTTTTCTCTTGATAAAAAGATGTTGCCGGACGGGTGTGGTGGTGCACGCCTTTAATCCCAGCACTCGGGAGGCAGAGGCAGGTGGATTTCTGAGTTCGAGGCCAGCCTGGTCTACAAAGTGAGTTCTGGGACAGCCAGGGACATACAGAGAAACCCTGTCTCGAAAAAAAAAAACAAACAACAACAACAAAAAAGATGTTGCCTAGATGTGAGATGTCAGAATTTGGCCCACTCTAGAACCTGCCTACAGCCAAGGGAGACCAATCAGTATTGTTTTAAATACTGATGTAAACATGAAATTGTGGCTAAACCTCTCTTCTCTCTCCGTTTGGAAGTCACATGGAGAGGGCATCATGCTCACTTTGGAGACCATAATTATTGGTGGTATAGTCCTCACTCATTTAACCTTTTGATGCCCACCTCTGGAATGGTGGCATGGTAAGCCAGTGCCACGACAGAAGGCTGGGAAAGTGTTATTGCTTGGCTAAGAATGTACATCTGAGAGGTGTGAGGAAATCTTATTGAAATTGCTGATGCTGACTTAATTAATCTTAATTAATTAATCCTAATTAATTAATCTTAATTAACTTAGTCTGTTGGCTTAATTTCGACCTGAATGTGTGGGGTATTATTTCAGCTGTGAGGTGGGGGAATCACTTCAGTATACACTGAGCAACCATCTGTGTATGCTAGAGCCCCGTGAATCAAAAACTAAGAAATAAGAAAAGGAGAACATGACTGGTTCTGGGTTTTGGCCCCAGATGAATAAATAAAAGAAAAAAGTAAAGACCATGATTACTCCTAGATATTGTGAGGGAGAATTCTTGTAAATAAATGGGAGAATACAGCCAGCGGCAGAGATATGTAGGAGAGTCCAGGATGAACGTGACCCTTAGGCATGTGAGAAGAGGAGGGAGGGGAGATGGAGGAGGCAGACCAAGAAGTCAGGCATGTAAAGGGTAGATGACAAAAAAACAAAAAACAAAACCAACCGAACAAAAAATCCTCCACCCTGCCTCTGCCCCAGGTACCGAGATAGATAGATGACACACGTGGGGAGGACATCTGGGGTAAGGGTAGCCAAGCTCCTAGTCTGGAGAAGTTCAGGGTAGGGGCTGGGCATGCAGGCCAACATTGTAACAGGTAGGGACTGAGATATGCAGAGGGAACCTGGCAGACAGCATTTTTGATAAATAGGCACCAAATTTATTTGTCTCTGGGTTTGAGACATAACACTCTCTGCCCAGGAGGAAGACGGGGAAGTGCCTACTGAGTGCAGGAAAAGTGCAGGGACCACCTTGCAGTCCAGGAGCAAGTTCTATGGCAAAACCTGCCTTAAGATCTATGCCCGCTCTTGGCCTGTGGTGAAAGTCAGAGATGGGAAACACAGTGTCTCTTAGGGACACTGCTCCTGTCACTCAGGCCTCAGTAGCCAATCAGAACTTCGAGACGAGCCTTCAGTCACAGTGGGCGGGCACTTCCTGTTCGCCATATTACCCGCTTTGTTGTGAATCTGAGGAAAGCAGTTTTTACCATCTGCCGGGAGCTGAGCGGAGAGCGAGGCTAACTTGGAATCCGCGCCATGGTGAGCGAGGCCGCTGTCCCCGCGCGGGGAGGACCCGCGGGGTCCCGTGTGGGGTTGTCCTGGGGTGCGGGGACCGGCAGCGAGATGTGGCGACCTTTGTAATTGCGTTTGTTCACCTGAAGTCCCCGAGTTCCCTTATCCTCCGGTGTGGAAGCAGCACCTCCCCATGAGACGGTTCCCGGGGCTGCACCGGCGCACAGCATAGGAAGCTAGAGATGATGCTTTGCTTGGACACCGGCATCCTTCAGCGGGCGCGCATGCGCGGGTTTTGTTGTCAGTGCAGAGGGAATTGCTGACTGGCAGAGCAAATTCTTTTCTTTAGTGTCTTCCAGAAGTTCTGAACCTGGCAGGTGACATTCGGGTGTAGCATCCATCGCAGTTAACTCTGCGCAGTGTAAAGTCTGTGCCATTAACACATTCGCATGTAGATGCCACGGTGGTTCAGTCACGTGTGTTTGTAAGGCCAGACTCACTGTGTTTCCCTCCATAAGTTGTCAAAATCGACCGAATATTAGTTGTGTTTTTGTCCTAAGTGTTCTTGTTCTCTCATGTTATGTCGGTCTCAAACAGCACAATCTTTATCGCAGGTGTAGGGTAATTTAGAAGTCAGACGGTGTCACCGTGCTGTTTATTCAGTCTTGTGTGCTCATGTTTTCATTCATGATGACCTTTTGTCATCGGCTTTGTGTCGCTCATTGCAGAACTCGTTAGACTCTTTTAGTGGACGTTTGTTGAATCTATAGCTCAGATTCTGTACTGAAATAATACTGAGACTAATTGTCTAGAGTCATAGGATTTCTCTCCTTTGACCAAGTTCTTCGAGTCTTTTAATTACGAAATTATAATTTTGGCTACAGATATTTGTCATATTGTCATATATGTCTTATTGCTGTTTTATCCATGGTGACATATAAGAGATATGGGGATCTGTATTTTTAATTTACTAAATTTGTTTCATGTGCATGAGTGTTTTGCTTCCGTGCATGTGTGTTCATCACTTGGGTGTTTGGCACCAATAGAAGACCAGAGAGGCCATTAGATGTCGCCACCAGGATCTAGGAATAATTCTTTGCCACCATGTTAGTGCTGGGAACCAAACCCAGCTCTTCCACTAGAGCAGAGGTCTTAGTTGCTGAGCCATCTCTTGTGTCTTAAACTTGACAGACTTTGAAAATTTTACATGTGAGTGCGCCCATTTCACAGGCTGAAAACTGAGGGTTAAGGTGATTGAGGTTTGGTTAAAAGTCTTGTGGGAGATGTCTCGGAGGTACTGGTGAGACTGGGTCAGCTTGACACGAGCTAGAGTTAGACTGGCCTGTGGGCAAATCTGTAGGGTATTCTGATTAATGACTGATATAATAGTGTCCATCCCACTGTGTTTGGTGCCACCGAGGGCAGGTAGTTCTGAGTTGTATAAGAAAGCAGTCTTAGCAAGCCATAGCATCCGGGCAGTTTCCTAGTCAGAGTTCCATTGCTGTGGAAGAGACATCATGACCACAGCATCACTTATAAAGAAAACCATTCAAATAGGGCTCCCTTCCAGTTCCAGAAGTTTAATCCATTATTGCCACAGTGTGGATTATGGGTATACATAACAGACATGGTGCTGGAGAGGCAGCTGCGACTTCAAAATCCAGATCAGCAGGCAGTAGGTCTGGCTTGAGCATTTGAAACTGCCAGGCCCACCTCTACTGACCGACTTGCTCCAACAAGGCCACACCCACTCCAACAAGGCCAAAGGTCCTAGTACTTATCAAGTAGCACTACTCCCTAATGGCCAGACACTGAAATCTATGAGCCTTTGGGTACCGTTCTTATTCAACCCACCAGAAGCAGTAAGCAGCATTCACCAAGTTTGCAGACTATGTGTGTGGGAAGCGGGTGAGTGAAACCCACTTGTTTACTGCCTTGCCCGAGCATGCGCAGTGAGGCTACATGTGTGGGCTGCCTGCCAGGCTGGACAGTTCCTCGGGATCCAAATCTGTCAGCCAATCTGTGAACGACCTAAGCTCGCTCCTGCCTGGAGTGTGTGTGAATTCTGATTGGATGAGGTGGGGTGGAGAGAGAGAGAGAGAGAGAGAGAGAGAGAGAGAGAGAGAGAGAGAGAGAGGAGAGAGGTTGTTTAGCCCTTGCCCTAGTCGGTAGAAGCCACGAGCAGAGTAGTGAGTTTTAGCTAGTGGAGAGTTTTAGCCCTTGCCGTGAGTAGAAGTAGAATAGGAGTAGTTTAGCCCTTGCCCTAAGAAGAAGTTGCTGGGGAAGGGAGCTGTAAAAGAAAAAGCCCGAAGTAAAGTTGCTGCGTGAACCTGACTTGGTGTCTGTGTCGTTCGTGTCGCCGCCGGGTCAGAGGACCTGTGACATATGTGGAATGCAGAAGCCTATCCTTTACGGTTATATAATTTAGCAAAATCTTGTAGCTGCCTTGTGCTGGAGACTTCTTATCATATAGAGTCTTCTTCACTATTCTCTAAATGTGTGGTGTGATTTCACGTTGGGAAGGCACATTAATTCCAGAGCAGCCTCACCTCCAGGCTTTCAGGAAAATACTTTGGGTGTCCTATGTTGACTCTGGTTGTCTTCCTCCTACTGTGTAGCTGTTCCTTCTAAGCCAATCTCCTCAATTCTTGTATAAAAGGATTGTAGTACCACACAGTTCTAAAAAGACTCTTTTGATTTACATAGTGGTATGTTCATGTCAGTAGCAGGAATAGGACATGTGTGTGTGGAGCATGGCTTCTCTATGGACACCGGAAAAGAAGGAAGGAAAAGCTTACTGTGTATACTGCAGGTCAAAACAGGCTAGGCAGTAGCTGGGTTACAGGCTTTTAATCTTTAATCAGTGAACTATAGGAGTCTCTATTATCCTGATGTGGTAGGTGAGTTTATGTGTTCTTTCCCAACATGCATTAATTCATACCTTATGAATTAAGGCAAACCAAATCGGTGGATGTGGAATTTGAGGAAGTTATTTTGGGCCAATGAAATTTCCAAGTGGCCAACTCTCTCATATGGGTAAATGCAAACCTGGTTGTGTCACTTCAGTTTAGTGACTGAAGGCACCAGTATTGAGACACGGGGCATTTGGCTTTGGCTTGTGTATCAGTGTACAACACTCAGCAGTTCACATATTACACAGAGCAGTTTATACACTGTCTTCTTAATGGCATTTTCTCTACCAGAAAAGAACTTACATTGTTTTAAAGTTGGTATACCTAAATAGTTTTTTTTTTAAAAGCTTTTTATATCTCTTTTAAAAGCCTCATTTTTTGCATGTGACGTTGTGGTGGTTTGAGTTTAGCCCCCATAGACTCTTGTGTTTGAATGCCTGCCTCATAGAGAGTGGGCACTATTAGGAGGTGTGACCTTGTTCAAGGAAGTGTATCACCGTGGAGGTGGGCTTTGAGGTCTCCTATATGCTCAACCGTGGCCAGCGTAACACAGTCCCTTTTTTCTCCTTCCTGTGGATCAAGTTGTGGAACTCAGCTCTTTCTCCACCACCATGTCTACTTGGACACTGTTATACTGCCATGCCTCCTGTCTTGGAGGAAAGGTGAACTTCCATTCTTCCCTTTAAACACTGCCTTGCCCCTCTTTTGGTGATGAACAGCAGTGTGGAAGTGTAAGCTGAATAAACCCTTTCCTCCCCAACTTGCTTCTTGGTCATGATGTTTTGTGCAGGAATAGAAATCCTGACTAAGACAACTGACTTCCAGACAGCTAGGACAAGGGTCTTAAAGCCATGTCCACGGTGACACACCTACTTTAACGAGGCCTTCCCTGGCCAGGCATATACAAACTATCAGGATTGTGATGGTTTGCATAGGTATAGCTCCCATTGACTCATGTTAGAATGCTTGGCACATGAGTAGTGACACTATTTGGAGGTGGGGCCTTGTTGGAATTCATGTGACTTTGTTGGAGGAAGTGTGTCACTGTGCAGGCAGGCAGGCTTTGAGGTCTTGAATGCTCAGGCTCTGCTCCATGTTGAATCAACGTGTCTTCCTGCTGCCTGCAGAACACAGAGTCCTCCTTTCTGTCTGAGGATCGACCACCTATAGGATTCTCAGCTGCACATCCAACAGCAAGCATGCATACACACTGCTATGCTTTCTACCATGATGATAATGGACAAAGCCTCTGAAACCATTATCAGCCCCAATAAAATGTTGTCCTTTATAAGAGTTGCCTTATATATGGAGTCTCTTCAGATCAATAAAATCCTGAGAAGTTGGTACAAGGGACTGGGGTATTATGATAGTGCTGACCGTGTTTTTGTTTGAGGTGTGTGGATTTGGGTACTGTAATGGGTTGTATATGCTCAGCCCAGATAGTGGCACTATTAGGAGGTGTGGCCTTGTTGGAGTAGGTGTGTCACTGTAGGTGTAGGTTTTAAGACTCCCATCCTAGCAGCCTGGATGCAAGTCTTCCACTAGCAGCCTTCAGATGAAGATGTAGAATTCTCAGCTCTGCCTACACAATTTCTGCCTAGATGCTGCTATGCTCCCATCTTGATGATAATGGACTGAATCTCTGAACCTGTAAGCTAGTCCCAATTAAATGTTGTCCTTATAAGAGTTTCCTTGGTCATGGTGTCTGATCACAGCAGTAAAACCCTAACTAAGGACCTTTGGATTAGGAAAGCAGTTGAATGCTTTAAGTTGTACTTAATTGGCCATAGTAGTAGAAGCATGGAAGACAGTGGTCCTGAGGGTGATTTGAACTTTGGGTGCCTGACTCAAGAAGTTTCAGAGAGGAAGAATTTTAGTGTGATGCTTAGACATTGTTCTTGTGATATTTTGTTGAAGAATTTGGCTGCTTTTTGCCTATGTCTAAAGAGGCTGCTGAGGCTAAGGTGAAGAAATTTAGATTAATTACTTTGGTAAAGGACATTTCAAAAAGCCTAGTGTAGACTCTGTCCTGTGGTTCACTCTCTTAGTAAGAGAACATTTTGCAAAGGAATAATATGAGCAAGGACAGATACAAAATATATGGTTCAAGGATTAAAGGGGTACCAGGAAGTGGAATGGAGGTAAATCCTGTGTTTAAGCAGATAAATAGATTGAATATATCAAATGGAATTATAGGAATGGTGATCTCAGGCAAGATCAAAACCAGCTAAGCTTATTGTGTCTGTGCAATTGTATAAGGCATCGTTATACCAGGTTAGGCATTATGACCTGGTTATTGTTTTCATTTAATATATGAAATATGATCGTCCAGTTGATAAGGGTTAGGTTATGATGGCTATTTTCTGTTATCAACTTGACTATATCTGGATGATCACTCCCCCAAGCCCCCTGAAATGGAGGGTGTATCAGTGATCCAGATCTTGCGGTATAAAGATTTAGATGCTTTGATATGGATCTTGAATCTGAAAGATTCAGGCTTTAGATCAGGATCTTGAGGTGGGATGACATTCTTGATCCACATTGACACAAGCCTTTACTTGTGGTACAGTGGCCATGATTATAAAGATCTGTTAAAAAAAAAAAAAAGAAAAGGCTGAGGTCCAGGCATGGTGGTACAGGCCTTTAATCCTAGCCCCCAGGAGACAGAGGGCAGATTTCTGAGTCCAAGGTTAGCCTGGTCTTCAGAGCAAGTTCCAGGTAAAGAAAAGCTAAGGTCCAGGTGCAGTCGTACATGCATTTAATCCTAGCAATCAGGAGACTGAGGCATATAGATCTCTGGGTTCAAGGCCAGCATGGTCTACTGAGAAAGTTCCAAGACAGCTAAGGTTAGGCAGTGAAGAAAAACATGGGAAACAGAAAGCTGTTGAAAATAGAAAATAATTGAATGAGGTAGACATGATCAGTACTAGCAAGCAGCAGAACTTGGCCACTTAGGACAAAAAGCTCTCTTTTATGAAAAGGTTACTTCATAGGTAAAATGTTATATGAAAGGGGAGTTGCAGAAGGATGTTGATAGTATGTTCAAAGCATTGTTTCATTTTATAAGCTCATTATAAGTTCAAAGCAACAGTTTCACATGGCCTTGCTTTATCATACTGCAAACCTGTGGCTTCATCCTTGGACATGTCCTAGAATGAATGCTTTTCCTTGATTACAAGTTTGTCTGAAACCTGTTTCTCTTCTTAGTGCAAATTCATGTTGCTCAATGCAGTCCTTATTATGCAGCCTTTATTCTACATGGAGGGGGCACATTCTATTCTTTTTGTTGTTGTTGTTGTTTTGAGACAGGGTTTCTCTGTATAGCCCTGACTGTCCTGGAACTCACTTTGTAGACCAGGCTGGCCTGGAACTCAGAAATCCGCCTGCCTCTGCCTCTGCCTCTGCCTTCCGAGTGTTGGGATTAAAGGCGTGCACTACCAAGCCTGGCACATTCTATTCTTGATTCTAACTTTATTACTTCTTTCTGGCAAAATGACTAAAACCCTTTCCTTCAGCTTTCTTCCTGAAATTATTTGAATCAAGTTAGGAATTCTATCAAGTCATTAATTCATCTAAATAGCATTACTTCATGAAAGTTCATCTTCATGTTGATCTGTAGGAAATTTGGTTAATAGGGTGGATCCGAGTTTGACTCTGTCCTGGTCTACACACCCAAGTTCCAGGACATCCAGGGGTAGACAGAGTCTGGTTGGAGAAACAGTGAAGAATACTCACAAGAGTGAGACTTATGAGTCCCAGCTTTATACAATGACAAGAATAAGCTGCAGGTGGCAAAAACCTGCTTTTCCATTGAGGTGTAGAAAAGATAGTTTAAACTTTTAATTGAATAGCAGCAGCAAGAATTAATGAACAATCTACAGTAAACTCATTTCTATTTGCTATATCTGAAAGGAGCATGAAAACACATTCCAAGCACAGTTCTCTTTTTGAAGAAACGAATGTCACAAGTCTCTTGGTTTCTTTGCTTGTTCTCACAAGTTCTTAGAGTTCTCCTTTTGTGACTCCATTTCTGGATTGTGTTTAGACAATATACCCAAAATTGTAATTTAAAAAATATATAAATGAGACCTTTTTTATAATATGGAGGAGTCAACACACACACAAACACAGGACTTCATACTGTAAAATTTGTTTTCATCATGTATTTGTTATTTTATTTAGAAAATCACAATAACTTAATTCAGGCTTATATCATATATAAAAATATATAAAATGTGCATGTGCCCAAGGAAGCCAGAAAAGTCCATTGTACCTTATGGACATGTAAATACAAATAGTTCTGAGCCATCTGAAGTGGGTGTTAAGAAACAAACTTGGGCATACAACAGCAGCAATGCTACTGAGTCTACACTCCAGCTACTAAGGGTGTCACTATAATGAAAAAATAAAGATGCCCTATTATTCATTCTGTCTTCTATCACTTGTGTGTGATGAAAGTCCCTGCATGGCCATTGAATGTATTTCTATCCCTCTGTGAATGGGCTCTGTACATTGCTTCTTATTGTTAATATTATTATCTTGATGTAAGTGAAGACAGTGAAATATTTTGTTGGGGAGAGATGAGTCCAGATTATGTTAGGGTAACTACCATTATTGTTTTTGTTTTGTTTTGGAGACAGGGTCTCTATATAGCTGTGTTCATCCTGGAACTCAATGTGTAGACTAGTTTAGCCTCAAACTCAGAGAGATCCACCTGGTTCTGTCTCCAAAGTGCTGGGATTACAGGCATTTAACACTACAGGCAGAGAATGAAAGGATGACGTAGATTTAAAGCAGGAACATCACTGTTTTTATAAACAGAACAAGTCTTGGATTTCTACAATGTATTAATTTCAACTGGTCAGTTGTGTCCTATGTCCTCAGTATTTTTGTTATATGCTTGTTTAATTTTTTGTTTTGTTTTTTTGTTTTGTTTTGTTTACGAGACAGGATTTCTCTGTGTAGCCCTGGCTGACCTGGAACTCTGTAGACCAGGCTGGCCTCGAACTCAGAAATCCACCTGCCTCTGCCTCCCAAGTGCTGGGATTAAAGGCGTGCGCCACCACTGCCCAGCTTCTTGGTTTGTTTTCTTTCTTTCTTTCTTTCTTTCTTTCTTTCTTTCTTTCTTTCTTTCTTTCTTCCTTGACTTGTTTAATTTCATCTTTTTCAAAAGTTTTAACCATATGCATACACTTATCATAGTATCCATATACCAATCAGGGGACAATTGACAGTTGTCTATTTTTTTTTTTAAAGATTTACTTATTTTATTTATATGAGTACACTGTAGCTGTCTTCAGACACAACAGAAGAGAGCATCAGATCCCATTATAGATGGTTGTGAGCCACCATGTGGTTGCTGGGAATTGAACTCAGGACCTCTAGAAGAGCAGTCAGTGCTCTTAACCACTGAGCCATCTCTCTAGCCCCCCCAGTTGTCTATTCTTTATTTCCTCTCTGTGAGTATTAGAGGTGAAACAGAGGCAGTCATGTTTGGCAACAAGAGCTCAAATGGCTTGAATCCACAGTGACAGATTATATACGTATTATATAGAATAAAAAAACATTATGTAAAATTATATATAAAATTAAAATTATTACATATGTAAAATTATATATAAAATTATATAACACAAATATTATGTAAATAACACATAAAAGTTTTTCACAATGCATTCACACAGGTTAACTTTTTCCCTCATAGAGATGAAACATAGGGATTCAGTTTTTTTCTACCACAACTAACTTCTTGTCTCTCATATAGTACTCCTCTCAATAAACAAGAGTAAGTCACTAAAAGTATATGAGGGACATTAGCTTTCCTCTCAAAGATTGGCTTATAATGGGTCTGGGACACACACTGTGGTAGTTTGAGTATGCTTGGCCAATGGGAAGTAGCATGATTAGGAAGTGTGGCAGTGCTGGAGTAGGTGTGGCCTTGTTGGAAACTTCAAGTTCTATATTGAATGGATAGGGAGAGAGTGGGCAGCCTGTCTTGTCCCTGATTTTAGTGGAATTGCTTTAAGTTTCTTTCCATTTAATTTGATGTTAGGTATTGGCTTTCTGTAGACTGCTTTTAGTGTGTCAGGTATGTGCTCTGATCTCGCCAAGACTTATAAAATGAAAGGGTACTGGATTTTATCAAAGGCTTTCTCAGCATCTGAAGAGATGATCAAATGATTGTTTTTCTTTCAGTTTGTTTACATGGTGGATTACAATGTTGGATTTAATATATAGCAAACCATTCCTTCATCTCTGGGATAACGCCTACTTGATAATGGTGGGTGATATTTTTGATGTGTTCCTAGATTTGGTTTGCAAATATTTTACTATTTTTACATGAATATTCATAAGAGAAATTGGTCTGAATTATCTTTGTTGGTCTTTGTGTGGCTTAGGTATCAGGATGACCTAAAATTGGAAACAATTTTGTGGTATATAGGTTTTTGAAGTAAAACCTAATGATTCTTTGATTTTCCTCATTGTCTTGTTATTTCTCCTTTTTCATTTCTGATTTTGTTTATTTGAATACTGTCTCCCTATCTTTTGGTTAATTTGGCTAAAGGTTTGTCTATCTTTTTGATTTTTCTCAAAAAACTCACTCTCAGTTTCTTCCACTCTTTGTATTATTCTTTTTTTGTTACTAATTGATTAATTCTAGCCCTGAATTTATTTCCTGCCTTTCACTCCTCTCTGATGTGTGTGTTTTTGTGTATGTGTTTTCCTAGAGCTTTCAGGTATACTTTTAAATTGTTAGTATGAGATCTTTCTAATTTCTTTATGGTAGCACTTAGTAAATTGAACTTTCTTCTTAGCTGCTTTTATTGTAACCCATAAATTTGGAAATGTTTCATTGAATTCTAGAAATTCTATAATTTCTTTATTTCTTCTCTTACCCAGAGTTCATTGAGTAGAGAGTTGTTCAGTTGCCATGAGTGTATAGGCTTTCTGGTGTTTCTGTTGTTGTTGGAAGTCCAGCTTTAACCCATGTGTTGGGATCCAGGAATCACCTCACAAATCACATGGATTCCGATCTCAGTCTGACAGGGAGAGTTTATTGAGCATACGCCCCAGGACTGTTTGACCAGGCCATGTTCCAGGTTTGGGAACAGAACTATAACATTGAGTTAAGATACTACAGGGATTTTAAGTGTAAAATACACAAACGTCTGTGCCAAGATATTCTACCAATCAGGATTTAGGGATGGGGATTTTTTTTTTTAATTAGGAATATGTCTTTGTGGTATGTTTATTCCTTTTCTATTGGTTGGAGTGTTCAACTGTGGCAGGGGACTTGTCCTGTTTAACATTTTTGTCTTAACGTTTCTTCTAGGATAGGACTTGTCTAACATTTATGTCTTGACTTGCCAATCAGGATATCATTTGCCCACATTCATGTCTCTTTCTGTCAAGTAGGATGTCAGTTTCAGGGAGGTCTTGGAACTTAAACTTTACTTGACCACTACTCAAAATGGAAGTCTTATTCCAAATGGTTTCTTATATTGGTGCAGATGTCTCTTTTATGAATGAGGTTCCCAGGGAAGAGGCAATCCAGCAAGAGGGACAGGTATTGCAGGAGCAACCACTGCAGGAGTGACCACTGGAAGGCAGAGTCCTCCTAGACCATGAGTAACTAGAAGAGTTTTCAGAGCTCTAATATGGTTCCTTGATGGAAGAGAACCCAGGACAACAAGCACAAAGGAAACAAACAATGAACAGATACGACAAATATGACAGAAGAGGTGACAAAAGTCATACTGTACTAATCAGGAGACTCCCTCAGTTGTAGTTCAAAGGCCTTATGCCTGGATGGTTTACCCAGTATAGAGAAGGCATTTGGGAGCCGATCCCTGCTAACACTGCCTGGGAGACTAGCCCCTATGTCAGGTACTGGCATGAATCCAGACCAAAAGTGAAAATGAGCGGACAAAGACAAAGAAGACAGAAAAGATGGTTCACCACAGTATACTTACCCAGACAAAGACAAGGAAGAAAGAAAATATGGAGGCTGCATGCTCACCCCCAGATGGAGACCAAAAGTGAGAGTGGAAATGTCACTGGGACAAACAGAAAAGACAAAGAAGACAGAAATGAGATAAGCAGTCACATTTGAGGGACTCACAACATAAAATTCTAAGGGGACAACTCACCAAAGAAGCAACTGAAGTGGACACAACAGCAGCACCTCAAGGAGAAGAGCAGATCATGTCGAACTGAGAGCACAGTCCTTGCTGCTACAGGCAAAAAACGAGCCCCCAGAAAAGGAGGTTCACAAACAGCCACAAAAATGAGGAAGATGAAGTAGTGTATTGACCATATTGGGCGCCAGATGCTGCCTGTGCCCTGGACTACTTGAAGCATGGCTCTACCTGCCCTTGGGGGTTGGTGTGGAGTTAATGACACAGACTCCAGGAACAGGAGAGAAATGCCATAGCAAGCTCGCTCATCTGAACTCTGCTGCAAGTGCCTTAAGAGGAGGGATTAGTGAACAAACTTCCTTGTTTAGTGGATTGAAATCAAGAGTAAGTTTGTTTGGGGTTTTTCATGGTGTTAACATTGGTCTTAAACACCATTTGATTTATTTAATGTTTTCCTTACTATCATGCAAGTTTCCCCAAGTTTTGTAGCCATTAGGCTCAAGCAAGAGATTTCTTGTTGCTGGAATGACCCAAAGCTGTCAGGTCTCAGTGTCCACTTGTCTGGAAAGTCTCCAATCAGATGATGTGTCTGGACAAAGGTTGTAGAGGGAGGAGTTGATAACTAAAATCTAGTTCCCTAATTGTTTCTTGATTGGGTCAATAAAGATGGTAGAAGCTAATTGCTGGGCAAAGGATAAGGCGAAATTTTCAGGCCTGACAGAAAGAGAAGGGGATGCAGAGAGGATGGGAGAGTTGGACCAGGCTGTAGAGCAGACAGGACTGACACCTTGTAGGCCTGGGGGCTATAAGAACTGGTGGCAGCCTCTGTCACTGGAAGAATTATGATATAAGATAGCTGATGAGTTTAGGGTAATAGATTCAGCACCCAGTGGTTGTGTTATCTGGCCGATTATAAAATATTAAGGTGGTCTTGTCTGGTGTTTTCCATCCGCTAAGACTCAGGTGGACAGGAGAAAGGGTACAGCCATGGGGCAGTCATTGGCAGTTGGTAGAGCCAGATGGGATGGTTTGGTGGTAGAATGTGAACAGCATCTCCCAGAGTTTCTGGGCAGGGTGGTTGTCCACATCTTAGCAAAGCCAGCTGGAGGAAGGAACGGTGGCGGGGGCGCTCGTAGAAGAATGCCAGCTGGCAGTATGGTGGCGGCTGTTCTCGGATCATAGCCAGGAACTCAGGGAGAGCTCCCAGGAAAGAATAAGTGTGTGTCCTTTTGTCCCTGTGTGGCTTTTCTTTGCTGGTACTGCTGTAAGGTGGGGGTGTGCTACTTTATATAAACCCTAAAAGTAGAGTAGAAACAGCATAGGGGCTTGGTGGCATCGTATTGGTGGGGTAGGGGTAGGGGTAGGGATTGGAGTCTATGTTAATGGCCAAGTGGACTGTTGTTTGAGATGGGGTTTGGTGCAATAGCTCCGCCAGAAAACAAAAGTGGGAAGAAGATAACCTGTCTGTCTTCAGAGTGGGAAGGCCTGGGTCTTCTAGGCTATTGCTAAAAGCCAGGGCTGCTCATGGTCTTTGTTTAATCTGGAGTTCCAATATAGGTCTGCACAAGCCGCTTGCTATGGTGTATGTCAGCTGGGTAGGTCCATGTTGTGGAGCCAGATGTGGTTCTGCTTTTTGCTTCACCACTGGGGGGGGGGGTCAGATCACCACTGAGACTCTGCTTGGGGAGGCAAAACTTTCTCCCCATTGAGGACCTGGGCTTGTGGGATGCTGACACACCACTCAGGGGAGGTGAAGCTCAGCCCAAGATAGGGATCACACCCCATGCTTCTCCAGGTGAGCAATGGTGCAGGCTGGGATGGAAGCTGTGGTTCTCAAACTTCCCCAATCAAAAGTCAGATCACATACCTTAAACATCACAGGATATACAGCCCCCTTCCAAAATGCCAGAGTGAGTAAATACTGGAACAAACAAGATCAAAACCAAGCTGGGCCAACTCAAAACTGCATCTCCATGTTCATTATTAAAGTGCTTTTAAGATCTTCAGCTCTGCCAGGCAGTGGTGGTGCACGCCTTTAATCCTAGCACTTGGGAGGCAGAGGCAGGCTGATTTCTGAGTTTGAGGCCAGCCTGGTCTACAGAGTGAGTTCCAGGACAGCCAGGGCTACACGGAAAAACCCTGTCTTGAAAAACCAAGGGGAAAAAAAAATTAAGATCTTCAGCTCCATTCATCTTTGTTGACTGCAGCACAATTTTCTTTGTCTGATTCCATTCCCTGTTAGTAGCTATTTCCTCAGTAGATATCCCATGGCTCTGATATCTTGAACATTTTGGGGTCTCCAAGGCAACTTCAACATTACAGCTTCTTCTTCCAGTATTTGGGATCCACCCGTCATCTTCTGGGCTCCTCCAAAGGACTTGGGTCACTTCTCCAGCTCTGCCTTCTGTAGCACACTACAGACTCTACTCCACTGCTGCTGGTGTTCTTGGTGATCATCCTATGGTACTGGCATCTCCAATACACTCGGGTCTTCCTCTGCAGCTAGGCTTCAGTAGCCTTTCATAGGCTCTCTTCATAGTGCCAAACCTCAACTTCTTTGCCTGACTCCTTCAATCCTGGACTATCAACTGCATCTGAGGCTACAACTTCACCAATGGCCTTCCCTGGCCTGTCATAGCTTTCTGTTTTCCAACTCCTTCATTGCGTAAGCTTGGCTGTTCTGGAACTTGCTCTATAGATTGACTCTGAACTCAGAGATCTGCATGGCTCTGTCTCCTGAATGCTGGGGACAAAGGCTTTTACTATCTCACCTGGACTTAAGCTTTTCTCCCCTTGGAACTTGCTTTATACCAGACTGACAATGAACGCAGAAATCTTCTTGCCTTTCTTTCCTGGGATTAAAGGTGTGTGCCTAATCTTAGCTGAGTGGCCCTCAGGTCACTACTCCCGTAATCTGTTTATCTCCTTAAACATAGAATTCAGCTTCATTTCACTTCCTGGAGCTCCTTCATTACCTGAACCATATATTTTATGTCTTTTCTTTCTCAGCTTACTCCTTTTCATTAACAGACTCTTCATAAGCGTGGACTCTAATAACCACACAACAGAATTTATAACAGGGTGTTTTTATATGTCCTTTATCAGTGCAATTAGTATAAATCTCTCGACCTTAGCTTCAGATAGTCTTTTCAGACAAGGGCAAAAAGCAGCCATATTCTTCACCAAAATACCACAAAAACAGTCTCTAGGCCACAGACTGAAGTTCTTCTCCAGTGAAACCTCTTGAGCTGGGTCTGCACTATGCAAATAACTCAGCAACAAAGTCTAACATGTTCCTACTAGGATAGCCCTCTAAGCCCCAGTTAAAGGATTCCAGTGCTTTCCAAACCCACATTCTCCCAAAGAAAAGCATGGTCTGGTCTATCATAGCAAAATGCCAGTCCCTGTTACCAACTTCTATCTTAAAGAGTTTCCATTGCTGTGAAGAGGTACAGTGACCAAGGCTACTCTTACAAAGGACAACATTTATTTGGGGCTGGCTTACAGGTTTGGAGGTTCAGACCATTTTCACCAAGGTGGGAGCATGGGAGCATCCAGGCAGACATAAAGCTGGAGGAGCTCCGAGTTCTATCTGCGCCTTGTTCAGAAAGCTAACAGAATAGTTGTTGTGTTTTATAAAAAGACCAGGATATATTTTGTAGAGCATGGTATGGCGAAGTGGGAGGGGTGCCTCAGCAGGACCATGGGGAAGCATCCCTTTCCCCTGAGGCACCAGCCATATGACAGCTATAGTGTAGAATAGAGTTTATTTAGGGATTGAGAAGGGAGTAGAGACAGAGAGTGGGTAGAGGAGATGCCTGCCAGGAACACATGGGGGGGGGGAAGGAGAGAGAAAAAATAGGGGTGATGGAAAAAAGAGAGAGGCAGAGAGACACAGAGAGGTAGGAGGGGCCAAACAGCCCCTTTTAAGCAAACCAGGCCTACCTGCCTATTGTCAGGTAACTGTTGGGCAGAGTGTAGAAGGAATGCCAATATTACTCTGTTTTGGTTTTATTGAAAAAGGAGGAACTAGAAAGAGGTGATATTGAAGCAGGAATAAGGTCATGGTCGTCATTAGCTGCTTTCTGCTGACTTTGATATGATGTGTCTCTGGGAAACCTACGAAAATAGGGGATGGGAATGTTGGTCCAGTCTTAGGAGAGTTTGTTGTTTTCTTGTCCAGAGTCTGTGGGACCATCTGTGTCTGTGAGAGTAGATTGGAGTATCTGTGGGTTGCTTCTCTGGAGCTGTCCTGGATGTATATTTTGAGTAAACGCCTGGACTTGCCATGCTGCTGAATTGTATTTATGAGGCAGCAAATAAAGTTAAGTAGGTTTGGGAGAAAAACTTTTTTCTTAGGTGAACATTTGAAACCCTTAAGTCTTGGTAGTTGGGGTGAGGGGATTCCCAATCCTGGGGAACAGGAGAGGAATCCCACCCTCTGGAATAGGTAGCATGTGGCAACTTAGGCTATTGATTGGCAGGTGTACTTATCTAGATGGAGTCTGTTTGGTCCATGAAAGGTAGATCTGAATGTGTTTTCTGCAGCTTCTAAGTTTACAAAAGAGGTATTTGTTAACAGCACGAAAAGTCTTTAAGGTGAGTTTAGGGAAGACAAAACCTTTTGTGGAGCAGGAGCAAGGAAGGCTTTCTCCTTCTGTCTAGGAGAATGAATATATAAAAATTTAGCATAATAAGAAGCATTTTTTAACTTATCATTTAAAAAACAAAGGAAACTCAAAGCCTTGACCTTGTCAATATGATAGTTGGTAATACAGATTTAGCATGAGAAACATTAGTTTATCACTAAAAGATAATCAAAGGAAACCTATAATCTGAACTTGTGATTGTAAAAATTGGATCTCGTATAGTGGAATGTTCTATAAGAACTCTATTGTTAACATTACGATAGTGGCATAACAAGGGGAGGAAATATGAAGCATTTAGTCACTAGAAACTGAGTTTAGATAAGGAAGCAGTAGAAGGTTACATCTGTGTAAGTTTACATCTAAACTTGTGTACCATTTATTGTGAGGCCTGTGAGCAAGGCAAACCTGTCTTTTTGATAAGAGATGTGGTAGTCTTAACTAGTTAACAGATTGACCAATGAGCTAATAAGGTGGTGGATTACCTTGGGGTAAGGAGCTAGAGGTCTGTTTTCTAGCTGTCAATCTGTAGTATCCTCGCTGTCAATGTAATCAGAAATCTGGGAAGAATAAATTATAATCTAGATGTCATATATTAATTAAAATGACAGAGATTGGTCTATAGTCTACCACTAAACAGTTTCTTGGTCCCTTTGGTCTCCCTAACAACTCCGGCAGAGTCAGTCTGGCCGACAGGCTCAGAATGGGAAGCTTTTTCTTGTAGGGGAGGAGCCTGGGAGAAATGACTCACCTTGTTTTAGGCAACATGAGACATTTAATTCTCTGGCTTTCTTCTGTTTGTCCACAGTTTATGTCGAGCCCTGGCAGCGGGCAAGCTAATGAAGCAGTGTTTCTCAGTGGTTATCATACCCCAATCTACGTAGTCATATGGCTGTGTTCTTATCTTCTAGGAGACCTTGGGGAAGGTTACTGTTATAATTTCAGAGTCTCTGTCATAATAAGCTTAAATATTATATTTAATAAATATTATATTATATTAACATTATATTTAGCAGATTTCTGACAAGATTGAGAGCCAGTATCTATTAAGTATATCTGAGTTAGGCAATCTGTGTTTGTTTAATTATTTGTCCTAGAATGTATGTATCAAATAAAGAGAATATATTATAACTTAAGAGCTGTAATGACAGTAGCAAAAACAAGACTAAAAATTAATATTAAAATTATTTATCAAGGCAGGAGAGAAATCACAAGGAAACCATATCTTAATTTTAACTTGTATTTGGAGACCCTAAGTCAGGCTGTTCCTCTAAACACAGTAGTGAAGTATGATCTGCCCAATAAAGATGGAGAATAGTCATGAGAATGACTTTAACTAAGATGGCTCTGAAGCTACAGTCAGCCATGTGACTGCCATTAGCTAAGATGGTGCAGAAGCTATAGCTCCACCTGTGGAGAAAGGTCATGTGTTATACCTTAGACCGGAACTGCAGATGTGTGCCAAGTGTATCTTAGAATGGAATGGTAGAAGCATGGCAGAGACAACAAACAGACACATTTTGTCTGATGGACAGGAATCCTCTCCCTGTCACCGCAGGCAGCCTCTATTACCGTGAGGGCCCCAGCGGTCGGTCTGAGTGGTGTGGTCTTGAAAGACTCTAAGACTCCCAAAGGGAGACACTCACTCAAGCCTCGGGACAGCCGCGCACCCAAGAAGACACTGAGACCGAACTCAGGATGTATAGAGAGTAAGATTTAATACAGCAACGACAAGAAAGCACATAAAAAGCACATATACCAGATATCTGGGGTCGAAACCCATGCAGCCAGCAAGGTGCAGAGGAGAATCGACCATTGACCCAGACTTGTCACAGGCTTTTATGGGAGAAGGGTAAGGGGAAAAGTACAAGTTTTACGTCACCAAGGGGTTCTGCCAAGGGTTATTCCAAGGGACTTTCCAAAGGGGCTTTACGTAACCAAGGGGTCGTGTACTATATTTTGGCAATGTACTTGATCTATTGGAACATTCTGGGGTAGTACCAGGAGGCCCCTATCTCAAAAATGTTCTTGGAACAGTCTTCAGTTAGGAGGGGTAGGACTAGGTTTGTTCGTTCCAGGAGACCCTTATCTAAAAAATGTTCCTGGAACAGTTTCCAATTGGGAGGGGGTACCTTGGGGTAAAAAGTTCAGGAGTGTTCCGAGAACAGTCTCTGGATGGGAGGGGTAAGAGAGTTCAGGAACAGTTCAGGTGTCCAGTAATTTTCCTCTTTCAGTCTAAGCAGCTTGGTGTGAGGAGTGCACTTCACGGCTTGGCTGCTCTCATGGCACAAATAGACATTTAAGCTGGAGCAAGCAGCAGAGAGAGGGCAAGTGAGCAGGCAACAGCGGCTGCAGGGCAAGAGAGCTAGTGTATCCAGTTGCTTCCTGGCAACACTACAGCTTCCACAAAGAGATTTTTTTTTCTTTTGGGGAAAAGTTGTAAGGACAGATGACAGAAATGAAGGGATGGGCAGATGAGTGGGATTTGGGTGATGATGTGAAATTCACAAAGAATAAAATGTGTCCTTGGGGTATTTTCTTTGTTATTGATTGAGGGGGTGTCCATTCCAATGGGGGTTGTGCCCCCTCCCCCCCCGGGTGGGGCTGATGGTCCTGAGTTGTATAAGAAAGCAAATTGAGCAAGCCATGGGCAACAAGCCAGGAAGAAGCACCCCTCCATGGTCTCTGCATCAGCTTCTTGTCTCTATGTTTCTGCTTAAGCTTCTGCTCTCACTGTTTTTGATGATGAACTGTTGTGGGAAACCGTGACTGAAACAAAACCTTTTTTACTCACTTTGCCAAATATGCAATGTTGGATTAAATATTTACTCAGAGTTTAAAGAGTATGTGATCCACAATACAGAAAACATCTAAAATAGTTGAAAGGAAACAATGTTAGAATGCTCTTTTTCCATAGCTTATGGATGTCAAAACAACTCAAAAATGAAAATAAAAGTGCAGGTTCTTAGGTATGGTTGGTCAGACACAGGAGTGGACATCACAGGTGAAACAGAGGAATCGTGATGGTCTTCCGGAGAGTTCCAGTTGGGGCACAGGCATGATATGAGGCATTAACACCCAGCTTCACTGGTATCTTCAGCCTCCTGCTATCACTAACAGCAGATTGTTTAGCAACCAGAAATCTATTTGTTGATCTGTTTGAGTGTCTCTCTGTATCGTCTGTTAGTAGTCATCTCTCTTGCAATGCTGTGTGGAATTCAGTGGGCCCAGAAATGAGAGATGTGATCCTCCTTTTCTATTTTTTTCTAAAAACACTTGGAGACTTCATTTGAAATTCTGTGATATGGAGTAAATGTATGAAGTACTCAGCATTCTGGAAAAATATTCTCAATGTAATGTTCATTTACCATACAGTAAAGTCTCACCATTTTTTTTTTTTATGTACGTGTATGGGCTATTTTAGGCTGCAGTGACCTATGAGGATGTGCATGTGAATTTCACCAAAGAAGAGTGGGTTTTGCTGCATCCTTCCCAGAAGAGTCTCTACAAAGATGTGATGCTGGAAACGTGCAGGAACCTCACAGCTATAGGTAAGAATGTGAGTTTTCCTTCACGTTCTAAACAAAGGAACAAGCCTTTCTTGGTTATTGGTATACTTCTGTAATTTCTCTTGTCAAAGAGGAAGGATGTAGTAAATAATCAGACTTAATATTCAGATTCACTAGAGATAAGTTAAAATTTGTACAGTATCGAATAATATATCATACATTTTCTGGTACTATATTTTAGGCTACAAATGGGAAGACCACAATATTGAAGAAAGTTGTCAAAGTTCTGGGAGATATAAAAGGTAATTTTCATGTGGAATCTGTTACAAATGCATTGCTGAAGAAAATATAATGTGGTCTGAAGTTTTAATGGAAAGCAACAATGTAATTAAGCACAGATTTAAGTATAGTGGTGATTACTTAATTCTCAGAAGACCATGTCCTTTAAAGTCAGGTAGTTGACCTGTTTGTAAGGGATTCCTCTAAGAAAAAAGACAAACAATGCCTTAACACATCACACTCTTTTAGTCAGTAGTCCTGTGAGAGCCATGTTGTAGAAATGTCAATCTATTTAGTTTCATCCCATTCAAATATCCTTAAAAGTATGTCCAGTGAATGTCCAATACCTTTTATAAGCAAATAATCTATAGTAAAGCTAGGTTTACTCGTATACTGACAGTGACTTTCCAGAGTTTAGAGAGAGGAACAGTTTATGGGAAACAAGAAGATTGATGTTGTGGAGAAACTTTAATCCCTATAGCACATGTGTATGGGGCAACAAAAATTTCACAGATATGACTGCAAGTACAAACCTTTTGATTATTATTTCTCCTTTAATAGGAATAATATTTGTCACTCTGGACCCCAGCCTTGTGAGTATCAGGGATATGGAAAGAAGCAATGTACTGTTGCAAGTAACAGTGTTCTTCAAACTTACGGAAGAGTCCATACTGAAGAGAAATCCTGTAAATGTAATCAGTGCAGTAAACCCATTGCAAATTTTAATAGTCTCCGACAACATGAAAGAAGTCATAGTAGAAGAAAACTCTATGAATGTAATTACTGTGGTAAAGCTTTTCCAAGTCGAAGTTCTCTTCAAGTACATGAAAGAACTCATACAGGAGAGAAACCCTATGGGTGCAGTGAATGTGGGAAAGCCTTTTCAACTCGCAGTCATCTTCAAATTCACCAAAGAACTCACACTGGAGAGAAACCCTATGGGTGCAGTGAGTGTGGGAAAGCCTTCGCAAGTAAAGGTAATCTTCAAACGCACCAAAGAACTCACACAGGAGAGAAACCATATTGCTGCAATGAATGTGGGAAAGCCTTTGCTACTCACAATAATCTTCAAATTCATGAAATAATTCATACTGGAGAAAAACCCTATGAATGTAATGAATGTGGTAGAGCCTTTGCATACAGCAGAGCTCTAGAAGCACATGAGAAAACTCACACTGGAGAGAAACCCTATGAATGTAACCAATGCAGCAAAGCCTTTGCAAGCCATGCTAGTCTTCGAAATCATCTAAAACATCATACTGGAGAGAAATTCTTTGTATGTACACAATGTGGTAAAGCTTTTACTAGTCAGAGTATTCTTCACAGGCATGAAAGAACTCACACTGGTGAGAAACCTTATGAATGTAATCAATGTGGTAAAGCCTTTGCACTTCAAAGTTATCTTCAAATACACAAAAGAACTCACACTGGAGAGAAACCATATGAATGTAATCATTGTGGTAAAGCCTTTACAAGTCATGCTAATCTTCAAAATCATGAAAAACATCATACTGGAGAGAAACCCTATGGATGTAAGCAATGTGGTAAAGCCTTTGTATGTAGTAGCAGTCTTCAAATACATGAAAGAAGTCATACTGGAAATAAACCTTATGAATGTAATCAGTGTGGTAAAGCCTTTACAAGTCGCAGTTATATTCAAATACATGAAAGAATTCATACTGGAGAAAAACCCTATGGATGCAAGCAATGTGGTAAAGCCTTTGCATATAGCAGTAGTCTTCAAATTCATGAGAGAAGTCACACTGGGGAGAAACTTTATGAATGTACTCATTGTAGTAAAGCTTTTGCAAGTCGTAGTTATCTTCGAATACACAAAAGAGTTCATACTGGAGAGAAACCCTATGAATGTAATCATTGTGGTGAAGCCTTTGCTAGTCGTGCTAGTCTTCAGAATCATGAAAAACATCATACTGGAGAGAAACCTTATGGATGTAACCAATGTGGTAAGGTCTTTGCACGTCGCAGTAATCTTCAAATACATGAAAGAATTCATACTGGAGAAAAACCCTATGGATGTAAGCAATGTGGTAAAGCCTTTGTATTAAAGCGTGATCTTCAAATACATGAAAGGATTCATACTGGAGAAAAACCCTATGGATGTAAGCAATGTGGTAAAGCCTTTGTATGTAGTAGCAGTCTTAAAATACATGAAAGAAGTCACACTGGAGAGAAACCTTGTGAATGTAATCAGTGTGGTAAAGCCTTTGCAAGTCGAAGTTATCTCCAAATACACAAAAGAGTTCATACTGGAGAGAAACCATATGAATGTAATCTTTGTGGTAAAGCCTTTGTAAGTCATAGTTATCTTCAAGTACACAAAAGGACTCATACTGGACAGAACCCAAATGAATGTAATCAGTGTGGTAAAGCTTTTGTAAGTCACAGTTACCTTCAAATACACAAAAGACTTCATACTGGAGAAAAACCCTATGAATGTAATCAGTGTGGTAAAGCCTTTACATATAACCGAGATCTTCATAGGCATGAAATAATTCACACTGGAGAGAAACCCTATGAATGTAATCAGTGTGGTAAAGCCTTCGCAAGTCAAAGTTATCTTCAAATACACAAAAGAGTTCATACTAGAGTGGAACCATAAGAATGTACTCACTGTGGTTAAAGCCTGTGCATATCACACTAGTCTTTGCAATCACAAAAAATTTTGTACTGGATAGGATTATGGATGTAATTGATGTAATAAAAGTTTGATCATCAGTATAATCTTGAAACACATCCCAGAGAAAAGTCAATGTCATAGTGTCTCTGCGTGTCATAGTCTTCTCCAAAATCATGAAAGCATTCCTACTGGAAATAATCACTATGAATCTAATAAATGCACTAAAGCCTTGCACACCAAGCACATATTTCCTACTGAGCCATCTTCTGGTGCTTATAGAAGATTAGCAGAACTATTTCATCCTTCAAAAAAATTGTTTTCTTATTATATACAAATTGTCACCCAAGAATAGAACACCACAGTAATTTGAAAAATAAAAACCTACTTACAAATGATAATTATATACTGCCATCCATTTCTATGGGTTAGTTTATTCTGAGGAATAAATACTTATTCTTAACACTTTCTAAGAAACACAAATGAATGGCAGAGAATTATCACTGTGGGTAAAGGAGGTTGCTGCTAAGCCTGATGATCTGAGTTTATTCTGTGGGAGACAAACATGCAAGTTTTTCTCTGATCACTATACATATGCTATGACATATGCACAGCAACACATACATAAATATTTTTGAAACTTAAGCGCCAGTGAGTTCACTCACCAGTTAGAAGATTCTTGCTGCAAAACTTGACTATGTGGGTCAAACTTACCCTGAGGAAATATGAATAGACACGTGTAAGTTGGCTTCTGACTGACATGTGCACACCCTAGCACGAGTGTATGCATCCAGGTAAAAATTATTGAACATGAAATTAAGAAAACAAAATAGCCACAGTGTTGAGAACATAAATGATTTACCACTTGTAATTAATCTATTGTATTCTAGGAGGTGCTTTTGTTCATCAAAGAATGATGGTTTGTGTATAAATCTTACATAATTCTTTAATTCTCTGATTCAAAGATAGGCCTTTGTAAAAACACCTCAGTTAGATGGAAAGGTACTTGCCTATAATCACAGCACTTGTGAGAAAGTGAGTTCCAGGATGACATGGTTATGTATAGAGACCCTGTCTCTGCCTCCCCCCACCCCCAAATCCAAAAGCCAACCATCCTACCACTACCACCACCACCAACAAAAATCCCAAGACATCAAGAACAATATACCCCTAAAACAAACAACCATATCTCCATTTTTGGATCTTTTCCTAGTATATTCTGAACTCATCTCTCCTCAACTAAGTTGTTGTCTTCACTCTCATAGAACTTCTAAAAATGACAGTGAAAAGCAATAGAGGAGTCCATTCACAATAGGATAGATACCCATTCAGTTCTTCAATGATCATTTATCAGGGACCCTATAAGTGATAGAAGACCAAGGGAATAATGGGGCCTCTTCATTTTCTGCATTATAGTTGCATATTTGTGGCCTGGAATGTTGACATAGTAGTACTTCTCTTCCTAGCAGCTACAACAGATAGGTCAGAAGTACCTCTAATTCCTGATATAGAAGTTCAGATACATTCTTCTGGCTTCCTTGGACATCTTGTATGCAAAGATTGTAAAGGCACACACATACACAAAAGGACTCCATATTTTAAAACATGTATATGTAAATGTAAAAATCATGTTATATTTTTAGAAAATAAAAATAATTTACATGTATTACTGAGAAACAGTCCTGGAGTGGAGTTACATGAGAATTCTGAATGCTTGTGAAAACACACCTAAAAAAAAATATGAGAAGATTCTTATGACCTTAGATTCTTCAAATTACAGTCTTGTTCTTGGAATGTGTTTTCATGCTCTGAGATGTAGGAGATAGGAGTGAGATTACTCATTGTTGCTTGTAGTTGCTCATTTAAAAGTTTATCGTATGCTTTAAATGCTTCTGTAGGAAAACATGTTTGCCATGTGTGTTTGTTCTCTTGTACACAGCTTTATTCATGAGAGCTTTACTCAGGTGACATTTCTTAATCTTCAGAGTTTAAATTGCCCCTGGCTGTGTAAAGTTGACTATTGCATGAAACTTCAGTCCAGCTCTCCTATTGGCTCAGTTCTCCCAGGTCCCCCAGCTCTAAGCCAGTGAGAAGAACTAAACAGGGACCAAATGTCAACCATGAGTGAGGTGAATGAGAATGATGGGTAGAAACCTGGAAAGGCTTTGCCTTTTTTCAAGCTTATGCATCATTTTTGAAAGAAAGGAGAATGTGTATTAAGATGACAACTGTTAGAGTTCTTTTTTCTTAATTTTTAATAAGTGCATTTTATACATCAAACAATAATATTGAATATTTTGAGAATATTCAATATTCTCAAAGAATATTGAGAATATTGAAATTCTTCTCTTCCTAGCAGCTACAACAGATGGGTCAGAAGTACCTCTAATTCCTGATATAGAAGTTCAGATACATTCTTCTGGCTTCCTTGGACATCTTGTATGCAAAGAAACAAAATTTTGTTAAAAATTTTATATTCATACCCTTTCTTTTTTATAAAAAGATCTATTTTTTATGTATATGAGTACACTGCAGATGTACATATGGTTGTGAGCCATCATGTAGTTGCTGCAAATTGAAATTCAGGACCTCTGCTTGCTTTGGCCCCACTCACTCTGGTCTGTTCTCGTTCTGGTTGGCCCCGCTTGCTTTTGCTTTTATTTATTATTATATCTAAGTACACTGTAGCTGTCCTCAGACACCCCAGAAGAGGGCGTCAGATCTTATTACAGATGGTTGTGAGCCACAATGTGGTTGCTAGGATTTGAACTTGGGACCTTTGGAAGAGCAGTCAGTACTCTTAACTGCTGAGCCATCTCTCCAGCCCTCATATCCTTTCATACCTTAAAAATATTAATAATGAACTGCCATAGACTAGACTCAATCGGTCCCTCAACCTGTGGTGAAATCAGGGTTTTGGTACTCAGGTGGGCAAGGAGTAGGTGAAAAATGACATACTGACACAGAGAGAGTGCTGTATCTGAATGTAATTTCTCAAAGCAAGCATCAGACTTACATTACAGAAGAAAACAAAGAAGTTAGGTGACATATCAGCCAAGGCACATTGAAGTTATACATAATGACATAAAACAGAAATGCATACATAAGACTAGGCAGTGGTTACAACTGAGATAAAAGGCAACCCTTTATAAAGTCAGCCATACTAGGAGCCAGGTGAGGTGTGTTTCCTGTATGCAGCAAAATGCTGGGTCCTGTTTACGTATCCGTTCTGTCAGTCTATGTCTTTTTATTGGGGAATTGAGTCCATTGATGTTAACAGATATTAAGGAAAAGTGATTGTTACATCTTGGTTTGTTTTTGTTGTTGTTGTTAGAGGTGGAATTATGTTTGTGTGGCTATCTTTTTTTGGGTTTGTTGAAAGTTTACTTTCTTGCTTTTTTTCTAGGGTGTATTTTCCCTCCTTGTGTTGGTGTTTTCTATTTCTTGTCCTTTGTAGGGCTGGATTTATGGAAAAATATTGTGTAAATTTGGTTTTGTCATGGAATATCTTATTTTCTCTGTCTATGGTAATTGAAAGTTTTGCTGGGTATAGAAGCCTAGGTTGGCATTTTTGTTCTCTTAGGATCTGTATGACATCTGCCCAGGATCTTCTAGTTTTCATAGACTCTGGTGAGAAGTCTGGTGTAATTCTGATAAGTCCACCTTTATATGTTACTTGACCTTTTTCCCTTACTGCTTTTATTATTCTTTTTTTGTTTAGTGCATTTGGTGTTTTGATTATCATGTGACAAGAAGAATTTCTTTTCTGTACCAGTCTATTTGGAGTTCAGTAGACTTCTTTTAGGTTCATGGGTATCTCTTTCTTTAAGTTAGGGAAGTTTACTTCTATAATTTTGTTGAAGATATTTATTGGCCCTTTAAGTTGGGAATCTTCATTCTCTTCTATACCTATTATCCTTAGGTTTGGTCTTTACATTATGTCCTGAATTTCCTGGATGTTTTAGGTTAGGAGCTTTTTGCTTTTTGCATTTTTTTTTTGACTGTTGTGTCAATGTTTTCTATGGTATCATCTACACCTGAGATTCTCTCTTCTACCTCTTGTATTCTGTTGGTGATGCTTGCATCTGTGACTCTTGATCTCTTTTCTAGGTTTTCTAACTCCAGTGTTGTCTCCCTTTGTGATTTCTTTATTTTTTTATTTCCATTTTTAGATCTTGGATGGTTTTGTTCATCTCCTTCACCTGTTTCGTTGTTGTTGTTTTTTTTTTTTTTTTTTTTTTTTTCCTGTAATTCTTTAAGGATTTTTGTGTTTCCTCTTTAAGGGCTTCTATCATCATCATGATAAGTGATTTTAGATCCGAATTTTGCTTTTCCGGTGTGATGGTGTATCCAGGACTTGCTATGGTGGAACAATTGGGTTCTGATGATTCCAAGTAATCTTGATTTCTGTTGCTCATGTTCTTATACTTGCCTCCTGCCCTCTGATTGTCTGTAGTGCTACCTGCCTTTGCTATATCTGACTGGAGCCTGTCCTTCCTGTGATCCTGGTTGTGTCACAATTCCTCAGAGTTCAGCAGTATCTGGGATCCTGTGATTCTGGGATCCTGTGACCCTTAGTTCCTGGATATGTCAGAGCTCCTAGGAGTCAAGGTGCCTCTGAGACCCTGAGATCCTGGTGTGACCATGTTCCTGGAATCCTGTGATCCTGGGCTTGTTAGAGTGCTTGGGGGTGGAGCTTCCTCTGGGTGTTTGGGACTGGCGGTGGAGTTCACGCCCAAGGTCTGCTCAGGACATAAGAAGGAACCTGTACCACTGGTCGTGTGTAGTTCCTGGGTGCCTGGGTCCCACTGGATGCATTTTTAATGGCTGTGAGCCATCAAGCAGTTGCTGGGATTTGAACTGGGGAACTTTGGAATCACAGTTGGTGCTTTTAATCATTGCTCCAGCACAGATGCATTTTAAAAAGTGTAACAATACCAATTTATGCATTTCTAAAATGGACTCCAGAGTGTTACTGATTTTCTTATGAATGTTGTCTTGGTCAAGTGTGGTATAATAAAATTGTGTGAGGATGAGAGGGATGTGCAGTGAGGGGCATCAAGGTTAATATATGAATGAATCAAGGGGCTGAGGCTATAGCTTAGTTTGTAGGCTCTTTACCTAGGATGCCTAGAGCTCTGGCTTCCATAGTCAGCATGGTAAGAACCAGGTATGGTGGCTCACTCCTGTCATCCAGCACTCAGGAGGTTGCAGTGAGAGGCTCAGGAGTTTGAGGTCATCCTCAGTTACATTGCTGAGTTTGAGACCACTCTGGTTTACACCAGACCCTGTCTCAGAACAGACAGGAATAGCCAGTTGGAAAAGAAATACTGGAAACCTTGTACCACATGGACTCTATAAAATAAACCATACATGTAAGAAAATCCCAGGATAAAAGGGACTGAGCAGGCTTTATGCAAATAGCCTATAAAGGGTCAGGACCTGGTTCACAGGGAAAACCACATTTACTATGGAAAGCATGGGGCTGAGAGTCCAACGTTGTATTCCCTGACATATCCTGCCATGCCCTCATGTCTTATTTCTCTTTATGCCAAGAACTTGGTGTTCAACTATGAAGAGTGAGGGACCCCAAAAAGAAGCCCTCCAGCCTCTGACCAGCCCACCTGTACCAAGAAGACATAGGGGTAGCCTAGGGTCTAATGTTTTTCTGCATCACATTCATGAATGTGTAGCCCTAGAAACACTACCTAAAGTGGTGTCCCCTGCTGGGGAGGGTACAAGAGTATTGGATGGTTGTGAGGATTGGATGGATTCTGTGCCAGAAGGTCTCCTGCAGAAGAACAGAAGTCAGGAGGTGTAGGGTCCGTGTGTGAAGACACAATTCCCTGGGACATCATCGCCCCCTACCTTCCCATCTTTCTTTCTCTCTCTCTTCCTCACTGTCCCTTTGCTCCTGACACTCAGAACCCTCATTGGCTTTCCAATATTCCAGGTTCTCCCCTGACCCAGGGCTTTTACCTGCCTTGTTTGCAGTACGTAATTATTCCTCCATCTGTCCCCAAGTCTCCCTATATCTTCTCCTTGTTACTGACATTATTTTGTTGTTGAAAGTCCCTCTTGCAAGGATCATTGGAAATACAGAGTAACACAAGGCAATTAACCTGCTATTATGCTTTCTGGACCTATGCATTATAATTTCATAGCACTTAATCTCCTTAGAGTTACCTCCATCGCAGGCCATTCAGGTTGCCATCCTTTTATGGTTAGAATAGAGACATCAGTTCCAGGGTCAATTATTCTTGTAAAACTTTTTCCTCTTACATAGAAATACAGTAGTGGTTTATCATTATTTTTCAATGAAGTGATTAAATCTACAGTTTATTATATATTACCAAATCCTCTCTCAGGAAGTGAAACACATTTTTTCTCATGAGGTGTTGGGATAATCTTTTTGTGTACTGTGTAAAGGTTGTCTTTTTATTACTCAAATGTAGATTTCTATACCATCAGAGAGTCGAGTACAGACTGGACTTTAACATTGTTAAATTTATGAAGTACTACCTGTCTTGGTGTTTTGTAAACACACTTTCCTCACCTCAGAGGTTTAATAAAGAGTTGATGGCCTATAGCTAGGCAGGAGAGGAAAGTAGAAATTTCCAGGCAGAGATACAAATGGTGGGAAGAATTTTGTGGGGTTGAAGAGGGGGCCTGAATCCATATCCTGGTTCATGGTTCTTGGTGTTAGAGTTGGTAGGCCATGCGTAGCTGTCCTTATCATGTTTGCAGTAGCATTCTTTAGCTCAGTGTTTTGATCTTTGTTTTTTTTTTTTTTTCTTGCATTTAGGACATAAGCCATAAGCTCCTTATTTCTGAGTATTGGTGTTTCAAGGGCAATTTACATTGTTTCTTTAAGTGGCTCAGTAGGCCCCCACTCAAATACTCAGCAGTCATTTGTCTTCAACATCAGATAAATTTGTTCTGTTTGTAGATACACTTGTTTCGACATAATTTAGAAAGTCTATAACATTTCCTGTCTCTTTCTGGGGCCTAATTAGTCCTTGGCAGTCTTCACTGGCATTAAACCCAAGTCTTTTAACAATAACTCTTGAATTTGTTCCCCTTTTACTTGTTTCTCAGTAGCATCTTTGAATTTCCCTATGAAATCACCATAAGGCTCAGAGGGATGTTGTATAATTGTTATATTAGTAGAACTGATATTAAGTTGGCAGGAGCCATGCCTGGCCAGAATCAGTGTGGATGTGTAGAAAGGGATAGATTAGTAAGTAGATAGCAGGTTTCCTTTGAGCTCCTTGATGTATTACAGAGGTCCTGCAAGAAGATCCTGCTCTATTTCCTGTCATTTTCTGGGGCAATATCTGTCCCTGGGTCTCTCTTCTTGGTCTGGTTGCTGTTGCTATTGAGCTTTTCATGGTGTTTGGGCACAGGAAAATAAGGAGGGACTGTTATGGGGAAATGGAGAACAATTCTCCTGGGCACAGTTTGAGAAGATGAAACTACATGGGAATACTGTGGGAATAGATAAAATTTCCTATGACTCCGACTCCTACTCTCTTGTATTTCCATAATGTGTTAATTTCACCTGGTTAATTGCATCCTATATCCTCAACATTTTAGTTATTTGCTTGATTGATTTCATGGTCTCCAAAGTTTTAACACTGTGTATACACCTCTGTCATGATGTCCACATACCTGTCAGAGGACAGTGCACAAGTGTTTCTTCTTCAGTTCCTCTCTGTGAGAACGGAGAGATGAAACAGAGGTGGCCAAGTTTGGCAGGAAGCACTCAAATGGCTTTAGCCCAGAGTGACAGGTGATATACCTATTAAAGGAGGAATAACAAATAAAAGGTTTTCATACTGCATTCACTAGGTTAACTTTTTGTTTCTTGTAGAGATATAGCATAGGGATTCAGGTTTCTCCACCACAACAACATACTTTTCTCTCATAAACTGCTTCTCTACCTAAACTAGGGTAAGGCACTGAAGTATGTGAAGGATACTTTAATATGGAAGATTTCTTTTAAAGAATCATTGACACACAGTATTCTCTTTACCAATGTGTATAATTTTGACAGTAATTGAATGGTATGTGTGATGGCTATTCCTGGTTGTCAACTTGACTATATCTGAAATGAAGTATAATCCTGAATTGGAGGGCTCACCTGTGATCCAGATCTTGAGGCTGGATGACACAAGTTTCTGACCTGGATCTTAGCATGGAGATTTTGAGGAATAGTGGCTGTGAAAAGCTTAGGTCCTGGCAAGGTAGTACATGCCTTTAATCCCAGGAGACTGAGGCAAGGAGATCTCTGAGTTCAAGGTTAACCTGGAACAAAAGAAAGTCCCAGATCCAGGCTTGGTGGTATACACCTTTAATCTGGGCCACACCTTATGCTGGAGGCCATCATAGGGACATTGGAAGAAGGAAGATTCTTTTCTCTACTGCTTGTACTTACTGGCCAGCACATCTGTTGGAACCTGCTTCTACAGAAGACCAGTTGAAACTAGACTGGTGAGACTTAGTAACTACTAGATTCTTGGACTTACCATTCATAGCTGACCACTGTTGGGTTAGTTGGACTACAGACTGTAAGTCATCACAATAAATTCTCTCAATATAGAGAGACATCCCATAAGTTCTGTGACTCTAGAGAACCCTGACTAATAACAGAAGTTGGTACCAGGAGTGGTTCTAGAGGAGCAGAAGTATAATGATGAATCTTTTAAGTATCTGGAATTGGTTTAATAATTTTCCAGCACCTTTTAATTCATCATTACCTTCAACTACTGAAAGCTCTCCAGACACTCTCTCTCCAGAAGCTCAGAATATTGAAGGCCTGTGATGGAAACTAGATTTCAAACTTAAAGAAGCTAATGCCTCTGATTATTTTGATCCATCAGTTTTAACTGGCAATGAATTAGGTGACCTTTCAGAAGTTTGTTTGAATGGTTGGCTGAAACTTTTATCAAAAGATGGCCTACTGAAAAGGAGTTGGAGTTGCCTGATATCCCTTGGCTTAGTGCTGACAAAGGGATTTTAAGGTTCAGGGAAATTGCAATGCTAGAGTGGATACATTATGTAAAACCTAATTCCTTACAATGGAAAGGTCCAGAAGATATGCCCTTTGCCAGCCCTATAAGACGAAAACTGGTGATAGGGAAACCAGTACATTTGAAGAGTTTTGTTCTTGCCCTTTTCCTTGTCCCAGGCCTTAGGGTAGGAGATGCTGCTGCTCAATTGGAGAAATAAAATGCAATGGGTTTAACTGGGCCCCGAGGTAGCAAGGGCTAAGCTAAGTGAATGGATGGACAGTTCTACAAGATAGCTCTCACGTGGCTATGATTAAAATTGTGACATCTGTTAAGGCATTGTTTCCTTGCCTTCTTTCTTAGAGGAAAGTCTTCAGGTAATTTATCAGCTACCTGACATGGAGCTATATGGAATCATGAGAATTTAATAACCACTAAACTTTGCTTATTTACACTGCTGCTTTTCCATAAAACTTCTGGGTACACTGAAATTTCTTTAGAGGTGCACATATATCAGCTTGCACATGAAGATTACCTTCCAGATCTTCTAGAATTTTTACAATGTCCTTCACTACTGTGGTCTTCCCATTTGTAGCCTCAAATATACTACCAGAAAATTATTTTATTGGAAATTATGCAAATGTTCTTAACTATTTGCCTCCAACAGATATCCAGATATTAAATAAAGGTCCTAATCCACTACAATTGTTAGATTTGAAGACTCATGTGGTTTGCACCAGCTTAGCCATTCTTGGGATAGCACACATCCCAAGATTACCGAAAGAATAGATTGCTGGGTGCTAGACAAGCTGCTGCTAGTGAGCAGCTATAACAGCTGGAGGCTTCAGATACAGTGTACACTGAGTCTTACTGCTTCTCCTCACACCTTTGCACCCCACTGGTAATCTCCATTGCCTGTTTTTCCCAAGACACTCATGACTCCTCTCTTCCCCTGGTGATGACCATTCTTGTGTCTGCCCAAGCATGCCCTAGGAACTGTGCTTTCATTTTCATTTTTTAGTTGCTTGGACATAAAGAAACTACAGAGAACATTCTAATATAGTCTCCTCAGTTAACTTAGATGTTTTCTGTGTCCTATGGTCCCTAAACTATGAGTGGGTACTTAATCTGACTGTATCTTTTTTAACCTAGGCAGCCTGATTTAATGAAAGATATCTCACAGGGCAGGATTAAGTCCGAGGTTGTTCATATTCTACTTGTATTTAATTTGAAGATTGTAACCAAGGTTGATGGATTACAAAATTGGAGAAGAGGGTCAATTAAATGTTTATGTTTTGTTTGGAGACAGGGGTTTTCTATATAGACCTGACTGTGCTAGAACTCACTCTGTAGACCAGGCTGCCCTTGAACTCACAGAGATCTTCCTGCCTCTGCCTCTTGTGCTGGGATTAAATGTGTTCACCACCACTACCTGGCATTAAGGAAATGTTCAAAGGGACTATTTGAAGGTTATCTTTTGAGATAGCCAAACACTCTCTAATGTACACCCACTAAAAGCTTACTTGTCTTGTTGGAATGTGAAGTTTTATATATCCATTCCAGAAGTTTGCCTACATGAAGTTCAAGCACAGACAGGTTAAAGTCAGACAGACAAAAATACAAGGAGAATTCAGTAAGGTCAAAAGTATTCCAGAGTCACATCTTTAAATGTGGAGGCACCAAACATACTTTCTTCTCCTTGGTCTCCAATGAAAAGGAGGAGAATACAAGTATCCATTCATACATCAAAAAAGTGGATCACCTGATAAATTTACTTGTCAATTTTTTTATGCCTCATGCCAGTAAGAAAAAGTTATCATGGTTTTAGTGCAGAATGTTACCAAACTTTCAAAGAATGGCTAATACCATTACTCCTCAAAATATTTCACAAAATAAGAATTGAAGGAACACTGCCAAACTCATTCTGTGATAGCAGAGTCACCTTGATACCTAAACCACACAAAGACTCCACAAAGAAAAAGAATTTCAGACCAATTTATCTTATGAATATCAACACAAAAATAATATAATAGTCACAAACTGACTCCAAGAACACAGCATTCATCCCATCAAGAAGGCTTCATCCCAGGAATACAGGGATGGTTCTATATATGAAAATCCATCAATGTAATCCACCATATAAATAAACAAAAATATCACATGGCCAACTCATTAGATGCTGAAAAGGTCTTTTGACAAGATACTACACCTCTTCGTGTTAAAATTCTTGGAGAGGTCAGTGATACAAGGTGCATAAAACATAATGAAAACAAAATAAATCAAGCCAATAGCCAACATCAAATTAAATGGAGAGACACTTAAAGCAGTTCCACTAAAATTAGGGGCAAGACAAGGCTGTACACTTTCTTCCTATCTATTCAATATAGTACTTGAAGTTCTAGCTAGAGCAATAAGATATGTAAAGGGGATAGCAAGATACAAACTGGAATGAAGAAGAGACAGAATTGCTCAATATTCACAGATAATGTAATAGTATACATAAGTGACCTCCCAAATTCTACCAGATAACTCCTACAACTATAAACACCTTCAGCAATGTAGCCGGATACAAAATTACCGTACTGAAATCAGTAGCCTTCCTTTTTACAAACGATAAATGGACTGAGAAAAAAAATATGAAAACAACACCCTTCACAATAGCCACAAATGACATAAAATATGTTGGTGTAACGCTAACAAAGCAAACAAAAGACCTGTATGACAAAACTTCAAGTTCCTGAAGGAGATTAAGGTAGATGTCAGAAGATGAAAAGATTACCCATGCTCATGGATTGGTAGCTATAACATAGTGAAAATGGCCATCTTACCAAAAGCAATCTAACATTCAATGTATCAAAATTCCAACACAATTCTTTACAGACCTTGAGAGAGAAATTCTCAACTTCATATGGAAAAAAAAAAAACCTGGATAGCTAAAACAATCTTATGACTTATGACTTATATCTTTATGACAATAAAATGACTTCTGGAGGAGTCACCATCCCTGATTACAAGCATACTACAGAGTCATAGTGTTAAAAACTTTATGATATTGGTATCATATCAGACAGGTTGGTCAATGGAATCGAACTAGAGACCCAGAAATAAACCCACACATCAGGTCAGTCTTCCTGTGGTACCCTAACAACTGGAGCAGGTTCTGTCCCTGAAGCTGTTTCCTGTTTGTAGAATTCATTCTCCTATCTGGGCTGTCTTGTCTTCCCTCAGTGGGAAAGGAGTCTAATGCTGCAGAGATTGACTGTGCCAGAATGCGGGGATACTGGGGGTGGGTGTCAGGGGCACCCCCTCAGAGGAGAAGGGGAGGGACTGTGTAAGGGAGAGACCAGGGGGCAAGGATTCAAATGTAAAGTACATAAATACATAAATTTTAAAAAGTAAACATACTAGCAAGTGAAAGAAGAAACTAGAAGACTGAAATATGGAAATGGTCTTAGATTAAGATGACTGGATGTTTCCTGAATAAAAATGTCTAAAAAGCTTTTGTATTTCATAAAATACAATGACAAAAGTCAGTTATGTAAGAAACATAAAGGATTAGAGTTTATGTTCATGGATTTTTAGTAAGTGTATTTTTTTATAATTTAGCTAATTCCCCAATAATTGAGTCTATGTTAATATATTATATATATATAAATAATATATATAATATATTTATTTAAGAAGCTTTAAGGGCAAAGTAACTGAGTAGTGATGAACTCTGTTTTAATCTTTATACTAATCTGGCTACTTAATAGCCCAAATCCCCAACATACTTGCATTTATGTCATTCTTGAGGTCTCTTCTGGACTCTCTCCCTCTGGGTAATCTCTACTTCCCCCTCTCTCCCCCTCCCCTAGCTGGGATGAAATAGTGACCTATTCTCTCCCCTGTTCAGTAATTGACTGGTAAGATTTTATTCAGAAGTCAGGGAATAAATAGTGAGCAGTACTTATACAACAATGAGGCAGGAGATACTTTGAATAAGGCTTGAAACCAGATATGGGGCCAGAGATGTCAGCATTTGAATAATACAGAGATAATCTTCCCACAGAGCACAAAACATTATGTCTACATTTTCCCCTTTTAGTTAATAAAAGGCTCTTTCTGTTTGGAATCTTTGGATAAAGTATTCTATAATCTATTCTATCTTGGTGAGTTTAAATTCTGTGTCTAAATCATTCTTTACCATAACTTGCATAGACCTTAATACATTTTCCTAAATCCTAAACACTTTAAATGTATATGGGAGACTTTAATTGTCTAGTCTTCAACCCCATTAGAAATCCAAGAAGGAATAATTACCTGATTATATACAAAGTGTAAGCAAGCAGCTTCCAAAATTAAAGAAATGAGAGAAAAAGTTGACTGCCTGGAACGTTTTATCCTTTCTAGAGCCCAACGATCTCAAAAGTGTTTTGAGAGCTCTGATCTTTCAGCTAAGTGATTCTAGGAGCTGTGGGAAGGAGGGAAGTTAAAAGTGATAGCATATTTATATGAAAATCCCCATGACCAAGAGAACAGAATCTCTGGCCTAAAATTCCAATGAGAATTGGCCAAGGACCCATACCTATGATGCAAAGGTCTCACCCTAAACCATAATAATGAAATAGATGCAATAATGATTTGTTTTGTACTTGAAGCCTGGCTAAGGATTATTGAGTCAACTAACACTAAACAGGTACCCCTCCTCATTGTACTTTCTTGATTCAACACAGAACATAGTGATGACATCTTAAATGAGTTTAAAAAGAACGGCATTTATAGAAAAGACAAAAGGATATATGTTTAACAAATCAAATATGAGTATTTTCCATCAAGTACTATTAATCTTGTTTTTGGATTAAGAAATTCAAATATTTTTAATCTCCCTACCCCGGTAAAACCTTAGTTTCCTCAAAGATCCACTTGTCTCTGGAGCAGCACCTCTTTCCTCTTACTTCTTCATATCCGTTGCAGCAATTCTTTCTAGACTATCCAAATGAATAAGACTGAGGTGAGACTCAAGCCAAAGGGGAAATGATACAGCCACCACCTCTTTAGAATAAAAACCAACAAAGCCTCTGCTTAGGGCAGGAACATAGCTTCTAGATGAAGAGTAACGTTTTCTTTTTCCAGACACAAAAAAGGCAATGCTGGTCTCTTCCTTGGCCACCCTGAGCTTACTTCTAATATGCCCACATAGAAAACAACTTTAAGAATGATTTAACACCCGTCTCCTGCCATCCACGACTTTCTTAGAGGTGCTAGTTTTATGTTCTTGCCAAAGGTCAACTTGGCAAGGTCTGTTCTGGTGCTTCAGGGGGTCTTGAAGGAATCAAGGGAACCTACCTCTTCGGCCAGAGGGGCCGTGGTTATAAGCTCCAAGGCCACCTGTGCTCAGTCTGAGGCATCCTGTATTTTTCTTGTCAGCATTGCTGAATTGGTTTCTGCTGACTGATTCTCCCTCTGCAAACAGTGTATCACACATGCACTTCTTAATAAACTTGTTTGGCATGAGCCATTATCATCTTATACTGATACCTCCCTGGACCAGAATTGGTGTATTGTGCAATAGACCAGGCTGTTTTAAACTACTGATGCCCTGCCTCTACATCACAAGGTTGCATGGTAAGGCAGTGCCACCGCAGAAGGCTGGGGCACTGTTATGTTTGTTCAACGACGTGCAGTTGAGAGAGGTGTTTGCAATCCATGGTGTGCCTTATTGAAATTGCTGATACCTGGTGAATATCCATCAGGTAGTTTAAATCTGACCTGAATGGAAATGGGCTTTCTTTCAGTTGTGAGGCAGGGGGATCAATCCAGTACACATTGTTTAATGATCTGCATATGCTAGAGACCCTATGCCTATATGAAGGAGAAGTTCCCACTAGGTGCAGGGACGACTTTGCAGTCCAGGTGTAAGTTGGGTAAGGCCAATCTGTTCTGTGCCTGGGGTGGAGGATAGGGCTGAGAATGACTGTGCTGCGTCCCTTCACAGTGCTCAGTCGCTAAGGGAGCTGCTCCTGTCACTCAGGCCTCACCAGCTAATCAGGGCCTCGAGGCGGAACACCAGTGGGAATGGAGGCGGGCACTTCCGTTCTGCCCTGCCTCAGGTTCCGCAGTGTGGCTGAGGAAGACTCCTCCATCCATGTTCCGCGCAGTAACCCTGCTTCCCGCAGCTGTGAGGAGAGTGGGGCGAGGTCCCAATCTGCGCCATGGTGAGCGGGGCCGCCGACCCCACGCGGGGAGGAGCAGATCCGCGGGAGCCCGTGTGGGGTTGACCGGGGTGCGGGAATTGGCGGCGAGACGCGGCGTCCGGTGTCATTCCGTTTGTTCCCGAGGTGTGGTCCCACAGGTGGAAGCGGGACCTCTCATTGACATAGGTCTCCTGGCTGCGCCTGCGCACAGCATGGGAAGCGGGAGCTGTGCTTATAAACCATTCTGGGCTGGCTGCAGAGCTCGCGCATGCGCGCTGTCATTGTCAAGGGAGGCAGTGGCTGGCTGGCAGACCTCTAGTTTCCCTAGTCTTCCAGAAGTTCTGTACCTGGCAGGTGACATTTGGGTGTAGCATCCATCTCAGTTAACTCTGCGCAGTGTAAAGTCTGTGTCATTAACACATTCGCATGTGGATGCCACGGTGGTCCACTCACGTGTGTTAGTAAGGCCAGACTCACTGTGTTTCCATGCCTGAGTTGTCAAAATCGACCGAATATTAGTTGTGTTTTTGTCCTAAGTGTTCTCTCATGATCTGTCGGTCTCAAACAGCACAGTCTTTATCGCAGGTGTAGGGTAATTTAGAAGTCAGACGGTGTCACCGTGCTGTTTATTCAGTCTTGTGTGCTCACGTTTTCATTCATGATGACCTTTTGTCATCGGCTTTTTTATAAGTGGTTTTAAGTGCTGAGCCATCTCTCCAGTCTTAAACTTGACAGATTTTCAGAAATTTACATGTGTGTATGCCTGTGCACAAGATGAAATCTGAGCGTTAAGAGAATTTAGGTTTGCTTGAGAATCTGTCTTTGGGTGTTAGGAGAAGACTCAGTAGGTATACTGGTCAAACTTGGTGAGCTTGGAACAAGCAATGGATAGGTATTCTTCTGATTAATGATTGATGCAATAGTTCCCATCCCACTGTGTTTGGTGCTGCCGTGGGTAGGTGGTCTTGGGATGCGTAAGAAAGCAGTCTTAGCAAGCCATGAGATCGGAGCAGTGACTTAGTCAAAGTTCTGTTTCTGTGAAGGGATGCCATGATCACAGCATCTCTTATTGACGGAAACCATTTAATTAGGGCTTGCTTATAGTTTTAGAGGTTTGGTCATGGTGGGGAGTATGGTGGGACACTGTCAGACATGGTGCTGGAGAAGTAGCTGAGAGTTCTAAATCCAGATCAGCAGGAAGGAGGAGAGACTGTGAGCCTAGCCCAAGCATTTGAAACTCCAAAGCCCAGCCCCAGTGACACACTTCTTCCAAGAAGGCCACGCAAACTCCAAAGCAAAAAAAAAAAAAAAAAGGTCCTTGCCTTGTCAAACAGCACCTCGTTCTAATGACCAAGCATTGAAACCCATGAGCCTGTGGGCACCATCCTTTTTTTTTTTTTTGGTTTTTCGAGACAGGGTTTCTCTGTGTAGCCTGGCTGTCCTGGAACTCACTCTGTAGACCAGGCTGGCCTCGAACTCAGAAATTCGACTGCCTCTGCCTCCCAAGTGCTGGGATTAAAGACATGGGCCACCACGCCCGGCTAGTGGGCACCATTCTTATTCGAACGACTAGAGGTTGACAGCATATGTGGGCTGTATAAGCCTGCAGTGTGTAGTTATAGAAGTTTGCAAAATCTGTTCACTGGAGCTTGAGACTTGGCATTATAAAGAGATTTTTTTATATACATTAATCTCGATGTGTGTGGTGTGATTTCTCATTGGGAAGGCCCATTAATTCCAGAACAGCTTCACCTGCAGGCTTTTTGTAAAAATCCTTTACAACAAGCTCTCTTGTGTTGACTCAGGTTGTCTTCTAAGGCCTTGCTGCCTTTCTGAGTCAACCTCCTCATTTCTTGGACTAAAGGTTTCTAACACCAAACAGTTCTGAAAACACCCATTTGAACCATGTAGTGGGCTGGCCAGGTCAGTAACAAGACAGAGATTTGTGTTTCTCTTTCTTGAAACCAGAATAGGAGGAGTAGTTTACTGCGTAAACTGCAGGAGGAAACAGGAACAGACAGTAGGTGGGTTTTAAGCTGGTCTCCATTATAAAGAATGTTCTGATATTTCAGGTGACTTTCTGTGTACTTTCAGCATGCATTAATTCATATGATAGGAATGAAGGCAAACAAATTGGTGGATGTTTAATTTGGGGAGGTTACCTTGGGCCAATGAAACTTCCACTTTTCCAACTCTCTCAGATAGGTAAGTGCAAAGCTAGTTGGCTCTCTTCAGTGTGGTGAGAGGTTTGAGACACAGGGCATTTGTCTGTGGCTTGTGTAGCAGCATATAGCACTCAGCAAATAACATTTTACCCAGGGAAGGTCGTAAACTCTCTTATTAGTGGCATTCACTTTACCAGGAATGAACTTAATCCGTTTTAACGTGATCTGTAGTTATTTTATCTCTTTTAAAAGCCAAGTATCAGCATCTGGCATAGTGTGGTGTAGGCAGGCATTGCCTCTGTAGACTCGTGCGTTTGAATGCTTGACTATCAGGAGGTGTGGTCTTGTTGGAGTAGGTGGGGCCTTGTTGGAAAAAGTCTGTCACTGTGGAGGTGGGCTTTGAGGTCTCCTAAATGCACTAGGCTGTCCAGTGTGACACAGGCTTCCTCTTCTGCTCCCTGTGGATCAAAACCAAGAACTCTTAGCTTCTCCAGCAATATGTGTGCCTGGACGATGCTGTGCTTCCTGCCATAGTGATTATGGACTAAACCTCTGAAACTGTAGCCAGCCTCAATGAAATGTTTTCTTTTATGAGAGTTGCCTTGGTCATGGTGTTTCTTCTCAGCAATAGAAGCACTGACAGCAGCATGAAGACAGAAAGCCAATGGGCCTGGCTTAAGCCCTTGAAACTCAAATCATACCCCTCAATGACCCACTTCCTTTAAGACCACACTTCCTCCAACAAAGCCACACCTTCTGAACTTACCCAGGCAGTGCCTTTCCCTGATGAACAAGCATTCAAACATACGGACATATGGGTGCCATTCTCATTTAAACCACCATAGTATTACTTTTAAGTTTTCAGTTGTTTTACATACATCACGACTCTAATCTCTACTTGCTTCTATTCTCCAATATTTCTCAATTAGTAATAATTTAATCCAACTTTCTTCAAGTAGTTATTCATTTATTTATTTATAGAGCAATGTGTCATGTGGGTGTCTTAGTTTTTTGGCTGCTGTGATAAAACACCATGACCAAAGAGCAAGCTGGGGAAGAAAGGGTTTATTTGGCTGACACTTCAGCAACACTGATTGTCATTGAAGGTAGTCAGGACAGGAACTCAAACAGGGCAGAAACCTGGAGGCAGGAGCTGATGCAGAGGCCATAGAGGGTGCTTTGGTTTGGCTTGCTCCAGAGCATCTGCTCAGTCTGATTTCTTACAGAATCCAGGGATGGCTCCACTTCCAATGGGCTGGGCCCTCCCCATTAATCACTAAGTTAAAAATACCTTACATGCCTGCCTACAGCTGAATCTTATACAGGCATTTTCTGAGTTGAAGTTCCCTTCCCTCAGATGATTTTAGGCTATGTCAGGTTGACAGAAAACTGTCCAGCAGAGGAAGGCAGGCTTGCCTTGCACTCTGTGGTTAAGAATTGATGTGAACCCCTACAACTTCCTCTGCTGCCCAGGGCTGGGAGTGAGGTTTTCAGGTCAGGAAAAAGGGAGGAGACAACTTAGTGAGCTTCCTAGTGGAGTTCAGACGTTTACCGGGGAGATTTGAATGCACAGGGACCTGTGTAAGAATTGGAACCAGTTGCCAGGCAGTGGTTTAATCCCAGCACTTGGGAGGCAGAGGCAGGCAGATTTCTGAGTTCGAGGCCAGCCTGGTCTACAAAGTGAGTTCCAGGACAGCTAGGGTTATACAGAGAAACTCTGTCTCGAAAAACAAACAAAGAAACAAACAAAGAAACAAACAAACGAATTGGAACCAGTTGTCCACTTACAAGGCCTTGTAGTTCAGCCAAGGTCAAAGGTCATTGTAGAGAAAGGGAGGTGGCAGGAATGAGGGTGAAAGTTTTCCAGTTTTGTCTGCAGTTGCATTTATCAGAGATTAGCCAGGTAATCAGTTTTAGGTGATTGATGAACTTATTGATATAAATACTGCTTTTTGGTCTGAAGAATAGAGCAATCAAGAATATGGATTAAACAAGTGAATTTTCTTCTAGAAACTGAATTACTGTAGTTAAACTAGGTTTGAGTTATTCTTGGTGCACTCTAATATAAAGTGTTAGTCCTTTGGGTACACAGGGCCATAAAGCCCATGTCAATGTTTTAAAATATATTTTTGAGATCATGATTACTTAATTTAGCCCTTTCCTTTTCTCTCTCCTGGCCCTCCATATATCCCTCCTTGTTTCTGTTTTAATTGTTGTTCCTACTTGAATTTGACCTAAGGTTGTCCAGGTCTGAAGTAAAGGGATGGCTGCGCTAGACATTGAGTGTGTAATGGACTGTTTACACTATAGACCATACAACTAGGAGGAGAAATATAAAGTACTGTGGGAAACTGACTGAAAGAATTTCTACTTAAATACAGATTTCCAGTATGGTGACTCTGTTCTTATGGGGTGTAAAGCAGAGCTGGCAAGGTCTGTGTTGTGTGAGTCATTTGATCTCTGATGACAGTATAGGGGAGTTACTACTCTAGTGAGCCTATGTAACTGGGTGGCCCTTGCAAAAGAGGGTCTCTGGACAGGCCTTACAGTGGGAGTGTAGCGGCAAATAGTAAAATGCCACTGTTCCCAGCAGGCCGCTCACCTCCTCTGCACCTGCCTAAGAGTTCTCTGGATGCATGAATGAAACACACACACACACACACACACACACACACACACACCAGTTTAATTTTTAAAATGCCTTCCTAGCTCAATAGTTGGGTACTTCTAAATTTCCCCATGGTTAGCACATTTTCCCTCCAGTATTCCTGAGCTAACATTTTGTAAATCTATTTTTATCTTTGGTTTCTCAGACCCAAGCAGGGAATGGACCCTGGGGCTGCTTCACTGGATTCTTACATGTTGGTGGGCCTTTAATTCTGATCTCTCTGCCTCTTCCTCATGGCGATTCTCCTCTTCTTCCCCTTGGACTCTTGCCCTCAAAATCTAAAAGTCCTGCCTCTGTCATCTGGGTTGTTTCCAGCTGCTGGCTATTATGAATAAAGCTGCTATGAACATAGTGGTGTCTTTTGGGTATATGCCCACGAATGGTATATCTGGGTCCTCAAGTAATACTATGTCCAATTTTCTGAGGAACCACCAGACTGATTTCCACAGTGGTTGTACCAGCTTGCAATCTCACTAGCAATGGAGGAGTGTTCCTCTTTCTCCACATTCTCACCAGCATCTGCTGTCACCTGAGTTTTTGATCTTAGCCATTCTGACTGGTGTGAGGTGGAATCTCAGGATCGTTTTGATTTGCATTTCCCTGATGACTAAGGATGTTGAACATTTCTTTAAGTGTTTTTTTCAGCCATTTGAGACTCCTCAGATGATAATTTTGTTTAGCTCTATAACCAATTTTTAATAGGGTTATTTGGTTTTCTGTAGTCTAACTTCTTGAGTTCTTTGTATATATTGGATATTAGCTGTCTATTTAGCTCTGTACTCCGCTTTTTAATGGGATTATTTGGTTCTCTGCCTTCTTGAGTTCTTTGTATATTTTGGATATTAGCTCTCTTTTGGATGTAGGATTGGTAAAGATCTTTTCCCAATCTGTGGGTTGCTGTTTTCTCCTATTGACAGAGTCCCTTCCTTTACAGAAGCTTTGCAATTTTATGAGGTCCCATTTGCCTATTGTTGCTCTTAAAGCCTAAGCCATTGCTGTTCTGTTCAGGAAGTTTCCCCTGTGCCCAAGTATTCGAGGCTCTTCCCCACTTGCTCTTCTATTCTATTTAGTGTACTTGGTTTTATGTAGAGGTCCTTGATCCACTTGGATCAATTTGCATGCTTCTACATGCAGACCACCAGTTGAACCTGCACCTTTTGTTGAAAATGCTGTCTTTTTTCCACTGAATGGTTTTAGCTTCTTTGTCAAAGATCAAGTGACCCTAGTTGTGTGGGTTCATTTTTGGGTCTTCAATTCTATTCCATTGATCTACTTGCCTGTTTCTGCAGTTTTTATCACTATTGCTCTATATTATAACTTGAGGTCAGGGATGGTGATTCCATCAGAAGTTCTTTTATTGTTGAGACTAGTTCTCGTTATCCTAGGTTTTTTTGTTATTCCAAATGAATTTGAGAATTGCTCTAAGTTTATGAAGAATTTTGATGGGGATTTCACTGACTCTGTAGATTACTTTTGGTAAAATGGCCATTTTTACTATATTAATCCTGCCAATCCATGAGCATGGGAGATCTTTCTATCTTCTGAAGTCTTCTTCAATTTCTTTCTTCAGAGACTTGAAATTCTTGTCATACAGACATTTCACTTGCTTGGTTAGAGTCACACCAAGATATTTTATATTGTTTGTGACTATTGTGAAGGGCATTGTTTCCCTAATTTCTTTCTTATCCCTTTTATCTTTTGAGTAGAGGAAGCCTACTGATGTGTTTGAGTTAATTTTATATTCAGCCACTTTGCTGAAGTTATTTATCAGCTGTAGGAGCTCTCTGGTAGAATTTTTTGGTGTCACTCATATATACTATCATACCATCTGCAAATAGTGATAACTTGACTTCTTCCTTCCCAATTGGTATCCCTTTGATCTCTTTTTGTTGTCTAATTGCTCTGGCTAGAACTTCGAGCACTATATGGAATAGGTAGGGAGAAAGTGGGCAGTCTTGTCCAGTCCCTGATTTTAATGGGAGTTTCTCCCTATTTAGTTTGATGTTGGCTATTGGTTTGCTGTATATTGCTTTTATTATATTTAGGTATACACCTTGAATTCCTGATCTCTCCAATACTTTTAACATGGGTATTGTATTTTGTTAAAGGCTTTTTTTTGCATCTAATGAGATGATCATATCTTTTTTTCTTCTTTTCCTTTTTCTTTTTTTATAGTGGATTTCACTGACAGATTTTCGTATATTGAACCATCCCTGCATCTCTGGGTTCAAGCCTATTTGATCATGGTGGATGATCATTTTGATGTATTCTTGGATTCTGTTTGCGAGAATTTTATTGAGTATTTTTGCATCAATATTTATAAGAGGAATTGATCTGTAGCTCTCCTTCTTTGTTGGGTCTTTTTGTGGTTTAGGTATGAGTGTAACTGTGGCTTCATAGAAAGAATTGGGTAGTGTTTCTTCTGTTTCTATTTTGTGGAGTAGTTTGAAGAGTATTGGTATTAGATCTTTGAAGGTCTGAATAGAATTCTGCACTAAAACCATCTGGCCCTAGGCTCTTTTTGTTTGGGATACTTTTAATGACTGCATCTATTTCCTTTGAGGTTATGGGCTGTTAAGATGGTTTATCTGATCCTGATTTAAGTTTGGTACCTAGTATCTGTGTAGTAAATCATCCATTTCATCCAGGTTTTCTAGTTTTGTTGATTATAGACTTTTGTAGTAGGATCTGATTATTTTTTGAATTTCCTCTGTTTCTGTTGATATATCTCCCTTTTCATTCCCGATTTTGTTAATTTGTATACTGTCTCTATGCCCTCTGGTTAGTCTGGCTAAGGGTTTGTCTCTCTTGTTGATTTTCTCAAAGAACCGGCTCCTAGTTTTGTTGATTCTTTGTATAGTTCTTTTGGTTTCTCCCTGGTTGATTTCAGCCCTGGGTTTGATTATTCCTGCCATCTCCTCCACGTGGGTGTGTTTGCTTCTTTTTGTTTTAGAGCTTGCAGACGAGCTGTTAAGTTGCTAGTGTGTGCTCTCTTCCGTTTCTTTTTGGAGGCGCTCAGAGCTAGGAGTTTTCGTCTTAGCACTGTTTTCATTGTGTCACATAAGTTTGGGTGTGTTGTGCCTTCATTTTCATTGAATTATAAAAAGTCTTTAATTTCTTTTAATTTCTTTCTTTATTTCTTCCCTGACCAAGTTATCTTTGAGTAGATAATTGTTCAGCTTCCACGTGTATGTGGGCTTTCTGTGGTTTTTTTTTTTTCTGTTGAAGACCAGCTTTAGTCTGTGGTGGTCCAATAGGATACATGAGATTAAGTTAATTCAATGTTCTTATATCTGTTGAGATTTGTTTTGTGTCCAAGTATATGGTCCATTTTTGAGAAGGTATCATGAGGTACTGAGCAGAAGGTATATTCTTTTGTTTTAGGGTAAAATGTCCTGTAGATATCTGTTAAATCCATTTGGTTCATAACTTCTTTTAGTTTCACTGCGTCTCTGTTTAGTTTCTGTTTCCATGATCTGTTCATTGGTGAGAGTAGGGTGTTGTAGTCTCCCACTATTATTGTGTGAGGTTCAATGTGTGTTTTGAGCTTTAGTAATGTTTCTTTTACAAATGTGGATGCCCTTGCATTTGTGGCATAGATGTTCAGAATTGAGAGTCCATCCTGGTGGATTTCTCTTTTGATACGTATTTAGTGACCTTCCCCATCTTTTTTGATAACTTTTGGTTGAAAGTTTATTTTGTTAGGTATTAGGATGGCTACTCTAGCTTGTTTCTTGGGACCATTTTCTTGGAAATTTTCTTCCCATCCTTTCACTTTGAGGGAATGTCTGTCTTTGGCTCTGATGTGTTTCCTGTATGCAGCAAAATGCTGGATCCTGTTTACATATCCAGTCTGTTAGCCTATGTCTTTTTATTGGAGAATTGAGTCCATTGATGTTGAGAGATATTAGGGACCAATGATCATTGCTCCCTGTTATTTTTGTTGTTAGAGTTGGAATTATGTTTATATGTTTCTCTTTTTTTTTTGGGTTTGTTGTGAAAAGATTAATTTCTTGCTTTTTCTTGGATGTAGTTTTCCTCCTTGTGTTGGACTTTTCCTTCTATTATCCTTTGTAGGGCTGGATTAGTAGAAAGGTATTGTTTAAATTTGGTTTTGTTTTGGATGGGTCTACTCCTGTGGGGCACAGGTGGAAGATGGGCACAAATCAGAGCCAGCAGGCACATGTGTGGAATCTGCTTCCCTGGGTCGCAGGGGTCCTGGTATGACTGGTCTCAGGGCGGGCTCTAAGATCTCACCTGTGAAGCTGGATGTGTCTGAATACCTGGGGCGGGGAGTGGGGGGTCCAAGCTGCAGATGGGGTGTGTGCTGTGAGTCTCTGCTCCAGTCCGGCACAGGTGGGAACTGGAAGGTGCCCAGGTCTCCCCTGCTGGGCAGGAATCTGCTTCCCCTGGTTGCAGGGGTCCCGTATGTCAGGTTTCTGAGTGGGGTTTAAGGTCTCACCTGTGAAGCTGGGTGTGTCTGAATACCTGGGGGGTCCGAGCTGCAGCTGGAGTGTGTGCTGTCGTTCAAATAATTCTACATCAGTCCCCTTATACAAAAGAAATATTTATTACAAGTATTTCATTAGAATGGTTTAGGGTAAGTCTCTGTGCTTCATAGGAATGGTTTCTTGTCACAAACATTAACCTATCTTCCTTGGAATGTTAGGCGTGCCCCCAGGACATCTTTTGATTAGTGTCTTAGGGTTTTACTGCTGTGAACAGATACCATGACCAAGGCAACTCTTATAAGGACAGCATTTAATTGGGGCTGGCTTACAGGTTCACAGGTTCAGTCCAGTATCATCAAGGCAGGAGCATGGCAGCATCCAGGCAGGCATGGTGCAGGAGCAACTGAGAGTTCTGCATCTTCATTTGAAGAGTGCTATTGAACTGGAGTGAATGTTTAACTCTTTGGGGGATTTTTGAAAGAACCCCTAAATACTTCCTGTATTTTTTGGTTTGTTTTCTTGAGACAGTGTATCCTATGTAGCTCTGGCAGTCATGAAAATCACTACATAGACCAGGTTTGCCTAGAATCATGGAACTCGCCTGTCTCTGCCTCTTGGGGTCTGGTATTAAAAGGTTCACCCTGTTTTGAAGTTAGGGATTTTTTTGATACAGTTTTGCTAATGTATACTCAATAGTGTTGATCGGTTTGCATCTCTCTCCATGTGTGGAATTCAAAGAGGTGTGATCCTCCTTTTTCTTTCTAAAATGACTTTGACTGCATTCGAAATTCTGTAATATGGAAAAAAGTATGTGGAGCACCCAGAAGTATATAAATATATTCTCAATGAAGTATACATTTCTATTATGTACTTACTTATATGGCATATTTTAGGCTGCAGTGACCTATGAGGATGTGCATGTGAACTTCACTCACGAAGAGTGGGTTTTGCTGGATCCTTCCCAGAAGAGTCTCTACAAAGATGTGATGCTGGAAACCTACTGGAACCTCACGGCTATCGGTAAGAATGCTAATTGTCTTTCACTTTCTAAACAAGGGGGCAACCGTTTCTTGTTTTTTTTTTTTTTTTTTTTTTTTTTTTTGGTGTACTTCTGTGACTTAAATTTTAATAAAGGAAGAATGTGGTGAATAATCAGACATGGTTCTTAGGTACACCAGAGATACTAACTTAAAATTTTCATAGTATCTCACTCAGGATGATGTTTTCTAGTTCCATCCATTTACCTGAAAAATAAAATCATGATGTTCTTGTTTCTAATAGCTGAATAGTATTCCACTGTGTAAGTGAACCATATTTTCTGTATCCATTCTTTGGTTGAGGTGACCGAGCCAACTCAGTCAACTGGGTTGCAAGGGAAGGAGAGAGGATAGAGAAAGAAAAGACAACTAGACAATATTATAATATGACCTGGGTTGCAAGGGAAGGAGAGAGGATTAGAGAAAGAAAAGACAACTAGATAATATTATAATATGACCTGGGTTGCAAGGGAAGGAGAGAGGATTAGAGAAAGAAAAGACAACTAGATAATATTATAATATGACCTGGGTTGCAAGGGAAGGAGAGAGGATTAGAGAAAGAAAAGACAATTAGATAATATTATAATATGACCTGGGTTGCAAGGGAAGGAGAGAGGGTAGAGAAAGAAAAGACAACTAGATAATATTATAATATGACGTGGGTTGCAAGGGAAGGAGAGAGGATTAGAGAAAGAAAAGACAACTAGATAATATTATAATATGACCTGGGTTGCAAGGGAAGGAGAGAGGGTAGAGAAAGAAAAGACAACTAGATAATATTATAATATGACGTGGGTTGCAAGGGAAGGAGAGAGGATTAGAGAAAGAAAAGACAACTAGATGATAATATTATAATATGACCTGGGTTGCAAGGGAAGGAGAGAGGATAGAGAAAGAAAAGACAACTAGATAATATTATAATATGATCTGGGTTGCAAGGGAAGGAGAGAGGATAGAGAAAGAAAAGACAACTAGATAATATTATAATATGACCCCAACTAAGATTGAAGCTGAAGTGGGTTTAATTTCTCCCTGTCTGCTTTTATGGACAAAGAATGTGGCGGTCCTAAGGCATAAACAAAGTAGTCAAGAAACAAACAAAGCATAGACAAAAGTCCCAAGGTCACTGTTTCCAAGGACTTATCAAGATGATCAAGATAGAAGGAATACACATTCCTTGGTTGTATTTTCTCTAGTGAGTGTACTTCTTTGTCCTAGCCCAATGTCAAGTATTCTTTCCAAATTCCTAGAAGCAGCTCCAAGAGCTCTCCACATTGAGAGACATCTGGGTTGTTTCCAGTTTCTGGCTTTGTTGTGGGAAATATTAAAAAATAAATCCATGCTACTGCTGGCAAGGCACCCACGGGCTGACTGGCCAGTCACTGGTGGGCAATGACCAGCCTGTTCTCATCTCATGGAAACTCTCTCACTCAGAGCTCAGAAATCTCTCCACCCAGCTCATTAAGCTCCCACTGGTGGTTCGCCACCATGCCAGCCCCATGCTTCAAAACTCCCATGTCCTTTTGGGGTGCACATCAGGCAAACCCACGCTTTACCTTTCCCTCTGGAACCCAGTTGCGCCACCACGTGAAGGAAAGCACCACACAAACTTAGTTCAGAATCAATGGTAACTCAATCGCTGGGTGCAACAACTAGAATCCTAATCTTGTAAGTCATATTAAATCTAAATCCTTCTGGCAGATCACCATCTAAACCAGGAGACACTAGTGGCTACATCTTGTCCTCTTGCTGTCCCCTTCTAAAAGCCCCTATCTCTCTCTTGCTTCCTCTCTTCCTTGTCCAACATGGAAGTCCTGACTGCTTGCTCAGTGTTTGGTTCCTTTATTCACTTGAGGAAGGTTCACAAGAAGTCACCTTAGTACATGATTCGTTCCTCGATCCAGACCACCCCTCCTGGGAAAGTGGAATTAACATCAAAATACAGACAGCACCAGGGCCATCCACAAATGGCTTTTATGAATAAAGCTGTTATGAACATAGTGGACCATGTGTCCTTGTGGTGTGGTGGAGTATCTTTTCAGTATATGCCCCCGAGTGGTATAGCTGGGTCTTCAGGTAGAACGATTCTCAATTTTCTGAGATATTGCCAGATTGATTTCCATAGTGGTTATATAGGTTTTCACTCCCACCAGCAATGGAGGCTCCTTGCATGTGCTGCCACTTGAGATTTTTTTTTTTTCTTAGCCATTCTGATGCCTATATGGAATCTTAGGGTCATTTTGATTTGCATTTCCCTCATGACTAAAGATAATGAAATTTTCTTTAAGTGCATCTCAGCCATTTGAGATTCCTCTGTTGGGAATTCTCTGTTTAGCTCTGTACCCCATTTTTTAATTGGGTTGTTTGGTTTGTTGGTATCTGACTTCTTGAGTTCTTCACAGATTTTGGATATTTTCCCTCTGTTGGATGTAGGGTTAGAGATGATCTTTTCCCAATCTGTAGGCTGCCATTTTGTTCTTTTGACAGAATCCTTTGCCTTACAGAAGCTTTTCAGTTTCATTTATCCCATTTATCAATTGTTGATCTTAGAGCCTGAGCTTTTGGCATTCTGTTTAGGAAATTATCTTTTGTGCCAGTGTGTTCAAGGGTATATTATATTGATTGATGTTGTTCATAGGTAATGTGGAAGAGAGAAAAGCTCACCAATATGCGAAGCCTTCATTTTTTTCCATGGAGCAGAGGGATTCAACTGAGGGGAAAGACTGGCACCCAGCTAGCTTATTCCAGTTACTTCATTCAAACATTATACAAGGGTAATTGGGGCTGGGAAAGGTTCCAGCTACCAAAATTATCTTGTCCTTGCTACTCATGAAAGCAGATGACCTACATAAATCCTAGTTCATTTTGGCCATGGTTGGCCATAATTGAAATTAAAGAATTCCAGGCTTGCCAGGAATACCTGAGGAACAAGGTTGGTGCACCTGCAAGCTCTCACATAGCACTGAGAACAGATTCTCTAGAGAGGTAACATTTCTTCAAACAGTCCCCAAACGATTTCTCAGCCTCTACAGATTGACCCAAATATAGCAAAGGCTTTGCTATACATTTCACGTAAAGCCAGACATAAAGGCTTTAATTAATATATATATATATATATAATATATACATACACACACACACATATCACTACATCTTCCTCCTTTTTTTTTTCTCCTTTTTGTTTTTAAGTGGATTTGTGTTAGGGGTACAAATTATTGTTGGAGGAATAAGGAGTTGTGCAGTAAATATGAGCTTTTGTCTATCTAGTTGTGTAACAGTTTTATGCAAATAAATCAGCCTATATTTAAATCTTTTTTTTTTTTTACTTTTTAAAGATTTATTTATTATTATATCTAAGTACACTGTAGCTGTCTTCAGATGTACCGAAGAGGACGTCAGATTTCATTTTGGATGGTTGTGAGCCACCATGTGGTTGCTGGGATTTGAACTCAGGACCTTCAGAAGAGCAGTCAATGCTCTTAATCACTGAGCCATCTCTCCAGCCCAGCCTACATTTTAAAATCAGTAAAGTTATCACCATAGAGTGTTATAAAAATCACAAGAGGAAGAAACTTATTAAAATGATTCATAGGATCAAATGAAGCTACAGCATCTGTAAGACATTGTATAACATCCATCCCTGTTATTTTAGGCAGCTTCTTTGAAGATATTTCTACAATTTTTTGCTGCAAATCCTAAAACATTTGAGAAGAATTAAGATGATTCTACAAATGCACTTTAATATTTTCCCAATCATATTTGTTATCATTGAGTCCTAAAGGTGTAATACTATAAGAAACAATATTCCAGTCATATTTCAATTTCATTTGTTCTCTGAATAATTTTAATTGCTCTCCAATGAGTTTTACAGCTTGTCTCAGCTCACCTATCTTATTAACCATTTCTCTATTTATCTTATTTTGTTGAATCAAAGTTCATGAGACTGCCTATGCCGGCATTTACCAAGTTCAGCAGTTTGAACTTCTTCATGAAGTGGAACTCCAGCTGTAGTAGTCGTAGCAGTTAATGCGATGATTCCCAGGGCCACATAAGTGATCGATCCCACTATCAATCGAGTTATTCTTGATATTCTTGCAGCAAGTTTCTGCACTAGCATCATCACAGGTGAGTCTTGCTATGGTCTTGACAGCCTCACTGGCATCCAGACTGCTGGACTTGCTCTGAGAATATATAAACTTCAAAGGAAACGTTCAAAGAGGCACTGGCATTGGCACAGGTCTGGAGAGTATCACATGTATAAGTGATGCTAGGGTGCCATTGCACAGGTCCATTCAGGAACAAGTAAGGTGATGGCACAAAAGCCGTAAAAGGTATGATTTTAAATTAAAGGACAAATTAAATTTTTTTATTATTATTAAAGTGTAACTTTATGTTCTCGCTTCAAGTGGATGAAAAGTGCTTGCCAATTTCCACAGATTAGTCTGACTAGAATTATCAAATGGTGATACAGGGCCTGACATTCCAACTCCATGCCACTCACTAAAGTCTCTAGAAGCAGAGACAACTTCCACAGTTTTATTCATTGTCACATCAATTCTGAGTGAGAATATCGTCAAGGATTTGAAGACCCTCAAGCATAAGGGCTCCAGTGACTTCTCCTTGGGAGATAATAACAGGCGTCTCAGGAGTCTCACGTGTGCAGTGAGCACCATCTTAATTACAGTATAATTTGCACGCACTGTACCCGTCATACCTGTGTCAGTTAGTAATCCCGAATTCACAAGATGGCTAATTTGTGGAACTAGTATGTTAATCTCTTGTCCCTCCAATCCAAATGCACAAAGCATAGGAAGTTGTCTGTGAGAATTCTGGGTAGTAGTATGATCAATTCTAGATATCCAAATGTAGGAAGTTATACTTAGACAATAAATTCCATTAACCATACAAATAAGTATTCCTTTTATTCCCACAATATAATTTACAATTTCTTTACCTTCCTCTGCAGGTTGATCAGATCCACAGTGGTCATAAGGACCAGGTAAATTCATTGACCAACACAAGAATATCCATGTCTCAACTTCCTATCTTAATTGGAGGATTAGGAGTATAAACCCAATAAGGATGACTTGACTCCATTACTTGTGTAGTAAGTAATGGGAACTAGAAACAGACAGCATGGCAAGGAATGAGTAGTAATCAGAGATTTTCCAGACAGTCAAACTATTGTTTCTCTTTTATCAGCCAGTTTCTTAAGCTGTCACTATATACGAGGATCAGCTGTCTGCTTCAAAATCAATCAATCAATCTCTCTCTCTCTTCCCCCTAAACCATGCTATCCATGTCAGCTGCAAATGCTTCCGCAATACCTAGCTTGCTCATGTAGAATTGTATTTAGTTTTGATGGAATCCAGTTTTTCATCTCCCTTAGAAACAAATACATAACCTCCACCCCACTGTAATTCCATCCTTGCTTTCCTTGTGATGTTAAAACATTGAGAATGCATTTCAGCAGCTGTTTTCCTGTTTCATTAGCATTTAAAATTATTTAAAGTCAATAATGCATTGTTTAATTTATCTCTAGGGGTCCTTATCTTTCCCCCTTTTTCTTTTAAAAACATCTCTTTTAATGTATGATTAGATCTTTTCACAATTGCTTGACTTGTAGGATTATGGGAATATCTGTAATATGTTTTATGTTATGTCATATAAAAATTGTTTCATTTTGTTAGAAAGATAAGTAGGTGTATTGTCATGTAAAGTTTTATTTTGTGATGGCATCCCCATAATTACCATTGTTCCTAGTAAATGTGCTATTTATTAATATCTAATTTTAATTAGTAATTATTAAATATTACTTATCATTAGTTATTATTTATCTTTAAATAATTAAATACTTATTTAATACTACAAAATTTGCACTTTCAGAGCTTAAGGCAGTTGTCCATTGAAAGCCTGATAAGTATCAATAGTATTATGTATATATTTTAGCTTTCCAAATTCTGTTAAATGAAATACTTCTTTTTGCCAAATTTTCTTTGTTCACCTCCAGGATTACTGCTTGCAGGTAAAAGAATTTGACTATATATGCAACAATTAGGACACTTTTTAATGATTTTTTAAAAAGTTTGTGGCCATGTAACTGAGAACCTTCTCTTTAAGCTCTTACTTGATGCTTCTAACCCATCTCTATTAATAATTGATGTATTTCACCATTACCTTGAATCAGTAGTACTGGAAATCCAGTATGAGAAGGAATGAGTTATATACAGTGGGTAATTTCTGTCTTTAATTGCCTTTGTAACTGAATAAATAATAAGGATAGTTCTGAGTTATCAGGAACAAGTTCAGCAGTTTCTGTCCATAAGACAAACCCTTCTGCATACTGAGAATCAGTATAGCTTTCTCCGTGACTCTTTTTTTTTTTTTAAATCCATGGGAGAATCTGTTCTGTTCTTTTTATTAAAGCTGCTTTACCTTTATGATATGGTAGTGATAGTAATTGAACAATCCTATTACCTGCCTCTAATTGTGTGGTTTTCTTAACATAAGCCATGGCTTTAATTTCACTTTGATAATTTCCATTTATTAACCCTGCATGTACAACAAACACTTGATCTTCACAGAATTACTCTTACTGTTTCTGTAAGAATAGGACCATACACACCAGTGGGTATTTTATATCAAGGAATTTGTGACGACAGTGTAAGATATTTACCTACTGCTAAGTGAAGAGCAGCAGTACCTGAAGTAGCATATATTATCTCCAATATTACATTTACGTTCCCCTAATTGCCCTGTTGATGAACTGTTGCATTGCTAACAGAATATTGTTGGCTCAAGTTATCTGATCTTAGGCCCCAGGGTAGCCCCTTATCTCATTTCCTGATGATAAAAAACTGCCTGGGATGTTTCTTACTGATCAGCATTCATTAGCCCAATGTCTGCCTTTTCCACATCTATTACAAGTTCTTGGTGGTTGATTGTTTTAAAATGAGGTATTTCCTGTAGTAGGCAAACGTCTGCTTTCTTTTTTCAGATACTCAAGCCTCCCACAGTTAAAGCACCAAGTGTGTGTGTGTGTGTGTGTCTGTGTGTGAGAGTGATATAAAACATTTAGCTAAGGCGTTTGTCCAATTAAAGCTGCATTATATGCAGCAGATCCAAACAGTCTTATCACTTTTTACCATTCTTTATTTGCATTTTCAAAAGCCAAAGATTCAAGTAGCACCTTTCTTTTTTATTTATTTATTTTATTTTATTTTATTTATTTATTATATGTAAGTACACTGTAGCTGTCTTCACACACTCCAGAAGAGGGCATCAGATTTCGTTATGGATGGTTGTGAACCACCACGTGGTTGCTAGGATTTGAACTCAGGACCTTTGGAAGAGCAGTCAGCACTCTTAACCACTGAGCCATCTCACCAGCCCAAGAAGCACCTTTCTTATATCTGGATCTGCTACTGCTCTTTGCACTGTTGAAGTTTTACGGAAAGTCATTATGAACCTCCCCAGGACTTTAGGTAAATTTAGTAACAGAGATAGTCCTTTCTCCTGGTTCCTCAACTCTATTCCAGGCTCGTAAAGACACAGAATACTTCTTTTTTTTTAATGAGAAGGGGTCTGCTTGGTTTAGTTCTTTTTTTAAGTACCTCTTTTTTTTTTTTTTTTTTTTTCTTCATACCTTTTCTCATCTTTTGGGAAGTAACTTTTTTTTTTTAATTTTCATACCTTTCTTCTTTTTGGGGGGAAGTCTCAAGAGCTTTCCTACCTGTTTACTTAATATTTGAAGTTGTGCAGTAAAGTCAGAATGTCCCCTTTTAAAGTCTATCTCATGTGAAGGAGGGGGAGGAAATTCCTCACGTCCAGTCTCTTCTGAAGTATCCTTCTCACTTATTGACAGATTATCCTACTGTACACTAGATCTCTATGTTTCTGATTGTTCACTCTGTAATTGTCCTAAGACATTTGAAGTGAAAGTACATAAAGACCAAATCTTTATAGGTATTTACTCGGCCATCTGGTGGGCCTGTTTTAAAGACCTTAGCACTTATTTCCACACCGACAATTTTAATTGCATATTTGGAGTTAGTTTAATTAGTGCAAAGAGTTCAATAATCTTTCTTTTGCTTTTACTCTACTTCCAATAAAAATTGAATTAGCTGCACATACTTCTGCTCTTGAGATGAGAAATTACTCAGACCAGCTGGTAAATTTTCCATGGCCTCTGCCAAATCCTGGAGACACACTTACCTCTTTGTAAGTACAACTTCTTTCACCTCCAGTCTTGGTGAGTCTGGATTCCTCCCCGTCCTGGTCCACAAAATTGGGTACTATTTATTGATAGATATTGTTGGTGGTAGGTGCTGCAGTAAAGAGAAGCTCGCCAATATGCTAAGTCTTCATTTTTTGAAGGAGCAGAGGGGTTCAACCTACTTGGAAAAGACTAATACCCAGCTAGCTCACTCCAGATACTTGTTTCGGGAAATATTAAAAAAGGGCTCCAAGTTCCTGTGCTTCTCCCTGCTACTCTCTGCCCTGGTGGTCTCCCTGGTCAGTTCTTATCTCATGGAGACTCTGACTCAGAGCTCCAAAATCTCTCCATCCAGTTTGCTAAGTTCCTATTGGCAGGTTGCTACCATGCCAGCCCCATGCTTCAAAACCCCCACGACCTTTATGGTGCACATCAGGCAAGCCCCCACTTTGCTGCCCTACCTTTCTCTCTTGAACCCAGATGAGCCATCTCCTGAAGGAAAGCACAACACAAACTTAGTTCAGAAACAAGGTAACTCAATCTCTGGGCACAACAACTAAAATCCTAATCTTGTAAGCCGTATTAAATCTAAATCCTCTGCTGCAAATCCTGATGGCTCTCCCGTTGAAACCAGGAGACACTATCCCTGTCCAAAAGGACCCTCTCTCCTTCCTGCTTCCTTTCTTCCCCATCCAGCCTGGAACTCCTGCCTACTCGCTTAGTGATTGGTTCTTTATTCATTAGGGGATGGTTCACAAGAAGTCACCTTAGTACTTGGGTTGGAAACCCTTCCCTGAGAGCGGAATTAGCATAAAAATACAAGCAACCCTAGGGCTATCCACAACTGGCTATTTTATTCTAACTTTACCCAAGGGTAATTGTGGCTGGGAAAGGTTGCAGCTACTCACTGTTATCTTGCCTTAGCTCCCTGTGAGCAGATGACCCACACAAACCTCAGTCCCTTTTGACCATGGCTAGCCATAATTAAAAGTTTCCCAGGAGTGTCTTCAGAGCAAGGTTGGTGCAGTTCCCTCTGTTCTCAAGTAGCACTAAGTGCAAATTGTCTAGACAGAGCATTTCTTCAAGGTTCAAACAGTCTCAGCAATTTCTCAGCCTCTACTGATTGTAGTAAAAGCTTCGTTGAAACATTCCACTTAAAGCCAGCCATAAAGACTTTACTATACATATCATGACAAAGGCTATTTCTCACTCTATTGTAGCTGTTTTAGGTCGAGGTCTTTGATCTACTTGGTCTTGAGTTGTGTGCAGGCTGATAAATATGAATCTATTTGCATTCTTCTACATGCAGACATCCAGTCACATCAGCATTTGTTGAAGATGCTTTCTTTTTTCCATTCTATGGTTTTGCCTTCTGTCTTAGTTAGGGTTTTACTGCTGTGAACAGACACCATGACCAAGGCAAGTCTTATAAAAAACAACATTTAATTGGGGCTGGCTTACAGGTTCAGAGGTTTAGTCCATTATCATCAAGGTGGGAGCATGGCAGTATCCAGGCAGGCATGGCACAGGAGGAGCTGAGAGTTCTATGTCTTCATCCAAAGGCTGCTAGTGGAAGACTGACTTCCAGGCAACTAGGGTGAGGATCTTATACCCACACCCACAGTGACACACCCATTCCAACCAGGTCACACCTATTCCAACAAGGCCACACCTTCAGATGGTGCCACTCCCTGCTCCAAGGATATACAAACCATCACATTCCACTCCCTGGTCCCCATAGACTTGTTCAAAAACATGAGTCTATGGGGGCCACACTTAAACATAGCATAATGCAAAATGCATTTAGTCCAACTTTCAAAGTCCTCATAGTCTATAGCAGTCACAACAATGTTAGAAGTCCAAAGTTCAAGGTCTCTTCTGAGATTCATCCAACTTAATTAACTGTAATCTCCAAAGCAAGGCAGGAAACCAGCTGGGCAAACTCCAAACTCTGCATCTCCATGGCTGATGTCAAAGCGGTCTTCAGATCTCCACTCCTTTTTCATCTTTGTTGACTGCAACAAACTGCTTTCTCCTGGGCTGGTTCCACTCCCTGTTAGCAGCTTTCCTCAGCATGTGTCCCATGGCTCTGGCATCTTTAACATCTTTGAATCTCCAAGGCAATTTCAGTGTTACAGCTTCTTGTTTCAGTGTCTGGGATTCCACTTGATCTTTTGGACTCTTCCTAAGGGCTGGCATCACTTTTCCAGCTCTGCCCTCTGTAGCACTTTAAGCTCAGGTTGATCCACTCCACTACGGCTGCAGTTCTTGGTGATCACTCCATGATACTGACATCTCCAATACACTGGGATATTCCACTCCTACTAGGCTTCACCAATAGCCTCTCATAGGCTCTCTTCAGGGTGCCAAGCCTCAAATCCTTTGCATGACCCCTTTAGTCCTGGGCCATCAACTACAGCTGAGGCTTCACCTTCTCCAATGGCCTTCCTTGGCCTCTCACAGTGCTAAGCCTCAGCTTCTCTCCATTATCCCTTCATTCCTTCACAAGCACTACCACCTGAGTAACTCTTACATATTACCAAGTCCAGCCGCAGCATGAGGTGCAACCTTGGTTATCTCTGGAACACAGCTTCTTTGTGCTCCCAGAAAACAATTTCCAGAAGATTTCACCTCAGTGATGCTTGTCTCTTCTTAATCACTGCTAATTCCTTAGCTCCAGCTAACCAGCATCAATTTTCCCAGTGGTTCCTTCCATTCTTAACTCTAGAGCCAGAGCCACATGGCTGAAGCTGCCGAGTTCTGCTGCTTACAGGAACTAGAACATGATCCCCTTGTATTATTACATTATCACTAGCTTTATGTTTTCTAAACCCTTCACTGCCTAAGCTTGGCTATCCTGGTTCTTGCTCGGTAGATTGACCTTGAATGTAGAGATCAACATGCTTGTCTCATGGGATTAAAGGTGTGTACCACCATGCCTGGATCTAATTTAGCCGGGTAGGATCTTGCCCCAAGGTCCCACTCCCTTAATCTTTATCTCCTAGAACACAAGATTTTGCTCCATTTCACTTCCTGGTACTCCTTTAATACTCAAACCATATATTTTATATTTTTCCTTTCTAAGCTTGCTATGCTTATTCAAACTTCTCTTCATAAGACTTAACCAGAGAACAAAGTCTCTGCTGGGCTTTTTTGAAACTTCTTTTGTCAATGCAATTAATCCAAGTCTCTTCACCTTAGTCTCAGGCAAACTTTTCAGACAAGGGCAAAAAGTAGCCACATTCTTCACCAAAATACCACAAAACCAGTCTTTATGCCACATTCTGAAATTCTTCTCCTTTGAAATCTCTTGGGCCAGGTCAACACAGTTCAAATTACTCCCAGCAACAAAGTCTTCCATATTCCTACTAGGATGACCCATTAAGCCCCATTTAAAGCATTCCACTGCTTTCCAAATCCAAAGTCCCAAAATCCACATTCTTTCAAATAAAAGCATGGTCAGGCCTATCACAGCAATACCCCACTTCTGGTACCAACTTGTCTTAGTCAGGGTTTCTATTCCTGCACAAACATCATGACCAAGAAGCAAGTTGGGGAGGAAAGGGTTTATTCGGCTTACACTTCCATGCTGCTGTTCATCACCAAAGGAAGTCAGGACTGGAACTCAAACAGGTCAGGGAGCAGGAGCTGATGCAGAGGCCATGGAGAGATGTTCTTTACTGGCTTGCCTCCCCTGGCTTGCTCAGCCTGCTCTCTTATAGAACCCAAGACTACCAGCCCAGGGATGGTCCCACCCACAAGGGGCCTTTCCCCCTTGATCACTAATTGAGAAAATGCCTTACAGTTGGATCTCATGGAGGCATTTCCTCAACTGAAGCTCCTTTCTCTGTGATAACTCCAGCTGTGTCAAGTTGACACAAAAATAGCCAGTACACCTTCTTTGTCAAAAAATCAAGTGTCTATAGGTGTGAGAGTTTATTTCTGAATCTTTGATTTGATTCCATTGATCAGCCGGTCCATTTGTATACAAATACCATGCAGTTTTTGTTACTATTGCTTTGTAGTAAAGCTGGAGATCAGGGATGGTGATACCTCCAGAAGTTCTTTTATTATACAGGATTGTTTTAGTATCCTGGGTACTTCTTTTTCTGTGTGAAGTTGAGAATGGCTCTTTCAAGATCTGTTTTAAAAAAATGTCAAAATTTTGATGGGAATTGCATTGCTTTTGGTAAGATGGCCACTTTCACTATGCTAATCCTACCAATCCATGAACATGGGAGATCTTTCCATCTTTGTATTTATTCTTCAATTTCTTATTTCAGAGACTTGAAGTTCTTATCATACAGGTTTTTCACTTGCTTGGTTAGAGTTATACCAAGGTATTTTGTATTTGTGGCTATTTTGAAGAATATTTGTTTCTCTAATTTCTTTCTCAGCCTATTTATCATTTTATAAAGAAGGTCTACTGATTTCTTTTTCTGTTAATTTGTATCCAGCAATGTTGCTGAAAGTGTTTATCAGCTGTAGAAGCTCTCTGGTAGAAATTTTGGGGTCAGTTATTTATACTATCATATCTTCTGTGAAAATATCCTGAGTTAGGTAACCAAGACCCAAAGGACATGCATGGTATATACTTACTTATAAGTGGATATTGGCAATAAACTACAGGATACCCATGATAACCTCAGTAGACCCAAAAAAGCTGAACAAAAATGATGACCCAAGTGACAATGTTTGAATATCACTTAGAAGAGGGACAGATGGAGGGACAGAACTGGGTAGGAAAGAGGATGGAAAAGGGACTAGGGGGCATTCAAGATCAGGTGTGGGGAGAGACTGGAGAGAGGCCAGGAGAATGAATGGAAATATACAATTGCTGAGGGTGGGGAGTGAGGGGTGGGATCATCTCAAGGACATGCCAGAGACTAGTGATAGGGGATACTCCCAAGATTCTATGGTAGTGACCTTAGCTGAGACTTATAGCAGTAGCAATAGACAACCTGGTGAGGCAACCTCCTGTATCCAGGCAGGACCCCCAATGGAGGTAGAATTTGTCCTGTTTGCAGGAAATGCAAGAACAAAGGTGGACCCGAGACTGAGGAGTAGCCAACCAATAACAGCCCCAATTTGAAACCCATCCAATGGGGAAGAACCAATCCCTGACACTATTAATGATACTCTGCTATGTTTGCAGACAAGAACCTGGCATAACTGTCCTCTGAGAGGCTCCACCCAGCATCTGACTGAAACAGATGCAGAGGCTCACAACCAAATGTTGGACAGAGGTTGGGGACTCTTACGGAAGAGTTAGGGGAAAGATTGAGGGCCCCGCAAGTGATAGGAACTCCACAGGAAATCCAACAGAGTCAACAAGTCTAGACCATTGGGGAATCTCAGACAACTGAACCAACAACCAAAAATCATATATGGGTTGGACTTAGGCCCCATGCACACATGTAGCAGATGTGTAGCTTGGTCTTTATGTGGGTCCCCAACAACTAGAGCAGGGACTGTGCAAAAAACTGTTGCCTGTCTGTGGAATCTGTTCCCCTAACTGGGCTGCTATGTCTGGCCACAATGGCAAGAGGGTGTGCCTACCCCTGCAGAGACTTGATGTGTCAGATACCTGGAGGGGGGCGGGTTGTTTCCCACTCTCCCAGGAAGGAGGGAGGAGGAACTGTGTGAAGGGGGTGGGGGACTGGAAGGAGAGAAGTAGCAATCAGGATGTAAAGTGAATAAATTAATTAATTAATCAATGGGGAAAAGTCCAAAAAAAAAAAAAAAAAAAAAAAGAGGAAAAATTGGGAGGCAGAGGCAGGCGGATTTCTGAGTTCGAGGCCAGCCTGGTCTACAGAGTGAGTTCCAGGACAGCCAGGACTACACAGAGGGAAAAGTCAAAGAGACCCGACATTTGTAAAAAACAAAATTAAAAAAAAATGTCTGGTATCATATTTTAGGATACAAATTGGAAGACCTGAATAGTGAGGAACACCCTCAGCGCTCTAGAAGATATGGAAGGTAAATTTCATTTGAAAGCTGATACAAATGCATTACTGATTTAATGGGAAACGTTAATGGGAACTGAAGTTTTAAAGAGAAGCACAGCTTTATGTTTTTAATTATTATTAAATTCTCACAAGACCATGTCCTTGAGTTTCAGGTAGTATTTAGTACCATGCCATTCAATTGTCATAAAAGGCCTACACATTGATCTGGTGTTTGGCTTATGTCCCAGACCTTTTATAAGCAAATAGTTCATAGTAAAGCTAGTGTTACTCATATGCTTACAGTGATTTTCTAAAGTTTAGTGAGAGGAACAGTTTATAGGAGGCATCTTAATCTCTATAGCACATGTCAAGGGGAACAAAATGTTAGCCTGTGTGAATGCACTGTGACTACCTTTTGTTGTCTCTCCTTTGATAGACATAAGATCTGTCACTCTGAATACAAGCCTTGTGAACTTAAGGGACATGGAAAGAAGCAATGTACCTTTGCAGATAAAAGGTTTCTTCAAATATATGAAAGAATCCATACTGAAGGGAAACCCTATGAATGTAAGCAATGCAGTCAAATCTTCGTAAATTTCTGTCATCTTCGAAAGCATGAAAAAAAACATACTAAAGAAAAACTATATGAATGTAATCACTGTGGTAAATCCTTTCCAAGTCGCAATTCTCTTCAAATACACAACAGAACTCATACAGGAGAGAAACCCTATGATTGCAATGAGTGTGGTAAAGCCTTTACATGTAGCAGTAATCTACTACTACACAAAAGAACTCACACAGGAGAGAAACCCTATGATTGCAGTGACTGTGGGAAAGCCTTTGCAAGTAGCAGTAATCTTCAGATTCATAAAAGAAAGCACACTGGAGAGAAACCCTATGGATGTAACCAATGTGGTAAAGCCTTTGCATATAGTAATGCTCTTCAAAAACATGAAAGAAGTCATACTAGAGAAAAAATCTATGAGTGTAATCAATGTGGTAAAGCCTTTGCACGTCATAGAAGTCTTCAAAATCATGAAGAACATCATACTCTTGAAAAACCATATGAATGTAGTCAATGTGGTAAAGCCTTTGCCTATAGCAGTAATCTTTATATACACGAAAGAAGTCATACTGGAGAAAAGCCATTCAAATGTACTCAATGTGGTAAAGCCTTTCCAAGTCACAGTTCTCTTCAAATACATGAAAGAACTCATACAGGAGAGAAACCCTATGACTGTAATGAATGTGGTAAAGCCTTTGCATGTCGCAGTAATCTACTACTACACAAAAGAACTCATACGGGAGAAAAACCCTATCATTGCATAGAATGTGGTAAAGCATTTGCATGTAGCAGTAGTCTTCAAAAACATGAAAAAACTCACACTGGAGAGAAACCTTATGAATGTAACCAATGTGGCAAAGCCTTTGCACGTCGAAGTGATCTGTATATACATGAAAGAATCCACACGGGAGAGAAACCATATGAGTGTAATCAATGTGGCAAAGCCTTTGTACATTGCATTAGTCTTCAGAGGCACGAACGGACGCACACTGGAGAGAAACCCTATGAGTGTAACCAATGCGGGAAAGCCTTCACACGTCGCTTTAGTCTTCAGGTACATGAAAGAAGTCATAGTGGAGAGAAACCTTATGAGTGTAATCAATGTGGGAAAGCCTTTGCAAGTCGTAGTAGTCTTCGATATCATAGAAAACATCATACTGCTAAGAAACCAAATTAATCAGTGTGGTAAAGCCTTTCCATGTTGTAGTCATCTTCAAATCCACAAAAGAAATCATACTGGAAAGAAACTATGAGTGTAGTCAATGTGGACAAGCCTTTATATGTCACAGTAACCTTCATAATCACACAAAAAATGTCATGGAGAGAAACCCTACAAAAGTAATTGATGCAGTAAGCTTTGGCATGTAAGTTTAATATTGGGACATATCAAAGAACTCATACTGAGAGAAACACTGTGAATGGAATCAAGTGATAATGCTTCTGCATGTTATGGTCTTCAAAGGCATGAGAGAATTCCTACTGGGGTAGGAATGAAGCCAATGAAGCCATAGCCTATACCATGAAGCCAATAAATGCAGTAAAGCCTTATAAACAAGCACATTTGGTGGGAACACTGAGTGAGCCCACTGGGAATTATGTAAGATTAGTAGAATCATTTCATCATTAAAATATTGTCTTTTTTTTTACAAATTGTCATCCAAGAATAGAGGAACACAAAATAATTTGAATAATAAACCTACTTGCAAATGAAAATAATATTAATACTGCCATTATTTTTATGGATTACTTTATTCCGAGGAATTAATACTTGTTCTTAACCCTTTCTCAGAAGCACAAATGAATGGCAGAGAAGTGTCTCCATGACTGAAGGTGGTTGCTGCTGAGCCTAATGACCTGACTTTATATGTAATGTGGAACTCACATTACTCATGCAAGTTTTTCTCTGATTTTTACAGTTGGGCTGTGTCATATGCACACACGTAATGGTACATATATACAAAAGTGTTTTTGACAGGTAAATAAGGGCCAATGATTTCACTCGATAATTGAAGGCACTTCCTGGAACCTGGACTACCTGTGTTTGATCTCTACAACTCTGCTAGAGGAACTAGGGAATTGACACCTGTAAGTTGTCTTCTGACTGGCACATGCACAACATAGCACAGGTGTATACACACAGACAAAAATTATTATAGATGAAATTAAAGAAAATAACTGAAATATTGAGAACATAAATGATTTACCAGTCATAACAAGTGCATTCTAGTATCCCAAGAAGTTTCTGTTTCTCCAAAGAATGGTGTCTCCTGTTTAAATCTTACATTATCCTTTCTTTCATTCTCTGATTTAAAGATAGGTCATTTTAAAACCATCTCAGCTGGGTGTAGTAGTCCACGCCTGTAATCTCAGCACTTCAGAGACAGAGTCAGGTCAATTTTTATGAGTTTCAGGCTAGTCTGAACTACGTAGTTAGATCCAGGATGGCATAGCTATGAAGAGAGACCCTGTCTCAAAAATTACAAAACAAGAAACAAGACCGAAATACATCAATAACAACTAAAAAATCCCCCAAATCAAACAAGCATATCTCCTATTATGGATCTTTTTAAAATATGATATGGAAGTAGTAAGAATTTTGTAATTTTCATTTCTTTAAAAAACACAGTAACATTATGGAAATATATTTTTGTTTTAATCCCAGGTGTGAGTATATGGAACATCTATGATTTGCCTCATATGTAATTTTTCTTCAATTGTGTCATGTTTGGAATTCTGGAGACTTTTCAGAGGACATCTATAGAAATGCTATGGCCCCAAGAGGCAACGTGGATTGATGGTTGGTAGCTGAATGCTATTGCTCAAAGAAACAAGAGCAAAAAGTTAGATCTCCTGATGGCAAAGGTCAACTTTGTCCCAAGGACTTCGGCAGGAAGCAATCTGATGATGACATTGCTTCTTTCCCTATATCCTTTCCCTTCAGACTTACTACTCAGGTTGAAAGAGAAGAAGAAAAGGGGTGGTGGAGAAGGGTAGAAGAAATAACCCACAAAGCAGCAAACGCTGGTACAATTGGCACCCAAACATGGGGCTAGGCAGAATGGGAAATTTTATTTCAAATGCCATAGAGGAAACAGCTGGGGATGAAGGAAGGGATTTTTGTTTCAAGATGCCAGCAAAACATTTATTGTGGCTGCTTACCTTGGATATTTCCTGATTTGTTCCCAGGGAGGATCTTCTGTGTTTGTTTTGTTTTTTCTTGTCGTTCTTGTTTATATTTATTTTTTCTTCTCCCCGTATCCTGTTTCAAAAAAGGTGGGAAGAAAGGCTTAGCAGTTGGAAAATTTGGGAGTGAAAAATGAAGGGACTAAGAAACAAAAATGGCAGAGGTGAGAAAACAAAAGGGTTCACTCTGCTCTTTCTTTTTCGAAAGGTTTACAGAATTGCCAGGGCTACTGGAAAAATTGCAGGTGGATGTTGAAGCACTTTGGAAAGTACAAGCACTGGAAAAAGGAGAACAAAAAGACTCAGTCCAGGTGACTGCACAAGATAGCAGGACTTTCTGACAGGAATAAAGTGGGAAAGAAACTGCTTTGGAGGGTCCTCGGGTCAGAAAAAAACTAAGAAAAGATGGCAGTCGAAGGAAACAGCTGATTTCAAGAGAAAGGGTTAATCTCAAAGCTAGTGTGCCTTCAAAGTGGGAGCAGGGCAGCCTGGAGTTACAAAATCACTATCATCTTTCCCAGTAATCATGCAGCATATGCCTGCTGATAGGGTAAAACAAAGTTATGTCAAGATAGGATGGCATCCTGTTGAGTTGATAAATCTAAGGCATTTTAAGGAGGCCATGGTTTCATATGGGATGCCCTCATCTTATATGAAACAAATTTTAAATGACTGGTCTACTCAAAATAGAAATATACCTTTACACATGCTGAAAGGAAGGAGCTGTGAATATTGAAAAGTGAAATAGTGTAAGGGGAATGAATATAGTAAAAGACCAAATGCTAGGCAAAAGGCAGTACTCTGACATGCAAGAACCAAATCAATTCAATTTTGTTACTATGGAGCAATGTTGCTTGGTGGCTTTAAGAGCTTGGGACAAATTTGAGAAGAATGATATAAGATCCACTTCATTTACAAGGATTATATAAGGAACTGAAGAAACCTTCACTGATTTTTTTTTTTTAAACAAAGATTAGTCTCAGCTGTAAAGAAAGCCCCATCAGACCCTGATGTAAGGCAGGTGTTGATAGAAACCTTGGCAGAGGAAAGTGCAAATACAGAATTATACCATCAAAGGCTTGGAAAGCACACATGGATTAGTGATAAAAGACTGATATTGGTTCTAATGTGTACTATGCTCATAGCATAGATCAAGCTATAACTAGAGGTCTCTAATATCAAAGTGCTTCAATTGCATGAAATACACTCATTTGAAAAGAGACAGTGACCAAGCCGTTAAAGATCTCAGATCACAAAATACCAGTTTGTTAAATGCAAGAAATATGATATTTAGTACTGAAAAAGTAAACAAGGCGCCTTTAAGGGTAATGGGTTTTCTAAATATACACCAGAAAGACAGCCTAGTCATCAAACTATGTTCAGGGAATGTGGCAAGGGTTTCCATTGGACCAATGCAAGCTACTGCAGGCAATGCTGCTCTAGACCTGGCCATAGATAAAAACATCTTACTATATTCTCCAGAACTCAGTGTTATAGAAATATATACTGAAGTCTATGGTCTTTTGTCTTCCAGGACAGTAGAGAATGATCTTGGGAATGTGCAGATTGACTTCTCAAGGATTCATTGTCTATCCAGAAATTAAAGACGAAGACTTCAAAAGAGAAATTAAAATTATAGCCTATGTAAAACCGGAGATGGAATTTAATGCAGGTGATAGGAATTGTTCAGCTTCTACAGTTTCCCTACATCAAAGTCAAAATAGTCAAGTAGAAAGAACAGGAGGGTTTGGAAGTACTGGAAAACATGTTCTGGCAAACAATTTTTAATGATCATAGGCCAAAATTAAAATTGCAAGTAAATGTATTGAAATAGTAAGTTTGGTGGGCATAGGAGCAGATGTAACTATTACTTATCAAAACTCTCGAAATTCAGAACGGCCACTTCCAAAAGTTTACACACAGTTTCTAGGAACTGGAAAGTTTTCTCAGACAAAATGTACTGTGGATCAAATGTATGAGACCAGGATGTCAAAAAGGAAAGTTAAAGCCTTATGTGGATGTCATACCCATGTTTATAGGGAAGGGCTCTTTTACAACAGTGGGCTCAGATTAATAATTCCCACAATTATGAATTCCCACAATGATGAAATTAGGGCTGAACTGGTACATGCTCCTGGGAAATGTATTGCTATGCATCATCAAAAAATAACTCAAGTCTGTGCCAATTGTCCAAACACAAGACATCACAGGAATTGAGTTTCCAAATTTATAAGGGAGGCCACCACTGAAGTACCAATGGCCCTACCCTTAAAATGGTTGACTGGCATGCCCGTGTGGGTAATGGCCCTTAACAAAGGAAAAATTATAGGCATTTGAGCAGCTGGTACAAGCGCAGCTGTAGGGACAACAAACAGAAGCGTCTACTGCTTCGTGGAATTCCTCTTTTTTTTTTTTTTTTTTTCTGAGACAGGGTTTCTCTGTGTAGCCCTGGCTGTCTTGGAACTCACTCTGTAGACCAGGCTGGCCTCGAATTCAGAAATCTGCCTGCCTCTGCCTCCCGAGTGCTGGGATTAAAGGCGTGCGCCACCACTTTTTTAAATAAAAAAAGAAATCAGGAAAAAAAAAAAAACAGAGAATGTTAACACATTTAAGAGTGGAAATAGAGGGGCTGGTGAGATGGCTCAGTGGGTAAGAGCACCCGATTGCTCTTCTGAAGGTCCAGAGTTCAAATCCCAGCAACCACATGGTGGCTCACAACCATCTGTAACAAGATCTGGCGCCCTCTTCTGGAGTGTCTGAGGACAGCTACAGTGTACTTACATATAATAAATAAATAAATCTTTAAAAAAAAGAATTTATAAAAAAAAAAAAAGAGTGGAAATAGAATAAGTCAACTAATGTGCCCCATACAACCTCAAATTCCTTTACCTTCTTTATTCTCTAAGCTGTGGCCAAAGAGTATTTAAAAGTTTGATTTTTTTTTAAATGGTCCCCTTGCATGAGCAGAATAGGGAAAAGTTTGCTTTCACAGTACCTATTTATGATAATGATCATCCAGTAGAAAGATCAGTGGAAAGTTTCATAAGGAATTATTAAATAGTCTGAGTTTAAGTTAATATTTTGTCCAACAACCACAAGAAATAATTTGTAGGTAATTTCCTCAAACCATTGTTTATTACATGGATATTTTGTTCTCAGAATCTGAAGAAATATTTTAGAGAAAAAGTTTAAGGAAACAAATGATTCTGCCATGCTAGGAATCAGAGATTGCTCCTGAAAAAAACTACAGTGAGGAGATTCTATTAACTATTTGGATATAAAATAAGTCAACAGAAAATTCAACCACAAAAGATACAGATTAGAAGAGAGCAGCTGCAAAATCTTTGGTTTTCAAATACTAATGGGAGATATTAATTGGCTACCACCTACTATTGAATTAATTACTCAAGAGTTGAGTAATTTGTTTCAAACTTCAAAAGGAGATTTATACTTAAACAGTCCAGAATGGTTAACAGGGGAAGCGAAGTAAGAGTTAACTCTGGTAGAACAGAGACTACAAGATGCATATGTGGATCACATAGATCCTGAAGTTGATTGTATTTTGGTTATTTTGCCTTCAACTCATTCTCATACTGGCTCATCATGCAAAGGGAAGATATGGTTATTGAATGGACTTTCTTAGCACACAAAGTAAAAAGTTAAAGACTTAAATGGAAAAGGTTTCTGATTTAATCATAAAGGGTAGAATAAGACTACACCAACTGTTAGGTGCCGACCCAGCAGAAATCATAGTACTTTATACTAATATTAAGATTATGTCAGCCGGGCATGGTGGCGCACGCCTTTAATCCCAGCACTTGGGAGGCAGAGGCAGGAGGATTTCTGAGTTCGAGGCCAGCCTGGTCTACAAAGTGAGTGCCAGGACAGCCAGGGCTACACAGAGAAACCCTGTCTCGAAAAACAAAAAAGAAAAAAAAAAGATTATGTCATTATGGGTAATTAATAAGATTGACAAAAAGCTTGTAGCAACTATTTGGGATAAATTAACAGCAAATACCCTGAAAGCAAGCATTTTCAGTTTACAAACTGAATTGAATTACAAAACTAATTGTTTTCCCACATATAAAGGGAATGCCAGCTCCCCAAACACCCACATTCTATGTGGATGCAAATACATTGTATGGTGGGTTATAAGTCAGGTGATAAGTCTCTCTCTGCATGCTTTTGAGGAGATCCTGTACCTGAGGCAAAAAACAGGCTGGCTCCTGCAGGAGTTTGGAAGCCTGCAACATCACAAGGAATGTCAAGTGAGGTAAGTTATGGAGCTCCAGGGCCTGCAGGCTGGGTGTGGGGAAGCAATTCCCTGGCACGCCATACCACCTACCTTCCTATCCTTCCTTCTCCCTCTCTACTCCACCCTTTCTTTGCTCCTGCCACACAGCAACCCCCGCTCCCAGCCTTAAAACAATCTATGTTCTCTCCTACCCCAGGGCATTTGTCCATGCTGTTTGCAGTATAGAATTGCTGTCTCTCCAGCTGTCCCTAAGGCTCCCTTCTTATATCCTCTGTTACTGTCGATATTCTCATTTTCTGTTTCTTTCATTTCCATCATAGCACTCCACCACAAAAAAAAACCCAAAACAAACAACAACAACAACCCACTCATGAAGACAATTGGAGGTGCCAAGCTCAGAGTTGATAGTGGATGAATGACTGTCCCGCAGTGAGGAGTGAATTCGTGAAAGCGTGATTGAATGGATGACCTGGAACAGGATCTTTTGTGGAGTAGACACTGGGACAAAGCATTTTGAGTTAGTAAGAGAACATAATGGGGACTGGCACATAGCATGAAAGCTCGGTCAGTGTAACAGTGCTCAGTGTCTGTGGAGAATAGAGACATGGCTCTCAGACACTAGGCTGCACATGGCTCTGCCAGCTCCATCCAGCCCCAACCACTTCTGTCCGTAGCCCTTGGAGGCAGAGGCCTGCTCAGTGCACAGCTTAGAGTGACAGATAGGTGGGGAGCTTTTGAGGTCCAGGGTGCTCATGTCCCAGTGTTCTGACTACTATGGTTTAGGGTTGTTGGGTCCCAGAGTCCTCAGGTGCATGCCTGGGTCCAGGGTCTTTGGTGCAGAGTCCTGGGTTCTGTGATCTTGGTCTGTGTGCATAGTCCAGGGTCCTTGGGTCCAAGGTCCTCAGGCACTCAGAGCACTGACCTCAGCCTGTGCAGGTGCAGAAGCTACAGTAGTTGCTGGAGGAGAAATAGAAGGTAAGAAGCCATCTGGCCTTGCTGGTGGTAGGCATGGCAACCGGGGAGCTCAGGGCCACATAGTAAGGAACTAGAAGGTTAGTGTGCTGCTCTGGGAACAGGACCAGAAGCTGGGAGGGTTGGAGCGAATATTGGGGGTAGAAGTGGGGGGGGGTAGATTCTGGGTGGTGGCAGGGCTCTCATCAAAGAGGGTGGAAGGGTCTGATGGGCAAGCATAGAAAAAGACAGCAGGGCTGGGCCAGAGGAAAGAATGGGAAAGACAATGTCAGAGGTGGGTAGAGCCAAGGTCGGGCTGCAGCCAGTTAGGCAAAATGATGGATTCTGTGAGGGAACAAAAATGTCAAAATGAACCTTATCAGGATAAATATGTATAGTATAAAATGAATCTTTTAAATTCAAACCCATAAAGTTGAGTCGTTAGTAGCTGTGGACTTGGGTAAATCAGGCTGTAAAACTTATTCGCCATATGGTGGCATTAGCATTCCATAAGTCAATTAATAATCTCCATTTACCAGAACAGGATAATTCTCCATTTACAAAACCAGGATAATTCCAGGGAGAGGAGAGGGTTCTAGGTGCCCATCTTCTTTGATTAACTCATAACGAGCCTGTAACTTCTTTAGAAGGGGTATATTGAGGTGTCCACACAGGTTCATTGAATTTCCATGTAATTTTTATAGGTGGTATTTTTTTCAATTGTCCCTGTGAAAAGTCCAATGAAAAGTTTATGATTTGGGGTACAGGTTCAATAATTCCTTGCGACCCCTTTCCTCCTGATAGCCCATATTTTTCATAAGCCATTGTACTTGTGAAGAGTAAGTAGCACTAGAAAAGGAAATGTAGATCCCTGCATTATTTTGTTGCAGAAGGTCTCTCCTGGAAGGAACCTGAGTTACAAAAGGTAACAGAACCCCCACTATGACTTCTGGACCTATGCACTGTAATCTTGTAGCGCATTGTTTACTCTCCTGAGAGTTAGTAGTTACATCCCTATCAGGGTTGGATTCAGGTGGCCATTCTTCTGTACTTATAATAGAGATATCAGTCCCAGGGTCAATTAATCTTGTAAAGGTTTTCCTCTTATATTTAAATAAAACAATGGTTTACCATTCTCCTTCAATGAAGTGCTTAAATCTACAGTTTTACTTCTATTACCAAATCCTCCCTCAGGAAGTGAAGCACATTTTTTTCCATGGACCGTTGATAACCTTTTTGTATAGTATTTAAAGTTTGTCTTTGTATAATTCAAATGCTGATTTCTGTGTTAGCAGAGAGCTGAGTACTGTCCTGACTTTGGTATTGTTATATTTATGAAGCATTACCTGTCTCAGTGTTTTGTAATCGCACTTCTCTCATCTTCTGATTGGTTTAATAAAGACCTTATGGTCTATAGCTAGGCAGGAGAGGAAAAGTGAAACTTCCAGGCAGAGGTAGAACCACAGGGAAGAATTGAGGGACAGGAGATTTGCCACCCAGACATGGCAGAGGTTAGATGTATTGTGACTGAGGAGAGGTGAAAGACTATGTGGCAAATGTGGACTAGTATAGATGGGATTAATTGTTATACAAAGTAGTCTGAACACGCCTAAGCTATACAGCCTAAGTTTTCATAAATAATAAAAGGTGACTGTGTCTTTATTCCATCTGCTTGTGGTCCAAAGAAAGTCCTGTTATAATGAAAGGACTACGTAAGTCAGTAATAATTGTGCATTTTTTTCTCCTACTTAATTTTGGCAATCATTGGACACACTGTTGTAATTACACTGGATAATCTTCATCAATTATTCCTGTATGATATATGATTCTTTTTATGGGTAAACTACTGTACCCCAATAAAAGTACAACTGTCCCTGGCAGTACAGGTCCCCAATGTCAAGAGTGAAACTTAAAGGACATAGAGAAGAGAAATGGAAATATCTGTTGTGGATAGCCCTGGGGCTAATTATATTTGATGTCAATTCTGTTCTCCTGTGAGTGGCTGTGAACAAGGAATGAGTCAGCACTCAGTGATTTCCTGTAAACCTGCTTCACAACTTATTTGTAAAATAAAGGAGAGCTGATGATTGGGCAGATAAAGGGAAGATGGAGTGAAGGCTGAGAGAGAGACAGAGAAGGAGGAGAAAATGGAAGAGGGAGAGGACGCAGAGGAGGAGGAGGAAGAAGAAAAGCAGAGCAGAAGCACATGGCCTGCAGAAACCGCAAGTTCTAAGGGGTCTCATAGATGTGGAAGATGGTAGTGTAGCGGTAGATCTGCCCAGTCTAGGTACACAGCATGTATTCATATTAATTGAGTTGTGTTTTCATTGCCGGGGTATTTTTGGGTTGGAGATTTACCCCAACAAATATCTTTAAGGCAAAGACTTATCAATAGCAGCACCTTTTTTTGTGTACCAGCTTATAATGAAAGAACATATTAACTACAATCTAAAATAATCACAAATATTATTGCTTTGGTATTTCACACTTTTAATTTTTTGAGGCATGAAGAGGGGGTCAAAATCAATTTCCTGGTTCATGATTGGTGTGATTAGAGTTGGTAGGCCACGCATAGCCATCCTTATCATCCTTAGATCATCATTCCTTAGCCCAGTGTTTTCCTTTCTGGCATTTATTGCATAAGCCATTAGTTCCTTGATTCTGAGTATTGGTGTGTTGCAAGGGTAATTTACATTGTTTCTTTAAGTGGCCAGTTTGGCACCCATTCAAATACTCTGCAGACATCTGTCTTTGAACAGCATGAGTTTCTAAAGCAGATAATTTTGTTCTGTGTGTAGGTCCCCATGTTTCTGCATAATTTAGGCAGTCGATAACATTTCCTGTCACTCTCTGAGGCCTGATTGATCCAATGAAAGAACCTAGTGGGGAAACCCCCACTCTGTTCCCGATTCGAAGTGCACCCAAGAATCACGAATAAACAGACCGTCTTGATGTAAAAACATGAGGTAGAATAATGGCAGAGCTCCGGGTCGAAACATATCTCATGCAGGAAACAGTGGTTTCGACCACGAGGCTTGGAAGCTAGGGGTTTTTATAGAAAAGGGGGTGGGGGAGGAATTGGCGTGGTTTCACATGATTGGTCCATTTAAACATCAGCAGGCTGTACATGCAGATAACATTTAACTTAGGTCAGAAGGGCGGGAGATAGGGAGGCACCCGGCCAGTCCCGATAAGTCATTCTCTTTATCTTCATGGCCAAGCAGCCTCAGGAATGTCTTAACGACAGGCTTTCCCCGGGCATATCCTGGCCTGTTCTGCTATGTTCTCAGCCCCAGGTTTCAAAGCTCACAAACAACTCTTTGGGCTATTTGACATAAATTACATGAATCACAGGTCTCAAGTTTTATTTTCTTTCAATCCTTTGAAATCTTCACTGGTATTATCAAACCCCAGCTGTTTTTATAATAACTCTTGAATTTGTTCCCCTTTTACTCATTTCTCAGTAGCAGATTTGAGTTTCCTATAAGATCAGCATAAGGCTCTGAGGAACCTTGTATAATTTTTATATACATAGAACTGACATCAGGCTGGCAGGAGCCATTCATCACAGGGATCAAGGTAGATGGGATGACTCACCGTATGGCAGAGTCTCTTTGAGTTCCTTGTGTGACAGAGATCCTGCAAGAAGATTCTGCTCTATCTCCTGTGATTCCCTAGAGAAACGCCTGGCTCTGGGTCTCTCCTTTCTTGATCTCACTGTTGGGACTGAGTTTTTCATGGTTATTTGGGCAAAGGAAAACATGGAGAACCATTCCCCTGGAGAATGTCTGATGAGAAATCAAAATGAATGGGGAATACTGTGGGAACAGAAGAAAATTTCTGTCTTCTGCGCTCCTACTCAGCCTGTTTCTTACTCCCCAATTGCTGTAGAAATTATGTGAACCCAGTAAAGAATGTTTAATGTGTCCTGTTGATTGTGTTCTGAGAGGCATTGATCCTAGGGAACATTTTGTGGACAAATGGTATCAGGAACTTACTGGTATATTGGCTACAAGAATCTTGAGAACATTTGATTGACAAAGAGCAAGGCCTAAAGTCTATATTTGTGTTTCGAAGAACGGGCACAAGATCAAAGAGACAGAGGGAAGTGTGCTTACAATGAAACCTAAAAGATATATGCATATAATTAGGTTTATTCTTCCAGGCTCTGTAGACTATTGCCTGGCAGGAACAACTTGGTCTGAACTCAGAGGAAAGTATTCTGTTTAAGAAGTTGGATTGGCTTGATCCCCCTCTGCCATACACAGAGACATACACAGAGGTGGATAGGATAGTATGGCATAATAGAAAAAGTAGAGTAAGACAGTCTTCCCTTTTGGGAACATATGAGGAGAGTGGGGTTGGCTTGCAGAACTGAGGAATGCACTTCCTTTCCTGAAACAGCTAGATGCTTATTATGCTAGAGTAGAGTGCAGCTATTGCATCAAGCCTCATAAATAATAGGAATAACTCCTTGAGATATGCCTTCAACAGATATCCAGGTATTAAACAAAATCCATAACCTGCTACAATGGTTATATTTGAAGACTCATATGAATTTGCATCAGCCTAGAGAGCCATCCTTGGGAAAGTACATATCCCACAGGAACCAAAATTACAGATTTCTAGGTGCTATACAAGCTGCTGCCAGTAAGAAGGTATGATGGGTGGGAGTGGGGTGTTGTGGGCGATGCAGATACAGGATAAGCTGGGTCTTAATGCCTCACATCATGCCCCTGCCCCACACTGGTAATCTCATTGACTCCTGTTCAGTCTTTGATGTCCATTCTTGTGTTTTCCCTGTATGTCCTGGGAACCCATGCTTTCATTTTCATTGTCTGTTTGCTTGACATAAACTAGCTATGGAGAAAGAACTTTTTAATATGGTTTACTTCTTAGATAATTTAGATTTTTTTTCTAATTTCTGTGTCCTATTATCCTTAAAAAACTATGAGTGAGAGCTTAATCCCAGATTGTATATGGTAAACTGTACTGTACCCTTTGTAAACCAGGCAGCCTGAATTACAGAAAGCACTCTCTATATGTAGTGACTTAGTCTCAGTTCTTTCATGCTCTACTTGTATTCAGATTGCAGACTACTACAGAGATCAATAGAATATAAAATTGGAGAAGAGAGTCAAGGAAATTTTTTTGGGGAGGGGTGGGTTTCGAGACAGGGTTTCTCTGTATAGCCCTGGCTGTCCTGGAACTCACTTTGTAGACCAGGCTGCCTCTGCCTCCTGAGTGCTGGGATGAAAGGCATGCTCCACCACACCCAGCTGGAAATTTTTATTTCATTGTTTTTGTTTCTCTTTTTTCTTTCTTTTTTTAAAAAGATATTTATTTTATGTATATGAGTATACTGTAGCTGTACAGATGGTTGTGAGCCTTCATGTGGTTGTTTGGTATTGAATTTTTAGAACCTCTGCTCGCTCTGGTCAACCTTGCTCGTTCTGGCCCAAAGATTTATTATTTTACGTAAGTACATTGTAGCTGTCTTCAGATGCACCAGAAGGAGGGCATCAGATCTCATTATGGGTAGTTGTAAGTCATCATGTGGTTGCTGGGATTTGAACTCAGGACCTTTGGAAGAACAGTCAGTGCTCTTACCTGCTGAGCCATCTCACCAGCTCCTTGTTCTCTTTTTTCAAGACAGGATTTCTTGGTGTAGCCTTGGATGGCACTCTGTAGACCAGGAGGGCCTTGAACTCACAGAGATCTGCTTGCCTCTGCCTCACAAGTGCTGGGATTCAAGGTATTCCCTACGACTGCTCAAAATCAAGGAAATATCCAAAGGGAATATTGGAAGTTTATCTCTCAAGGGAGCCAACACCCTCCTTAATTCACAGCTATCAACTCTACTGCTCTCGCTGGCATATGTGTTTTAATATCTATATTAAAGAAGTTTAGCTACATGGCATTCAAGCACAGACAGACTAAAATCAGAGAGAAACAGAAACAGAGAGATAGAGAGAAATATAAGAATTTAGTGAGTTCACAGGTATTCCAGAGTCATATCTTGAAGGGTAGAAAAACTAAGGACGCTCTTGTCTTCTTGCTCCCTTGTGAAAACGAGGAGAGTATCCATCCACACATCAGTAAAATGGATCATCTAATAAATTTATTTGTCTATGTTCCTTTGCCTCATGACAGTAAGGAAAAAAAAAAACAGTAACAGGAAATGCTAGAAGGGTCTAAATATGTAAAGGGCCTCAGTAATGAAAGGATACATAAAGATGGCTCTGGTATTTCCAGAGTAAATAAGACTAGAAAGCTTTTGCAAGTTATGACGGTCTGAAGCAGTCATTTAAGGAACATAAAGGATGAGGGCTTCACATGATGTAGTGTATTAAAGTTGGCAAGGGCAGAGATCAACAATCTCACAGATTGGCTAAAATGAATCTCAAACCAAGTTTATTTAGAGTGTCTGGATATATCGCTTCTCGGCCCTTTGGCTAAGATCAAGTGTAGAATGTCTGGATATTGAAATATTATAAGTAGTTAAAAGTGCCAGACTAGTTGAAAAGTGATATTTTGGATATTAAGCAACCATACTTGGAGGCTATTCTATTGCGGTCAGAGGGATTCACAGAATATTTTCCCCTTTGTCCTCTCCAGTCAATGAGCTCTCAGCAGTTTGTAGGCCGTTGACCAGATTAATCAGTGTTCTGTACCTGTGGAACGTCACTCATTGTTCATGGAGCCATGGTGACCCTATTCGATGAATTAAAAACATTGTCAGTGTACAATGAAGAGGCTCAATGCAGGCTTCATAGGAAACCATAATTGGTCAAACAAGGCCTTTGTCTTACCCTCACATAGATGGACAACTGGTAGAAAAAGGCTAGAGGACCTAAGGGTCCTATTAAGTCCACTTGACACCTGAGGATCTGTTGAACACTACAGAAGTGCCACACCACCTTCAGTGGGATCTGTGTGACAAGTTCCACAGACTGAGGTGGTTTACCTCAGAAGGGGGAGGGAGGCCTCCTGGAACTGGTTGTGGAACTCTTCGCCGAAGAAAAAAATAATTGAGCCATAGTTCTCATGGCAAAAAATCTGGTTTGGTTCCTCTTGTTCCTTTTCTTATTTACATGTTCCTGGTAGCCTAGGCCAAGACCTTAAGTGAGAATAATGAGTTAAGAAACCATCTTTTGAGATGGTGTCACTAACATGACCATATGCCTGGGGAAACCAATGGTTTACTTTTTAAATCATTTACAAAACTATTATGATAGATAAAAACTTTCCCAACAATAAAATTTCATATGGCTACATTTGTGTCATTGGAGGTGGCTTTTGGTGTATGGTAAAGAAAGCCTTAATTAGAATTAAAATAGTTTAAATTTATGTGTTGAAGATTCATTAAAAAATCAGGCATTAGATGTTAAATAATAATTGACCATATTGGGGCTGGAAAGTTAGCTCAGTGGTTAATAGCACTGACCATAAAGATTTATTAACCTGCTCTTGGAAATATGCCACTAGCCTTGAACGATTGCCCACACTGATTATATTCTTTTAGAATTGTTATGTTTTGATGATTTACATTAACAATGATGTTACCTGTTCTGTTTGTGATTGTTTCACTGGATACAGTTTCTAAGAGAGATTTTTGTGCTTTACTGTGTCAAATGATTTTTGCTGATATTTGTGATTGTTTCAATTCATATAGTTTCTAAGAGATATAATGTTTGGTTTTTTAATGTGTAAAATCCCCTATTTGGGAGCTGCAAAATACACTCAGACTCAAACTGCCCTGTGTTTGTTTCTGTTGTCACCGCTGAATCCTTACCTAGCTTCCAGGACCCACATTCCAGGGACCCTCATACCCGACTTGGGTGGTCTGTGACACAGAAGGAAAATTACCTTTTGGCACTTGCACGATCTTTAGCATTCACCAGGAAAGCTTAACCAAGCACTACAAGAACTGATAACAACCAAAGGAATCCTAGTCCACAGACAATAAGTGTAAGTTTATGGGAGATGTTAATTAGACAGATATATCTTACTAATATTTTTATTTTGATAAAAAATATGTTGCCCAGATGTAAGATGTCAGAGTTTGGCTCCCTCTAGTGCCTACCTACAGCCAAGGGAGACCAGTCAGGTTTTTTTTTTTTTTTTTTTTTTTTTCCATAAACATGAATTGGAGGCGAAATGTCCCTTTTCTTCTCATTTGGAAGCCACATGGAGGGGCATCATGATGATTTTTAGCTGATTCTAGAGCTTTAGAAGGGCATGAAGGTTGATTGTGGAATCATTTCTGGAGAATAACCTTTTGAGGTTGAAGGAAAATGGAGTCTAATGGAAGGGGCCTTTGTGAGCCTATGAAGAAAGACTGATGGACTGTGAACATTTTAATCCTTTCACAACACCAGTCAAGGACTGGCTTTCCTCTGTACACCTGCCATTTGGAATTTTTAAAGATGATCTTTGGTTGGTTGCCTCAGTACCTTCCCCAAATACAGCTGGAGGAAGCAAGATGTGCTGTTGCCTCGGTCCTGGTAAGGGTGCCTCTTCAGAGGGGCTGGGTTTGAAAACAGGAGACTTCCTGTTCTTTGGCGGCTTAGGAAAAAAGACCTCAAAGGAAAGGAACATGTTTCTTACCAATTAAGGGCTGGAATGTCACTGGAACTATTAACAAGTTCATCCTTACCGGAGTTCAAAGATGCCAAAAGTGTCTTCAGAGCTGTGATCTCTGAGCTAAGTGCTTTTAGGGACTTTATGGAGGGGTAAGGTAGTAATGAAATCTTGTCAATAGAAAAAGCTCCATGAACAAGAGAACAGAATTTCTGGCCTGGGTATAGATCTAACATTCCAATGGGGACAAATCAATATCTTGGCAAAGGAGCCATCCCTCTGAAGCAGGGGACTACCCTGAACTATACTAATGAAGTAGATGGAATAATACTTTTTTGTACCAGAGATTTGTGTCAGGATTATGGATTCAGCTAACACTAATCAGGGTCTCAAGATGGACCCTCTTCTCAGAATGGGGAGGGTTCTTCTAGTTCGCTGTGCTGCAGGCTTGTCTGTGTTTGAAGAAGGGGCTTGTGTGTTGCCCTGTGACCCGCTGCTGGAACCTGTGAGGAAAGCCAGGCAAGCTGGGAATCTGAGCCATGGGGAGCAGGGCTGCTATCCCCACGTGGGAAGGAGCTAGAGGACCCTGTGTAGGGTTCATCCTGGGATGCGGGAACCAGAGGCAAGACTCAGCATCTGGTGTGATTCCGTTTGTTCCCCCTGAGGTCCTTGTACCTCCCAGGTACCCTAACAGTACTAATGAAATAGATGCTATAAGTATTACTTTTTTTTTTTTTTGTACTTGAGGCATGTCTCAGGATTATGGAATCAACTAATACTAAACAGACAGGTGTGCCCTCCCCATTGCAGTTTCTTATTCCAAAATAGGACATAATAGCGACATCTTAATGACTTTGAAGAAAACTTAAAAAAAAAAAGAAAAAGGAATTTGTTTTCTTTTTTAAAAATCAAATATTAGTCTTTTTATTAAATACTGTTAAGCTTGTTTTGGATCAAGGAATTCAAATCCTTTAAATCTTCCTATGTAGTGAACCCGTTCTTTGTTCAGAGATCTTCTCTGTGGAAAGGATTTAATGACACAGAGCAGGAACTCTTTTCTCCTTAGGGCAGTGCCTCTTTCTTCTTCCTCTTTCATTTCCTGTGCAGCAGTAGACTACCCAAATAAATAAGGTTGAAGTCGGACAGCAGCCAAAGAAGAAAAGATACAGCCACCACCTCCCTTAGAATAAACCAGGTACAGCTTCTGTCCAGGGCAGGGACATGAGGAAAGTTCCCCTTGCTCAGGCACTGCAATTGGAATGATGTTTTTTTGTTTTGTTTTGTTTTCTTGGCCACCCTGACCTTACTTCTAACATGACCACCCACAAAACAACACTAAGGATGATTTAGCACCTGCCTCCTTCCACATTGACTACTGTACATGAGCTGCAATCTGCCTGATCCACCTCCTCCTCACCATGTATTCCTGGGAAAGCAATATGCTCAGATGCTTTGATACATAGCAGCACAGTGGACACAGACTCCCGTGTTGGATCTGGGTAAGAACCCTGGAAAGAAGCAACATGCTGTTACTCACTGGTTCTCCCACAGCAAAGCTTGCTCCAGAGACCCTCTTTGGCAAGGGCCACTCACCTATATAGGCCTCTCTGGAGTAACAACTCTCCCACACTGTGGCCAGAGATCAAAGGACTTACACCACACAGACTTTCCCAGCTCTGTCCTCCACTCAATGAGCACACAAGGCCACTATGCTGGAAATTTGCATTTAAGTAGAAATGCGTTCAGTCTTCCAGAGCACTTTATGTTTCTCCTCCTAGGTATAGGGTCTCTAGTATGCACAGTCATTACACACTCAATGTGTAGTACAGCCATCTCTTTACCTCAGAACTGAAAAGTCCTGTAGACAACCTTAGATTAAATTCAAGTAGGAGCAACAATTAAAGCGAAGGGAGACCATGGATTTGAAAGCAAAGAGGGTATATAGAGGGTCAGGAGAGATGAAAGCGAAAGACCAAATGAGGTAATTATAATCTCAAAAATAAAATTTAAAACATGGTATCAGGCTTTATGTCCCCATGTCCTCAAGAGAATAACAATTTATATTGGAGGCTCGCAGAGGATTAACTCATACTTTTAATCCCATTCTCAACCAGAAAAAACAGAAACAAACCAGTTAGGCAGGGCCACAAAAATTTGCCCAGCTCTTCTGTTCTCCTTGAACTAGTGTAAGTACATAATTTGGTTGCTAAAAGGAAATTTACTTTTTAACTATATTTTTGGTTGCTGTGATCTGTGGACCCCAAATGAATACTAATCAGGTCATTTATCAATCACCTGAAGTTTATTAGCTAACTGTTCACTGGTAACTTCAAGTGTAGACAAAAATTGGAAACCTTTTAACATCCCTCTGGGCACCTCCCCTCTGTTTGCAAATGCGTAAGCCATGATCGGGGCATGGTTCCCTCTACGTTTGCAACACCCAATAAAAGGCTGGGCTCTATTAGGGCACGAATCCCCTTGCCTTTCTTTTCTGACCTGCATACCTGTATTCCCAGCACTTTGTGGTAGAAGCAGATTTGGGTTTTAAATTCAATTCTCAGTTGACATAGGCTCAGGCAAGCCTGAGATACATGACATATTTCTCTCTCAAAGAAATCAACAACCATTTGAGAAACATCAAATCAAATTCTTAGTTACTGGGAATCCTTCAAAAAAAAAAAAAAATAGAAGCAGATAGAGACCAGAGTAGTGATCTTTGCACATACAAAACAACAACAACAACAACAACAACAAAAAACAAATTTAAAAGGTGTTACTTTGGTGGTTTGAGTGAGAGTGGCCCTCATGTGCCCTTATGATTGAATAATTGGTCATCAGAGAGTGACTCTCTGATTGAGTGGGATTAGGAGGGGTGGCCTCCTCGGAGTAGGGGCTGTCTTGTTAGAAGAAGATTGTCACTGGAGGTAGGCTTTGAGGTTTCAAGGATCCAAGCCAGACCCAATGGCTTTCTCTTTTCTTGCTATCTGCTATCCAGATGTAGAACTCTCAAATACTTTTCCAAGACCATGTCTGCCTGCATGCCACCATGCTTCCACCATGATGACAATGGACTGCACCTTTGAAACTGCAAACAAGCCCCTAATAAATGCTTTCCTTTAGAAGAGACTCTGTGGTCATGTTTTTTCTTCACATTTTTTTTTTTTTTTAGATTTTATTTATTATATGTAAGTACACTGTAGCTGTCTTCAGACACTCCAGAAGAGGGCATTAGATTTCCTTACGGATGGTTGTGAGCCACCATGTGGTTGCTGGGATTTGAACTCAGGACCTTCGGAAGAGCAGTCAGCACTCTTAACCACTGAGCCATCTTGCCAGCCCTTTTCTTCACATTCTTATGGTATAAGTTAACCCATGCTGGGAAAGTACAGAAAGTCATTTATCTTGCCTTCTCACATCCTTCTTTATAACATAGACCCCTGCAGTTTAAAGCCTTAAAATAAAACAACTTGTAATCCATCCATTGCCTACCTAGCTTGTTTCCCCCTGCAGTGTAGAAAGTAATCTCTTTCTATTGTGGTTTCAGGGGAGAAGTCTTGCTCTAAATACAAACTCTTTTCCAGTTACTGGCATGGACAGTCCACTCTGTGACTCCCATGGGTAGTTTTAGAACTGTGTAGTGTTAAGAGATAGTGAGATAGTGGGATCCCATGAGCTAACTCCACTGGCAGAGCTGCACCGTGGTTTGAACCTGGACCCTTAGTGCACTTTCCAGGCACTGCATAAGGACTGAGCAGCCAGGGCCTGTGGGAAACCAATGTATGCTTATAGGAAAAGTCTGCAGCCAGCCAGAGACAGCAGACTGCAGAGTGGCCGAGGTCAGACTGCACTATAACTGCTTAAGAGCAATGAGGCATATCAAGTGACTTCTGTTGTGGTTGGGTTATCTCACTCAGGATGATATCTTCCAGGTCCATCCATTTGCCCAAGAATTTCATAAATGCATTCTTTTTAATAGCTGAGTAGTACTCCATTGTGTAAATGTACCATACTTTCTGTACCCATTCCTCTGTTGAGGGACATCTGGGTTCTTTCCAGCTTCTGGCTATTATAAGTAAGACTGCTATGAACATAGTGGCCCAGGAACCTAGATACCCAAGATACAATTTCCAAAACACAAGAAAATCAAGAAGGAAGACCAACACGTGGATACTTCATTCCTCCCTTAGAAAAGGGAATAAAATACCCATTGAAGGAGTTACAGAGACAAAGTTTGGAGCTGATACGAAAGGATGACCATCCAGAGACTGCCCCACCCAGGGATCCATCCCATAATTGGCCTCCAAATGCAGATACTATAGCATAGGCCAGCAAGATTTTGCTGAAAGGACCCTGATATAGCTGTCTCCTTGTGAGGCTTTGCCAGTGCCTGGCAAATACAGAAGTGGATGCTCACAGTCAGCTATTGGATGGAACACAGGTCCCCCAATGGAGGAGCTAGAGAAAGCACCCAAGGAGCTGAAGGGGTCTGCAACCCTATTGGTGGAACAACAATATGAACTAACCAGTACCCCCAGAGCTTGTGTCTCAAGCTGCATGTAGCAGAAGATGGCCTAGTCGGCCATCATTGGGAAAAGAGGCCCCTTGGTTTAGCAAACTTTATATGCCTCAGTACAGGGGAACACCAGGGCCAAGAAGTGGGAGTGGGTGGGTAGGGGAGCAGGGCAGGGGGAGGGTATAAGGGACTTTTGGGATGTAAATGTAAATTGAAATGTAAATGAAGAAAATATCTAATAAAAAATTTTGAAAAAAAAAAAAAAAAGAGCAATGAGGCTCCGGTGTCATGTTACTCTGTGAGCTGTGGCTCAGAGCCTAAAAAGGTGGTGGCATGCTACAGTTCAGCTCCATCTTCCCAGAGTGGGTGGAGCCCAGAGGACAGGCTCAGCACAGTGTGGCAGAGCACATGGGAAAAACCACAGCCCAATAGGAGTCCACACAGGAAAATCCTGCAACCACCAAAAAAGGTACTGACCTGAGGGGGTGGAGCCAGGGCTAGCCTGAGGAAACTCAAACTTCTGAACTGGTAATGTATATAACAATAAAAAGGAAACAAATATTTGATTTGAAATTAATAAAATGAAGCCGGGCGGTTGTGGTACACACCTTTAATCCCAGCACATGGGAGACAAAGGTAGGCAGATTTCTGAGTTCAAGGCCAGCCTGGTCTACAGTGTGAGTTCCAGGACAGCCAGGGCTATACAGAGAAACCCTGTCTCAAAAAACAAAACAAAACAAAAAAAAAAGAAAGAAATTAATAAAATGAAGGGTTTTTTTTGTTGCATGGATTATTTACTTATTTATTGTAAATAAAATGCTCTTAAAGCAAGAATTATATAATATTAAAAGAAATCACACAGAGAAAAGAATTTATATAAAATTAATACCGAAATATATCAAGTTTAGAAATTGTTAAGAGAGAAATAAATAAACATAGAAGATCAGATCTCCAGAGAAAGGAGAAAGAGAAATAAATTGCAGTTTCCTGAGGAAGGAGAGAAAAGGAACTAAAGTGAAGTCCAAAGAGAGGAGGAAGTTATAGGTATTAAGAAGAAGTGTTTTCCATGTTAAAAAATGAAAAATTCTATAGAAGAGAAAGAACATTTGGACCCCGTATAGTTTTGTTTGGCTGTCAACATACAAATAATTATTTTTTCAGTTGCGATCACAATTCTATATATCATTTTAAGAGTAATCAGAAGAAAGAAGACTTAGATAAGGAAAAGACTGAAAATCAAATGCAAGATTGGAGGTGATAGAAAACATGGAAAATCCTTTGATTCAGAATAAAGGGGCTTCAGAGGCATCAAATAGAGTGCCTGTGGTGCCACCTGGTGACAGAATTGCAGAATGGCAGCCTATTCTTAAATGTATGATGTTGAATTAAGCATCCAGACTCTTATTGCCTTACCTTAAAGCTATGTCATACAGTAGATTGTATATTTCACTTGGTACAGTTTGCAAACAAAAATGTACATGTGTTGGTATAAGTTGATATATGTTCAGAATTCCAAGGGGCTTCTGCCTTGAGTTCTGAAAAGACTGATTCTGGTTTACACATTTATTGGATGTTCTGGCTGTTATGGGAATACTGGCACAAATCAAGACTGACAATGCTGTGGCATATTTCTCTAGTAAAATGAAGTGATTTTTTTTTACATATTATGGTATAAAACATATTCCAGATATTCCACACAATCCTATATGACAAGTAGTTATAGATCTAATTGTACTTTAAACACTGAGCTAGATTACATAGTTCTTTATTAACTTTAAGTTTTTTGAATGGTAATGAATAAACAGCTGCTGAGAGACACTGCATTTTTGAGAAAAACTTCCGAGCTAAATCAGCTTGTTTATGTAAGGATGCACTAACCACAGAATGAAAGGAAGAAAATATGTTACATTGGAGAAGAGGTTTGTCTTTGTTTCAACAGGAGAAGAAAAACTGTGGATTTCATCCAAATTAATAAATATCATATCTGTCTATGGGAGACCCCCTGAAGATTTTGGCTGCCAGAAGAAAGAAAGAAAGAAAGAAAGAAAGAAAGAAAGAAAGAAAGAAAGAAAGACAGAAAGAGAAGGAAGGAAGGAAGGAAGGAAGGAAAGGAAGGAAGGAAGAGAGAAAGAAAGAAAAAGAAAGAAGCACAGAGTGGACAAAGTATCTGCTGGTCTCTATATGGGAACAGCTCTGAGATTGGCTGAGACATGAAAATGTCTCTCCAGTCAGAACCTCAACTAATCATAGCCAATAAGTCTCATTGACTTGACAGAATCCTTGAGACGTATCCAAATGGCATGGATAAGGGTTTATTGCAGTTTGGTTATACAATCCAAACTAATTTATAAAAGATATTTAAAGATAACTTACCTGTTCAAACAGAGAGCAGAGAGTCCTCTTTAGCTGATTGTTCACACCCCACATTCCATACATATGTTAATGCAGAATGGATTATTGCTTATGAAACATTATATGCTTACAGACACCAGTGAAGTTCTAGTGGCTGTGACAATATTCACACGTGAGGACCCTGAGAAATGTGCTGAGATGTTGAGACATATTTATTCCAGCATCCTGCTTGATCCAGCCTCAGACTACCCCAATAGCTGTTTCATCAAAACTTGCTTCCAGCACAGCTCAAAACTGCTGAGTCCAGTTGGTACAGGTCTATAGACTGTTTCAGTTAGGACTTCATGTAAGCACTGCAGTTTGCCATCACACAGACACACCAGTTGGCTGGGTAGATGGTTTTTGTTTGTTTGTAGGGTGATGGATATTTGTCATCATTTAAATGGGGTTGGTTACAAATTGTTAATGGTCTTGGTAAGAGAAGAAACAAAGTAAGGGAGGTTGGTTTCAAGGATTTCTTTTTCTATTTCTTTTTCTTTCCTTTATCATTCTTTCCTATTTAGAGTTAGGGAAAAGTGGAAAAAGGGATAAGGAAAAAGGGGGGCTATAGGAATAATAAATTAAAGGGTAGATTATTGTATCTACTTTTAGACCAAAGAACATTAATAAGCCAAATAATTTACAATATTCTTTGTATATTGATAGGGTAAGGTTATATTTTATTACAACATAATGTTTCAACTCTTGTTTAAGATATTGTGCCTTTGTAATTATTAAAATTGCAATGTTAAGTTCTAGTTCTTTTGAAAGTTGCTTTACAAATTGTTTAGCATAGTTAAGAAAAGCAAGTTAGAGCCGGGCGTGGTGGCGCACGCCTTTAATCCCAGCACTCGGGAGGCAGAGGCAGGTGGATTTCTGAATTCGAGGCTAGCCTGGTCTACAAAGTGAGTTCCAGGACAGTCAAGGCTATACAGAGAAACCTTGTCTTGAAAAACCAAAAAAAAAAAAAAAAAAAAAAAAAAAAGTCAGTCAATCAAACTTACTGATCATGTTTGAGGCTAGCTTAATTAATTTCAGAAATGTTTTCTAGGTTGAACAGATAGTACATAGCTAGAAACAAGCAATGTTTGCCACTCAAATATACTAGAGATAGACAGTCTTCAAAAATTTCAGAGATCCACAGAATACAGCATTTAAAGATGTTCTATTAATAAAAGGCATTTCTGACAATGAGACAGGTCAGCTCCTGGCAGCACCCCATTCTACTTCAAAGATGACAAGCATCAAAGATCCACCAACTAGAGTTTTCTTTAAAAGGGGGCAAGCTAGCTATTGAGCAAGAAATTGCCCTTGCTTCAACTAATGACAGCATGCTGTCCAGGCTGGACAGATGAGATTGAGGGAAGTTGACTGCCAGCTTTGCCAGGACAAGGTAAGCAGTCCGTAATAATTCCTGCTTCATAGAAAAGTCTATCAGATATTTTGGGCCAGAAGAATGAAGATGATGTTCCAACATTTCAGAAGTATCTTGGGTGACTGTCCATGTAGCCAGGAACCTCTGTCATTTCTGTAGTTTTGGAAGCTGCTTGCTCTGCACTTCCTGTTTAAGAGGCTCTATGGTAAACAGAATAAAAGTTTAAGAGACCACAGGGTTTGGCGTATATTTTTTAAATCAAACTTTCTTTTACAAAAATGGAAATCATGGCATGTTTCCCACAGCTGGCCTGAGGCATGGCTAGCCCAGAAACTGGAAGATTTCCTTTTTCCCTTTTCAGTTTCACAGCAAAACCAGACCACTGCCCCAGAAATGAGACCTGAGCTCCCAGAGGTCTGGCTCAGCAGATGGCTGCTGCCAGCAGAGCTTCAAGCCACCATACTTTACATTTTGGCTAGGATAGTGGGACCCCTTAACCTTACTCTGTAGCCTGCCATGTACTACAAAGGACTTGAGCAGGGGGCAGGATTGGCTCTGCCAGACTAGACACTTAATCTGGCCCTACAGAGTAAATTCCTGAGATCAGATACATTCTCCTAAGATTGCAGAGCTAAGAAGGCCTCCATCTTGGAGTCATCACCAGCTTTCTGTAGTCAGTGATTCAGGTACTGGGGACACAGATATAGGAGTACAACATTAGAGCAAGAAAGGAGAGAGATATCCCTTTGACTGACAGGCAAGAATCTCCCTGTGTAGTTCACTTGCATGGTCTACAGAAGGTGGTGGCCTGTCCTGGGTTTTACAAGTCTGGAATATGGAGGCTGTAAGACAGTACTGCATGACGATAATGTTTGGTGGTGAGTCTCAGGACTGATGAGTGGGATCTGACAGATGGAAGGGATGCAGCTAAGCCCTCTCACACCTGTCACATCTATACATCATAGTAGGATGTTGGTCATGTGTGGTTGTCATCTACCTGGCACCTGTGTGGAGATCACAGTAGTGTACATAAGTGTCACACAGGACAGCAGTATATAGGACTTATTGATGGCATCCAGCACCTTAGCCCCTGAGGAAGTCACTTCCCAGATGTGTGGTGAACAGCCTTATCTTGAGGTCCCAGATCCTCAGAGGTGATAAGTGCCCGTGAGAAACTGTTCCTGTCACAAAGGAGCTCAGCAAAAGCTGAGGGGCATAGAACACTCAGTCTTCAATCTGGATGGTGTGTAAGGATTGCCTGAGCAGGCCGAGGCAATGTCCGTAGTACAGAGACAGACCTTAGCACATCCCATGTGTTTAATTTGACTGATAGACCCTATACTCATGATTCTTATGCCTTTTATTATGAATTTCATTTATAATTATTTTCATTTTCTGTCCTTCTTTATTTGATTTTCTTTTCTTTATCAACTCATAGGAGAGTTAGTTGTTTAATGCAACAGAAATGCCCAGGAGATAATTTCCACGTAAAACTCTTTGTTTGTTCATGTTTTAGGAAGCTGTACAGAGATAACTTGATAACTTGTAGGAAGTTAACTGTAAATACTTTGCTTCCTATTGTCATTCTGGCAGTGTGGTGAAGGAGTTTTATTTTGGACAATGGTTGGACATAGCTAGGTATGTATTTTCCTTTTTAGTTTTGGTGCCTTTCTGTTTTCTGTTTTCATTTTTCTTTATAAAAGTTCAGAATTTAGGATATTGAGATGTGTGAAGACACATGCCATGAAGGTTCGAGGACAAGTCTTCTGTCCCGAGTATAGACCTCAGGGCCTCAGGCTTGGTTGCAAGTGCCTTTACTCTTTCAGCCATCTAGTTGGCTCCTCTCGCACCACGCCCTTCTGATCCATCTACTTCAGTATATTGGTTTTAGTTGATCTCTTTTCATTTTGGTGGTAGAGAATACTGGGTGCTCATTTTAGACCCCCTTCCTTGCTTGGGCAGCATCTGTCCTCTGAACCTTAAATAAAAAGTTATTTTATGGCAGATTCTGCTTAAGTTCCTGAAGTTTTTATGTCAACTTAATCTGTAGCTATACAAGACCGTAAACATGTGATGCTCCTGCCTCAACCTTTCAAGTGATGGGATTCCAGAACTGCCCCATCACTCTCAGCTTGAAATTCATGAAGGGCAGCCCAGACCCTGGGCTGGACAAGTTCAGGGTAGGGGCGGGCATGCCAGCCAACATTGTAATAGGTAAGGACTGAGGGATGTAGGGAGAAGCTGGCAGACAGACCAGCTTTGATGACCTAACACTCCAGGAGGAAGAAGTGTCTACTGTGTTCAGGACGACTTTGCAGTTAGGTGCAAGTTCTATTGCAGTGCCAATCTCTGCAGGTCTGGGACAGTTCTGTGCCTGGAGTGGAAGCTAGAGCTAGGAACCACTGTGCTAAGTCTCTGCAATTCACTCTTTCGCTAAGGGAGCTGCTCCTGTCACTAGCCAATCAGGGCCTCGAGGCGGACTGCTAGTCAGAATAGGAGCCGACACTTCCAGTCCGCCATAGTGCAGGCTATGTGTGAGTGTCTGAGAGAGGCTCCCCGCGGTCTCTATTCCGTGCTGTGACTTGCCGACCGGAGCTGTGAGCAGAGCTGGGCGAGCTCGGAATCCGCACCATGGTGAGCGGGACCGCCGTCCCCACGCGGGGCGGAGCCGCGGGAGCTAGTTCGCCTGGGCTGCGGGGACGGCGGAGAAACGTGGCACGCCAGGAGGTCCCTGCGGTCCCTGGAACTCACGCTCCTGGCAGCTGCTGAATAATTTCCATCCCTGTGCTGCGCCTGTGCAGAACAGGGGATTGGAGGGCTGTGTGTGGGTCTGTCCTTATTGCTGACGTCATCTTGCAGTCGCGCGCATGCGCGGCTTTCATTGTCAGGGAAGGCCGGTGTGCTGACTCGCTGAAGTCCTAGTTTCCCTAGTGTCTTCTAGAAGTTCTGTACCTGGCATTTGGCATTCATGCGTAGGATCCTTCTACAGTTAACTCCGCGCAGGTGTAAAGTCTGTGCTATTAACACATTTGCATGCAGATGACACCGTGGTCCAATCTCATGTGTAAAACCAGATTTACTGGGTTACCTACATTAACTGTGTTTCTGTTTCTGAGTGCTCTCTCGTGTTTTGTTGGTCTCTTTCTTTCTCAAACAGCACAGTCTTTATCGCAGGTGTAGGGTAATTTAGAAGTCAGACAGCGTCACCGTGCTGTTTATTCAGTCTTGTGTGCTCATGTTTTCATTCATGCTGACCTTTTGTCATCGGCTTTCTGTTGTTCATTGCAGAAATTGTTAGACTCTTTAGTGGACGTTTGTTGAATCTATAGCTCAGATTGTGTCCTGCAATAATACTGAGACTTCTTGTCTACAATCTTGCAATTTCTCTCCCTTTGAATTCCTTGATTCTTTTAATTACAAAGTTACAATTCTGGCTACAGATGTTTGTCATATTTCTATGTATTTCTGGCCATTTCTGTATCCATGCTGACATAATAAGAGATAAGGGATCTATTTCTAATTTACTAAATTTGTTTCATGTGCATGAGTGATTTGCTTCCATGTATGTGTGTTCATCACTTGATTATTTGGTTTCCACAGAAGACAGAAGAAGCCATTAGATGCTCTGCAACAGGATCTCATTAACTTTGTGTCACCGTGGTAGTGCCGGGAACTAAACCTAGGTTTTCTGTGCAGGTTGTCCTGAGTTGTATTCGACAGGGAGCCATGATAGCCAGAGGGCAGTAAACAACGTTTCTTCAGTTTGACAGCATATGCAGAATGTATACACTTATTGTGTATGTACGTTAGCAAATCTGTTTTTTTTTTTTTCAGCTCCCCTTAGTGTTAGCCAGAGCTGGAGGCTCGTTTTTACTGAAGAGATTTTTCTTTATTAAAGTCTAACATTGTTTCCTAAGGTTGACTTGATCTCATGTGTAGCCCCACAGGGCATTGCTATTGCTGTCCTCCTGAATCCACTCTGCATTATTTGGATTCTAGGTTTTAAGTACCACACAGTTCTAAAACTACCCATTTGAGTCATGGAGTGGGCTGATCATTCAGTAACAGGAAAGGGGTTTGTCTTTGGAGCATGGCTTTCCCCTTGAGACCAGAATATAGAGAATAATTTATTGTATACACTACAGGGGGAAACAGGTTAGGCAGTGGGCTGCAGAGGTCTCTGATATAAAGACAGATTTAATGGGGCAGGATGAGCGCCTTCTGTGTACTTTCTCAGCATGAGTTAATACCATACGAACGAAGGCAAACTAAGTTGTTAGATATACAATTTCTGGAGGTTAGCTTGAGCCAGTGAAATTTCCAATTGGGTAATTCTATCATATTTGGGTAATTGCAAACCTGATGAGAAGATTGAGAAACAGGCAATTTGGCTGTAACAACTTTGTCAGCATGTAGCACCCAGTGGGTAACATACACAAGACAGGTTGATAGAGTCAGTTATTAATGGCATTCCTCTACCATGAAATAGCCTACTTAACTCCAACATCAAGATAGCTAAGTGTCCTTTTAGTTATTTTTATCTCTTGAAATGCCACGTATTGGTGTCTGTGGTAGTGTTCTGTTGCTGTAAAGAAAACCTACTGTTATAAAGGAAAACATTTAATTGGAGCTTGCTTACAGTTTTAGACGTTTAGTCCATTATCATGATGAAAACAAAGGATTATGCCATGCAGATAGTGTAAGATCCCCGAAGCTGGGCTTCCGCTCAAGTCCCAGGATGAGCTGGCCAGCACCCCAGTGTTCCGAGAGAAAACCACACCTGATGCAAACTGCAAGAGGTTTTATTTATTATCAGCTAGCTGAGGATGAAGTCCCTCCGCCATGCAGGGCAGGGGAATTCGACCCCAGCAGTGACAGTAGGGGGCTTTTAACAGCTAGCTGAGGAGTTGGGAGGAGTTGGGAGGAGAGTTGGCTACAGCTCGTTTCTGGTGAGTGGGGGAGTGAGCTGCAGCCTCCTCTCTGGCATCTATCTCCATGCCTTTGACACAGGAAGGCAGGCATCTCTGGTTGTACAGTATAGAAACAAAAAGGTCTTTTGCTGGCTATAGAAAACAAAGAGCTTCTTTCTAGCTGTATTTTTTGAGATCAGGGAAAACAAGCTTGGGGAACATCCAGGGGCTTTACCTTCCAGGGAGAAACGCTCTAAGTTGGGGTCTCACAAGAGAAAAAAAAAGGTACTTAAACCTAAGTTTGGAGGCCTCACTTATTTAATCCCTCACTGGGCATATATAAACATGGAAGTTTATATTGAGGAAACCTATTATCTGCCAAAGAAAGGAGGCTCCTTTCTATTTTGTGTAATGTTTTCTTCTTTTGGTCTTTCTCTCTGTCTCTTTGGCTCTGTCTCTCTCCCCCTCATCTCTTTTCCTGCTTCTCTCAATTTTTCACCTTTCTTTTTCTTCGGAGTTCTTTCTACTTAGGTTATATTTTTTTGTCATTGTTTATATTTATTCAATAGCCTTAGGTTCCTATATTTTAATGTCTGGTCCTCAATTATTAGAACTAATGGTGTAAAATTATGAGGTATGCCCATGTGGCAGTAGATGTGTCTTGTTTGTTAAGGTTTGTCATTGTAGGTGGGCTTTGAGGTTTCAAAAGACCTCTACAAGGTAAATGTTTCTGCTTGCTTGCCTATGTTAGGATGTAATACTCAGCCCCATGTCTGTCCACAGTGATGCGTCCTTTCATGGTGATAATGAACTAACCTGTCACTGTAATCAATCCCCAAATCAAAAGCCTTCCACTATAGAGTTGCCTTGGTTATAATGTTTCTGTACAGCAATAGAATAGTCACTAAGTTGAGTTGTTTGTGTAATATTTTGGCATATTATCTGTCTGTATTCTGCCCATGTCACATGAAATTGAGTAAGGCTGAATGGCAGAGTAATGGGTTGTTTCCCTGACTAAACATTCAGTCTGTAGCATGGTTATTATTGATGACTCATGCAGGTCCATAGACAAAAAGAGTAACAATAGGGGCAGAACACTAGGTAGTTTCAGGTGGTAGTCATGTGCTGAAACAGAGGCAGCAATTATCAGGGAGATTAGGGCCATTAAAGAGAAGGCACAGCCAGGCGTGGTGGTGCATGCCTTTAATCCCAGCACTCGGGAGGCAGAGAGGCAGGCAGATTTCTGAGTTCGAGGCCAGCCTGGTCTATAAAGTGAGTTCCAGGACAGCCAGGGCTACACAGAGAAACCCTGTCTCGAAAAACCAAAACCAAAACCAAACAAACAAACAAGAGAGAGAGAGAGAGAGAGAGAGAGAGAGAGAGAGAGAGAGAGCACTTGCTCTTCTTTGAAAATATAGAATAGGTGTTGTAAGGTTACTGTACTACCCAGCTAAACATTTAACTATGGAAGGAAAAGGACAGGTGATTCATGGTCCCAGAGAGCAGCTTCATACAGAATCTGTGGCTGCTCTGTTCCCGTAGAGCCAGGTCCATCCACGGCTAGAATCCTAAGTGGTGGTAGCATCTATAAGTCACTATTTCTTGAAGGGAGAAAGATGGAAGGTTTAAAGGTTATGGATTTTTCCTCCGTACTTTTAGTTCAGCACTGTTGCCACCATCTGTTTGGCAGAGTTCGATCCCCAGTGAGGAGACTGTGAGAGTTCATTAGATGAAACCTTGATTCATTAGATGAATGAGTTCATTAAATGAAGCCTTTTTTTTTTTGCATCTTGAGACCACAAGGTGTTGAGATACCCAAGCTTTGAGACACTTGCCATTTGACAGCTTCGTGTAGGAAGAGAAAAGTAGCCAGAGAGTCGCAGTGAGAAAGAGTCATCTAAAACCTTTGAAACTGAAGCCCCAGCTATCTAACACAGAACTTCAGGAATGGTATTTTCCTAGCAGGGTTTCAGGCTTGCCTTGGTCTAATCTGTCTTGATTTCTTTAGAATGAAAATGTGTATTCTGTTCCATTATGTGTTGGGTAGATGTAAATTAGTGTTTTGAATTTATAAGATGTCACAATCAAGAAAGTGCTTTGAGTGTCAGCAGAAACTTTGAACATCCAAACAGTGTTGGAACTGTTATATAATCTGGGGATTTTGAAGCTAGACTAACTGTATTTTGCATCATGGGTTGACTGTGATCCTATTATGACCTATGTGAAAGTGTGGTCGGTTGAATGACAAATCTCCAGTGTGGGATGATGTATTTGAACATTTGTCTCTGGTTTGTGCTGCTCTTCACTGAGATGCTTATGGAGCCTTTAGAAGGAGCCTTTCTGGAGGACGTCAGTCTCTGGAGCAGGGCAGTGAGTGTTTATACCCTCGCCACGCTTCCTCTTCTTTGTGTGGTTGAGACTGAACCGCCTTGGTTCTTCTCATGCGGACACACCATCACCACCATTACAGACCCCATCTCTACATAATGTGTGGTAAAATAGAACGAGTTGTTTTTCCATGCCAAGGCATTTTACTAAGCCTGACATTTTTATGTTTATATTTTTTTCAGTTGGATATTTAGGTTTTTGTACATGTGAAATATTTGATTCTGTTCTTACATTTACCCACACCTTGGCTTTTGATCTTTGACAGAGGGTATCACTTTTTACAGCAGGATAACATGCAGTCAAGGCATTAATCCTGAGTCTCCTGAATCATTGTGTCTTCATTATGGTTCCTAAACACCATGACCAAAAAGCAAGGCTTTTTTTGTTTTTTGTTTTTGTTTGTTTGGTGTTGTTGATTTTTTTGTTTATCTTTTTTGTTTTTTTGGGGAGGTTGTTTGTTTACACTTCATATCAGTGTTCATCTTTGGAGGATATGAAGATGGGAACTCGAACTGGACAGGAACCTAAACTTATGCAGAGGCTAGAAGGGTTCTGGTTACTGGCTGCTTTGCCTGGCTTGCTCATCCTTTGTTATAGAAATTAGGACCACTAGTCTAGGTATAGCAGGATCTCATGGAGGCATTTCCTCAACTGAGGCTCCATTCTCTCTGATGACTATAGCTTGTGTCAAGTTGACACAAAACCAGCCAACTGACCCCTTGTCAACTTTACACACAAACACATCATTATTAAGTTACAACCTTTCCTTTCTTATTCATCCTCAAGAACTTACATTAAAAACATAAATAACTTTAAAAGTCTCATAATCTTATATGCCATGGCTGGTTGATATTCATGGGAGACCTGCCCTTTTCTGGAGAGAAACAGAGGAGAAATGAGTGAGGTGGGGGAAGAGAGGAGGAGTGTGGAGGGACTGGGAGGAGAGGAGGGAGGGGAAAGTGTGGTCAGTATATAAAATCAATCAATCAATCAATCTACTTGAACAGTTTTACAAATTCAGACACATTAAAATTTCTGTCTCTTGGTGGCACACGCCTTTAATCCCAGCACTTGGGAGGCAGAGGCAGGTGGATTTCTGAGTTCGAGGCCAGCCTAGTCTACAGAGTGAGTTCCAAGACAGCCAGGACTACACAGAGAAACCCTGTCTTGAAAAAAAAATTCTGTCTCTTTAAAATATCCAATTTCTCTAAAAATACAAAATTTCTTTAAAATTCAGTCTGTTATCTGTGGACTCCTGTAAAAAGTCTTCAAGAAGGAAGAACGAGGTCAGTCACTACCTGCACCACATAAAACTCTAGCAGCATAGATAAGTCAATGTTCAATTGTTTGGAATTCACTCATGCTCTTTTGAGTGACTTCTCTGGCTCACTCCTGCACACAACTTGTCCTTGGTTCCAGCTGGCTCCACGCCACTGCTGCTGCTGTACTTGGTGGTCATCCCATGGTACTGACATTGTCAAAACACTGGAGTCTTCTGCTGCAACTGGGCTGCACTTTCACCAATAGCTTCTCCTAAGCTCTCTTCATGGTATCAAACCACAAATTCTCTGCATGTCCCTTCCTTCTATCCTGGGTCTTCAACTGCCACTGAGGCTCTTCCTTCACTAATGTCCTCTCCTGGCCTCACAGTGCCAAGCCTTAGCTGCTCTCCATGACCTCTTCATGCCTCCAAAACCAGTACTCTCTGGGTGACTCTTACACTACCAAATCTGGCTGCCAGAACAAGACACAACCTTGGCCAATTTTGGAACACAGCTTCGGTGTGCTAACCCTGAGCAAACATTTCCTGGAAGACTCCACCTCAATGATGCTGGTCTCTCTCTAATTACCACTAAGTTTTTAGTTCCAGTTATCCAGCATCAAGTTTCCCAGTAACACAGAGGTTTCACTTTGGAAGCAAGCTAGTAAGTAGCACCTCTCTGTGGTCTCTGCGTTATATCCTTCCTCCAGGGTGCTGTTCTCTTGTTGACCATGATTGCCTTTTCAGCCCTAGCTAAATTGAAGAGTTTTGGATTAATGGCATTGGCAGAGAAGATTTAAAGAACAGCCCAGTATTGGCTCTGTCATGTAGTTATAAGTGGTCACACTTATGCAGATTTATAATGAAAAGAAGCAGTGAAAAATACAAAATGAATAGTATGAAGAGAAAAGGAGAACCAGAAAGTGTAATGGAGCTAAGTCCATGCACAAACAGATAAAAGTTGGAAGAAAGGCTGATACTAATGGAATAAAGAGCGTAGTGACTTCTCTCAGCCACTCAACCAGCCAAAGTTCCAACATGTGAAAAGGAAAGAAAAACGGAACTGAAGGAAATGTTCAGAAAGCTAGTGCAATGTAACTGAAGGAAGGGACAAAGTTTCATCCCCATGAATTAACAGAACTTGGCAGCATTGGCCATATCTTTTTGGCTTTACAGTCAAGGATACAAGAAAGGGGTGGTGGAATCTCCCCCTGGTAAGGAAAGCTGCTGACGCCTCACATGTCAGAGGTGTCTGTGTTGGGTGGTCTTATGTCAATTTGACACATAAACTAGAGTCCTTGCAAAAGAGGAATTCTCAATTGAGAAAATGCCTCCATGGCATCCAGATGTAGAGCATTTTCTTAATTAGTGAATAATGAGGGAATGCCCAACTCATTGTGGGTAATGCTTTCCCTGGGTCGGTGGTCCTGGATTTCATAAGAAAACAGGCTGAAAAGAGAAAGCCTCTGTCCCAGCAAGACAAAGGTTTTACTCTAGTGGTTCTGGTCTCTTGTTAATCACAGTAGATTCTTTGGTTTTATGTGACCAGATAGCATAGATTCAGCACACAAAAAGATCTGGTAGAGACTTTACTTCCTTCTGAAACTTCACAAGCCAGGCTTCCATCTTCTGTACTGTTCTCAATAGTCTTTATCTTCCAAGCTTCTACACAACAGGTCCCTGAACTCTCAACACTCAGTGGCTAACCCAAGGTTCCAAAGTCTTTCCACAGTCCTTTCCAAAACAGCATGGTTATATCTGTGACAGTGTCTCCCCACTATCCTGGTACTAACCTGTTTTGTTAGGGTTTTCTATTGTTGGGATGAAGCACCATAACTAAAAAGGAAGTTGAGGAGGAAAGGGTTTTTATATTGGCTTCTACTTCATATCATTGTGCATTAAAGGAAGTCAGGACAGGAACTAAAATGGCTGGAAGCTGGAAGGAGGAGATGATGCAGAGGCTGTGGAAGAGAGCTGCTTCCTAACTTTCTCAGCCTGCTTTCTTATAGAATCTAGGACTATCAGCCCAAGGACGGCACCACCTACAATGGGCTGGACACTCCACCATCAATCACTAATTAAGAAAATGCCGTACAGGCTTGCCTCTAGCCTCATTTTCTGGAGGTGGATGCTTAGTTGTGCTTTTTTCCTCTCAGATTACTTTGTCTTGTGTCAAGTTGACATAAAACTATCCAGCACACATGGATTACATGTACATAACATTCTCCTTACCTTGGTTTATGTTTAATTTTTTTTTAATTTTTAAAAATATGTGCACAAGTCCTTCGGACACACACACACACACACACACACACACAGAAGAGCATTGGATTCTTTTGTGTGTTGAGACTTGATCCAAGTTCCCTGCAAAAGCAACACATCATCTTTTTTTTCCTTTAAGTTTTATTGCATTGTGATGAGAAAAGATACATAATTTCAATTTATCTGAATTTGTTAACATTTAAAAATGTATTTTGAATAAATAGACTTACATCACATTCTCCTTTCCCCTTTGGACCCCAACTCCTCCCGGAGAGTCCCCCCCTTCAATACCTGCAATACCTTTTGTTTTTTTTATCATATACTTTAAAATTTATAAAATATTATAACAATAAAAATGAGTATAATAAAAGTTGTTTGATATAAAACAACCATCAGTTGAAGAGTCTTATGTAGATGTTTGTCTACAGCAATACTGAAAATACATACGTTTTTCTCAATATAAATTTTAAGTAACTCCAAATATATTAACTGTATGATATTTTAAAATAATATATCACTATTAGTTTTTTAATGGACATAGATAGAGAAAGTCTTTTGTTTGTTTGTTTGTTTTGTTTTTAAGTAGAGTTTAAAATCTTGGCTCTTACTGTGGTATACACACAAAATAAGAACAGTTTTTGGACATTGGAGTTTATTATAATAAGGCTGTACTTGAATGTCCCTCACATCACCAAAGGATTTTACCTCCATAGTAGATAAGCTAAGAGTTGACAGTTCTGCTACACCAAGGAATGAATTTTAGGCATGATTTTTGAATACAGATTTCCTGCTACTATGGTCAAAGCTATTTGACTTGAGTGATTGTCGTCATTCTCAGTCCACAGGGAACAGATTACATTCATTTAAGAAATGGTATGTGTATTAAGATGGTCTGTCCATGAAGTCATTCATCAAATATTTCAATGAAGAATGGTTCTGCTTGGAAGGTAGCACAGACATTAGGTAAGGGTAAGATTCTGGCTCATTGGCTGTGATGAATTTGAAAAGCATTCATCTCAGAATAAGAGTAACTTATAAAGTCCTTTTCTTCAAAATTGATATAATAATTATAAATATCAAGCAAAGCCCTCAGTCTCACTCTTTGCTCTTTTCTTACAAGTCACCACCCAAATTAATTGTCTACGTTTCTTTTGGCTGTATAAATAATTTTGAAAGATGTAAGCTGTTCGAAAAACATACTATACTAAAAACCAACTATAGTGTAAAAACATCAAATAAACAATCCTACTAATAGGCTGAAATAGGAGAAGCATGATTTCAAGACCATTATGTGGCACACAGCAAGACCCTGTCATGTATAAAGAAGCAGAAAGTGTATATGGATTGTACCATATTGGACCTACTTCTCCTGTTACCAAATTAGAGAGACCACGGGATAACAGCCGACAAATTTCTAACTCCTCATATTTTTGAATTTCAATTGATTAGGATATGTTGATAATATTAATTTTCATATTAAGAAATATTAAGGAAAGGTTATTGTTACTTCCTGTTAATTTTCTTGTTAGAGGTGGAATTATGTTTGTGTGAGTTTGTTGAAAGATTACTTTCTTGTTTCTCCTAGGGTGTAGTTTCACTCCTTGTGTTGGTGTTTTCCATCTATTATCCTTCGTAGGGCTGGATTTGTGGAAAGATACTGTGTAAATTTGGTTTTGTCATGGAATATCTTGTTTTCTCCATCTATGGTGATTGAGTGTTTTACTGGGTATAGTAGCCTGGTCTGGCATTTGTGTTCTCTTAGGGTCTGTATGACATCTGTCCGGGATCTTCTAGCTTTCATAGTCTCTGGTGAGAAGTCTGGTGTTATTCTGATAGGCCTGCTTTTATATGTTACTTGACCTTTTTCCCTTACTGCTTTTAAAATTCTTTCTTTGTTTAGTGCATTTGGTGTTCTGATTATTATGTGTCGGGAGGAATTTCTTTTCTGGTCCAGGAAGTTCTTTTCTGGTCTATTTGGAGTTCTGTAGGCTTCTTGTATGTTCACGGGCATCTCTTTCTTTAGGTTAGGGAAGTTTTCTTCTATAATTTTGTTGAAGATATTTAGTGGTCCTTTAAGTTGGGAATCTTCTATACCTATTAATCTTAGATTTGGTTTTCTCATTGTGTCCTGGATTTCCTTGATGTTTTAGGTTAGGATCTTTTTGCTTTTTGCTTTTTGCATTTGCTTTGACTGTTGTTTCAATGTTTTCTATGGTATCTTCTGCACCTGAGATTCTTTCATCTATTTCTTGTATTCTGTTGGTGATGCTTGCTCTATGACTCCTGATCTCTTTCCTAGGTTTTCTAACTCCAGGATTGTCTCCTTTTGTAATTTCTTTATCGTTTGTAGTTCCATTTTTAGACCCTGGATGGTTTTGTTCCTTTACTTTGCCTGTTTGATTGTGTTTTCCTGTAACTCTTTAAGGGATTTTTGTGTTTCCTCTTTAAGGGCTTCTAGCTGTTTACCTGTGTTCTCCTGTATTTCTTAAACTCCTCTATCATCATTATGAGAAGTGATTTTAGATCTGATTCTTGCTTTTCTGGTGTGTTGGGGTATCCAGGACTTGCTATGGTAGGAGAATTGGGTTCTGATGATGCCAAGTAACCTTGATTTCTGTTGCTTATGTTCTTATGCTTGCCTCCTGCTACCTGACCTGGATATATCTGACTGGAGCCTGTCCTTCCTGTGATCCTGGTTGTGTCAGAAATCCTCCGAGTCAAGCTGTCTCTGTGATCCTGTGATTCTGGGATCCTGTGATCCTGAGATCCTGGGTGTGTCCAAGCTTCTGGGAGTCAAGCTGCCTTTGGGATCTTGAGATCCTGGTGTGACTAAGTTCCTGGGGTTCTGGGATGGTGTGATCCTGGGTGTGTTAGAGCAACTGGGAATGGAGCTGCCTCTGGGTATTGTGGGGCTGGCTGTGGAGTTTGTGCCCAAGGTCTGTTCAGGGCACCAGCCCAGACTGGAAGGAACCCGTGCCACTGCTCTGGTAGAATTCCTGCATGCCTGGGTCCCACTGGACCTAGTTACTCCTGGTGTTGGGGACAGATGTATCTTCCTCACCTCTGATCCTCGGTTCCTGGGCTTGTTGGAGTGCCTGGGAGTGGAGCTGCCTCTGGGTGTTGTGGGGCTGGCTGTAGAGTTTGCGCCCAAGGTCTGCTACAACACATAATCTTAACTGTTGTTTTCTTTCTATATCTAGTTTTTTGATTAGCATTTTCTTTTTTAATGTTTTTGAGAACTTTTTGATTTCTCAACCAGTAATTTATTAAAAATACATTCTTTTGTTGTAGGAGTATCATAGTAGTCTCACAGTTTAAACTGGGGCACTGGAGTTTCATAGTAGCCAAGTATAGAACTATAGTTGTTATAAGGTCCTCTTAGATTCAACACAACTCATAGACCAAGTTGATATAGAAAAGAAAAATGTAATCAAGCTGCTTTTGATCAGGGACACAGAACAGACTTGGGAGCTGACCTGTGATGGACCCCAAGCCAGAATGTTACAGAGCCTATAAACTGCAAACATCTGTGCCAAGTTTCAGTTACATTTTTCACCCATCATGATTTAGGGATAATGGACTTCCTTAGGAACATGTATTTGTGGTAAATTTATCCTGTTCTTTTTGGTTGTTTTATTCAACTGTGGTTGTGCAACTTGCCTAGCAATCACATTTCCACTTGACAACAAGGATGTCAGTTACCCACATATTTGTATCTCTCTGCCAAGCAGGATGTCAGTTCCCCAGGGAGGTCTTGGGAACTTTATTTGACCCCTATTTAAAATGGAAGTTTACTCAAAATGGCTTCAGTTTGGTTCCTTCTTACAGAGCAGGCTGGCCTTGAAATCAGAGATCCAGCTGTCTCTGTCTCTTAAGGTATGGGATTAAAGATGTGAGCCCTTCTTGCCCATTCTTATTTGAAGTTAGTAATTTTGATACAGTTTTGTTGATGTATACTCAAGTGTTGGCTCTGTTTGCATGTCTTTCTGTATCTCTGTTAGTAGTCATTTGTATTGCAATGCCACATGCTATTTCTAGGCCCAGAAAAGAGAGACATGATCCTCCCCCTCCCCTCCCCCTCCCCCTCTTCTTCTTCTTCTTCTTCTTCTTCTTCTTCTTCTTCTTCTTCTTCTTCTTCTTCTTCTTCTTCTTCTTCTTCTTCTTCTTCTTCCCTTTTAAAATGACTTGGTGATTGCACTTGAAATTCTGTGGACATGAAATAAATGTGTGGAACACAATGAATTATGTAAATATATTCAAAATGAAGTACACATTACAATGCAGTAAGTCTTACCATTTTTTATTATGTGCATATATGGGAAATTTTAGGATGCAGTGACCTATGAGGATGTGTATGTGAATTTTACTCAGCAAGAGTGGGCTTTGTTGAATCCTTCCCAGAAGAGTCTCTACAAAGATGTGATGCTGCAAACCTGCAGGAATCTCATTGCTATAGGTAAGAATGTTAGTTTTTCCTTCACTTGCTAGAAAAGGAGACAAGTGTTTGTTGTTTATTGGTGATCTCAATTATGAAAGTGAAAGAATGTGGTGAATAAATCAGGATGGTTCTAAGGTTCAATGAAGATAGTGACTTAAATTTTGTATAATTTCTAATGATATAGCAGACATTTTCTGGTACTATATTTTAGGCTACAAATGGAACAGCCAGAATATTGAAGAACATTGTTAAAGTTCTGGAAAACATGAAAGGTGCTCCTCTCTTTCCTCCACTCTTCTCTTTCTTTTCAGAAAAGGGGAGCCCTTCCATGATATCATGGAGCCTTGGCATATCAAGTTGCAGTAGTAAGACTGGGTGCATCGTCCTTTATTGAGTCTAGATGAGGCAGCCCAGTAGGGGGAAAGGATCCCAAGGGCAAACAAAGGAGTCAGAGACAGCCCTGCTCCCATTGTTAGATGTCCCACATAAAGACTAAGCTACACAACTGTTACATATGTGCAGAGGGCCTAGGGCAGTCACATGATTGCCCTGATTGGGGGTTCAATCTCTGCTGTGATCTTGTGGGCCCAAGTTAGGTGATTCTACAGGTATTCCTGTCACATCCCTCTGGCTCCTACAGTCCTTCCTACCCTTGGTCGTATCCGCAAAGGTTGTTGGGGTCTTCTTTAGGTGTATGCCCAGGAATGGTAGAGTTGGGTCTTGAGGTAGATGTACCTCCAGTTTTCTGAGAAACCACCAAATTGATTTCCAAAGTGGCTAGATAGGTTTCCACCCCCACCAGCAATGTCTGTCCCCCTTATTCCATATCCTCCCCATCATGAGCTGTTGCTTAAGTTTTTTATCTTAGCCATTCTGGTGGGTGTAAGATGGAATCTCAGAGTCAATTTGATTTGCATTTCCCTTGTGACTAAGGCTATTGAACATTTCTTTAAGTGCTTCTCTGCCATGAAAGATTCTTCTGTTTAGAATTTTCTGTTTAGATCTGTATCTCATTCTTTATATATATATATATATATATATATATATATATATTTTTTTTTTTTTTTTTTTTTTTTTTTGGTTTTTCGAGACAGGGTTTCTCTGTGTAGCCCTGGCTGTCCTGGCACTCACTTTGTAGACCAGGCTGGCCTCGAACTCAGAAATCCGCCTGCCTCTGCCTCCCGAGTGCTGGGATTAAAGGCGTGAGCCACCACGCCTGGCTATATATTTTTAATATCAGCCCTCTGTCAGATGTGGAGTTGGTGAAGATCTTTTCTATTCTGTAGGCTTCTGTTTTGTCCTTATGATGGTGTCCTTTGCCTTACTGAAAATTTTCAGTTTCATGAGGTCTTGTTTACTAATTGTTGATCTTAGTGTCTTGAGTTATTGGAGTTCTGTTAAGGATATTTTCTCCTTTGCCAATGAGTTTAGTGCTATTACCCACTTTCTTTTCTATCAGGTTCAGTGTATCTGGACTCATATTGAGGTCTTTGATCCACTTGGACTTGAGTTTTGTGCAGAGTAATAGCTATGGATCTATTTGCATTCTTCTACACACAGATATCCAGTTAGACCAGCACCATTTGTTGAAAATGCTTTATTTTTTACCTTGAATGATTTTGGCTCCTTTGTTAAAAATCAAGTGTCCATAGGTGTGTGGATTTATGTCTGAGTCTTTGATTCAATTCCATGGGCGATTTTCTTTTGAAGACTTTTTATGTGCATGTTGATACATATGTATTTCTGAAGAAATTTTAATGTGCCCTGAAGCTTTAAGGAAATTAAAGACTGTAAATAAACACAACTTTCTGATGATTATTATATTTTCACAATACTATATACCTCAATGTCAGGTAGCTGATCAGTGTTTGCAAGGCATTCCTCTAAGAAAGAAGACAACAAAATAAAGCCTTAACAGATGTCACCATTTTAATCCTAGCCCTGTGAGAGCCATGTTGTACAACTGTCCATCCATTTAGTTTTGTACCATTCAAGTATAAAAGTTATACACATTGATTAGGGGATCAGTATTTGTCCAAGGCTTTTTATAAGCAAACAGTCTATACTAATGCTAGTGTTCCTCATGTACACTAGTGTTCCTCATGTACATGAGGATTTATGCTAGTGTAGTGAGAGGAGCAGTTTATGAGACACAAGAGGGTTGCTGCAGTAGAGGAACCTGAATCCCTATACCACATCTCTATGAGATACAAAAGGTTAGATTATGTGAATGCAGTGTGAAAACCTTGTATTTGTTTTCTTTGTATTCTTATTTAATAGGTATATCATCTGTCACGCAGAATACAAGCCACTTGAGCATAAGGGGCATGGAAAGATGCAGTGTACCTCTCCCTCTCCTACCACAGTTAGAAGATATATAGTAGTCCCTGCTATGAGTAGACTTTATGAATGTGACATGAATTTACAGGCACTTGGTGTTCCAACTACAGTGGGAATGCATCAACAGACTTACAATGGAGAAAAGCTTTATAGCTACCAGGAATATGGGAATTCTTCTGTTTATCCTGGTTCACTTTGCAAAGGTAGTGTGAATCACACTATAAGAAAATGTTTTGAGTGCACTCAATGTTGTAAAGCTCTGAGTTCTCTTCAAAGACATGAAAAAAATTCATCTGGGAGAAGGAATTGATAATTGTGAGCCATGTACTAAAGGCTTTAACCATCACAATATCTTCAAACACACAAAAGAACCAATAATGAAGAGGATCCCTATGAATATAGTCAGTGTGATAAAGCCTTTGGATCTGATTCTTCCTTACACCAAAGATCTCATTTGGAAGTAGCTCCCTATAAAAATAATCAGGGTGTAAAAGACTTTCCACATCACAGTTGTCTTCAAGTACGCAGAATTCATACTGAAGAGAAACCTTATGCATGTAATCAGTGTGGTAAAGCCTTTGCAAGTCGCCATAATCTTAAAATACATAAAAGAATTCACATTGGAGAGAAACCCTATGCATGCCATCAATGTGGTAAAGCCTTTGCACATAGCATTTATATTCAGAGGCATGAAAGAAGTCATATAGGAGACAGACCATATGAGTGTCATCAGTGTGGTAAAGGCTTTACACATTTTGGGTGTCTTCAAAACCATCTGAAAAATCATACTGGTGAGAAACCATATGAGTGTAATCAATGTGGTAAAGCCTTTGCAAGTCACCGTAATCTTCAAACACATGAAAGAATTCATACTGGAGAGAAACCCTATGAATGTAATCAATGTGGTAAAGCTTTTGCACATATCATTTATCTTCAAAGGCATGAAAAAGTCATACAGAAAACAAACGTTATCAATGTAATCAGTGTGGTAAAGTTGAGTTTGTAAGTCAAGTAATCTTCAGAAACATGAAAGAAGGCGTAATGGAGAGGTAACTTACGGATGCAATTGATACAGTATAAGCCTTTGCATCTTTCATTCTTCTTCAAGGGAATGAAAGAATTCATACGGGAGAGAAACACCACGAATCTAGTAAATGCAGTAAAGTCTTGTACACCAAGCACATTTTCCCCCCTACTGAGCCATCTTCCTGGTACTCATGTATGATTAATCATTTCATCATTACAGTATTGTTTTATTTACAAATTGTATATAAATTGTCATCTAAGGATAAAAGTATACCAAACAATTTGACTAATAAAACCTATTTGAAATGAAAATATTTATACTGTCATCCATTTGTATGGGTTATGTTAGTTTATTCTGAGGAATAAGTACATAAGTACTTGTTCTTAACACTTTGTCAGAAATACAAATGAGTGGCAGAGAAGTGTTGCAATAGTTAAAAGTGGTTGCTTCTAAGCCTAACGACCTGAGTTTATTCTCTGGGAAACCCACAGCAAGTTTTTCTCTATTAATATACTTGGGCTATGACATATGAAACACACATAATCCAGGACTTAGGTAAATATTTTTTAAATTGAAATAAGGGCCACTGCAGTTACTCAGGTATTTAAGGCACTTGCTCCCAAATGTGACTTACTCAGTTTGATTTCTCGTACTGACAGAGGAAATAAAGAATAGACACCTGTAAGTTCTCCTCTGCCTTGCATGTGCATATCATGGTACAGGTGCTTAAATACTGATAATGAACAAAGCAAAGAAAATAACCAAAATATTGAGAACACAGGGAACAGTTTACCAATTGAAATTAATATATTGAAGCATTCTGTGGAGTGTTATTATTCAACAAAATAATAATGGTTTCTGTTTAAGTCTTATGCTATTTGTCTCTGATTTAATTCAAAGATAGCTCATTTTATGAATCTATCTCATCTGGACCTAGTGGTGTATTTTGGAGACATACAAGTGGATCTTTCTGAGTTTAAGGCTATCTTGTTCAACATGGTAAGTTCCAGGACACCAATAGCCACGTAGAGTGATCCTTTCTAAAAAGAACCAAAAAGGAAAAAAGTATGTAAATGTAGCACATATCGCATTATGGAACCTTTCCTAATAACACTCTGTACTCATCTTTATTCAATTAAACCATTCAATTCCATGTCTTCACTCACATAAAGAGAACAGAGTTACTAATGAAAATAAGCAATATGCTAAGTTCATTCACCGAGGAATAGAAATCTATTGAATACTTTCATGACCATGTAGCAGAGACTTTCTTCACATACAAGGTAGAAGGAGTAATGGACATCTTCATCTTTTACATTATAATGACATATTTGGGTTCTGGAAATTTGACTCAATAGTACTGCTCCTATTGGGTGTCCAACTTGTGCTTCCTAGCACCCACATCATAAGCCTCAGAACTACCTGTAATTCCAGGTCCAAATGATCTGATGTTCTCTTCTGGCTTCCTTGGTCACCAGGTATGTAAATGGTGTAAAGGCATATATACATTTTTTATGGTTTTATATATTATATATTTTCAATTATAAAAATAACACACTTGATAGTACTTTTAAAATTATGGACTCATTATATATCTATATGTCTATATCTATATATCTATATGTATATATATACACACATATATGATTATATATTGTAAATTGTATAAATATGTGACTACTTATTGTACAAGGGGCTTTATGGTTTTTTTGTTTGGTTTTTGTTTTTATTATTTACAAATTTGAATAGAAATTTAAGTATATTGCTGGAACATGGTTGTGCTTGTATGGACACTTCAAGAATACAAGAAAAGTCTTGTGATCTCAGTTTCTTAAAAAAAACAGAATTGCTTTTGGAATGTGATTTTTTCTTCTTTCTCTTGGATGTAGTGGATAAGAGTGAGTTTTCTCCACATTAATCATTATTGCTTGCCATTGTTATTCAATGAAATGTTTAAACTATCCTTTATATGCCTGTGTGATAAAACGTGATAGTTGTTTTTAAAACAAAAATCCCAGCTGTATAGTTTTATCACATGAGGACTCAGGAGCCAGGCACTGGTGAAATCCTGCTAGCTCAGAGAGGTAGAGAAAGCACCCAGCTTACCTTCTTACTCCACAAACATCCCAGAGGAAAAAAGGCCCTTTCTCCTTCTCCATGCTATCTTAAAGGCCCTTCTTTCTGTTTACTTATGTTCACTCCCTGTCAGCTGGTTAGTTGCTCTGTTTCTTGGATTAAAGGTGTATGCCTGTGCTAGGCCATAACCTAAGTACTTGTTTCTAGTAAACAGAAAGCTCTAGGACCAAAGGCTGAGCCACACCACAGTGAGAAACAGTTCATACTCTTGGGGTTTACAATGTGATCAAATATCCTGCAATCCTTATTTTCCATGTCTGGGTTGTCTTTGTGATTGCATACAGCTCACAGCCATGAAAACTTTACTCAAATGACCTTAACCCTGAGAATATAAAGTGCGTTGAGCCCTGAATAAAGCTGACTATTGCATTGGACTTTGGTCTGCCTCATTTATTGGCTCTGTTCTTCTAGATTCCCTCTAGAGTGGTGATAAGTATGTCTGAACATGAATTAGAAGTTGGCTACAAAAGAGGTGAATGGGGACTCTCAAAGAGGTGAGTGAGAATAATGGGGCAGAAACTAGGGAAAGCTTTGACTTTGTTGAGCTTGTGCATCATCCCTTTTAAAGAAATGAACATTCAAATCACATATTAAATATTAAAATCACTACCATTCAATTTCCCACAAGTTGTTTATGATCATAAGCCCTGGTTTCCAGAAGATGGAACTTTAGATGGAGAAGTATGAGACAGAATCTGAAGTAATATTGAACTGGAACATGAACTAGATGAAGTTTTCCTTCAGGCTTATATGGATGATATACTGTTGCCCCCCTCCAAAGAGGAAGAGCTATTCCATATGTAACATGAATCATGATATGCTACTTAAAAATGGGCTTATTTTATCTGAAAAGGTACAATGATTAGACACTGCAATATTTGAGAGTACTGATTACTTGAACAACTGTTAAACTACAAAAAAATGTCCATTAGATAAGACAATTTAAAAATACGTAACTTTCAGAAATTCTTAGGGGATAGTGATTGGATGCATCCTACTTTAGGAGTACCCAATTATGCAGTAACCATATTATTCAAAACTCTAGAAGGTCAGATGTCATTGCACAGTCCTCAGCTATTATCTCAGGGGGCAATGATAGCTATCTGAATCCAGACTAAAAGAGTCATTGGTGTAGCATTTGGATTCTTTTCTGCCTTTAAACCTACTCTTTTCTCTCCCTACTAAATTGTCTCCTATAGGTATTATATAGCACAAGAGAATAAGCCTTTGGAATAGGTCTATTTATACCATAAGGGCTATGAAATGCTAAGTGCCTTCCTTGCTTTTCTTCTTTTGTTTATTTATTATCCCTAACAATCAATGTTTAAGAGTGCTACACAACTCTATGGATTCATTTGTAGATTACCTTAGAAGGATAGGAAATCATTATCCAGCTGTCCAGCAATGGAATTGTCTCATAGAAACTGAATTTATGATTCCAAAATTTTCCAACATTTTCCTATTCCATGGGTAGGTACTTATTTTATTGATGACTCATCTGATTGATGATAAGGAGAGATTCAGGGTCCAAAGAGTCATCAATCAATGCTTCTTCCTCAGCCCAACAGGTGGAACTGTTGTTTGGATTCATCTATTACGATTTACGAACCTTTAAAGAACATTTTAGATTTTGTTTATGTAGTTGGATTGTTTCCAGCAGTAAAAGTTGTTTCAGTTTCATCTTCACATCTTGTTATGCTTATTCCATAGGAACTCCATCTGATCGAAACCCTCACACATCCTTTGTTTATTCCTCATACTCTAACTTCCTGATTAGAAGTTAGTGATACACACTCCAACTTCCCTGATTTTACTGCAGAAGAAAATAAGCAAGACGATGCATTAACTCGCCCTCCCTCCACTTACTCTTCCAGAACAGGAACATCAGCACCTACACACTAATGCTAACAGATTTCATGTACCACATCTTGCTTAGATGAACATGAAAATTGTGCAGGAATGTCCTATTTGTGCTCTCTTTGACTGTCATGGTTGTACAGTTAAGGTTATTCCCAGAGTTAAGAATACTAATGGCAAATGGATATCACTCACTTTGTCCTTGTGCCTTTGATGCCATACCTGCATTTATACATGTTCCAAAATCTCTTCGGACTGTACCTCTATCCCGAGAGAATCCTTCTGTGGTGTGCTCTTCCCTTATACAAACTTTTGCTGCCATGGGAGTGCCTCTTTGTATATAAATAGATGATGTTGTAAAGAAGTTCTTTAGAGAATGGAATATTAATCTTTATAATTCCTTATACTCCTCAAGGCCAGGATATAATTGAAAGATTACATAGAACATTAAAAACAATGATTAAAACATAAAAAGTGGAAACACCAGGTGTATTCTTGCACTTATTTACTCTCAATTTAAAAAAAATTTGCCTCCAGGTGATTTGTGGTTGAGAGCAAAACAAAACAAACAAACAAATAAACAACCCATTTGTCTGCAGAGCTTTCTGAACTGCCTTTAAATAGGCCTATGTGGTTTGAAGAATTTGAGACTTTGAATCCCAGTTGGTTGAAACAAAATTATGAAATGTACATGTCTATCATTGCTGAGTGATCCACTGTATCATTGTGTATTCCTCTTCAGTTACTCTGGCTCCCAGCCATCAAGGAAAATGGTTGAGGGTGAGGAGACAGTGGAAGTCACCAGAAAGATAGCAAATCTGCTGTTAAAGGGTAAAAGTAGACAGTGACCATATCATCAAAAATCAAGCCTAGTTAAGGTCATGTGTACCAAGAGTGAAGAATGTGTAATTAGCACCCAGAACCTGTGTTATCTGACAGTCTTTTTCTGGTGATGCTGTCTGCTCTGGTCTGTGCATCTGCAGTGAGTGTCTCTGAATTCATTTTTCCTCATCATCTGTTGCTACAGGTTGGAGACTGGATGGATCCAGCTCCTGTTCTTTACTAATGACAATATGTTTATGACTGGATCCTGGAAGCATAATAGACTCATTCATTAACCTGAAGGAGGGACTGTGCTTGGTTTTTCCTGGGAATTTGATTCACTTCCATTTGCATAAGACATCATAACATTCATATTTCTATTAAAAGAAAATATGGGCTTATGTTCTATAAGATACCAGAACTACTAATCATGTCAGTCTCATTTTAAGCTATTCTCTAGATTTTTCTGATCAATATAATAATATAACCAATATTACTGGACATAGTTTGGATACCTGTTCCTGGTAGGAAACTATTACATACAGTGCGTTCACAGTTTAATATTATTAATTACATTCATTATTTGCTTATAGGATACTCATGTATTGACAATTAGATTTATCTATAACATCTCAAATCAAAACCACTCTGAATATCCTGTTTTTAAAAATTAAAAAGGGATAGATGGTGGAACATGGTTCAGGAATGGGTGCCACATCACTTCCTACCCTGAATCACTTGTAAATACACATATGCCCACACAGAATAAATACAATAAAAATAAGCAAATAAATAAACAAATGGCTAAGTAAATAAATAAATGTAAGTGTTCTAAGTAGTGAGATTGCAGGCATGAGTTAAGATGCCTATTTTTTTGTCTCTAAAAAGCAACAGACTTCTAGATTTGATCATTTGTGTATTTCCTGAAATGATACAGAATGTAAATGATTCATTTGTCATGAACTCCTCCTCATCACTAATGTAAGTGTGTACATTAATATTGTGTCAGAAACAAAAGGATCTGCAGGGAGGGGGATGCATCAAGTTTAACATATGAGGAGCTGGAGAGATTTCTCAGCTGTTAAGAGCACTGACTGATCTTCCAAAGAATCTGGATTGAAATCCCTACAACCTCAATGACCGCTCACAACTGTCTGTAACTCTAATATCTGACACACTCACAGGGACATTCGTGCCCGCAAGACATCAGTACATCTAAAAACAGTTTAACACATGAAAGGAGACAGGGACTGAGGCTGAAGCTTAGTTTATAGACTGCATGTCTAAGATGCATAGAGCCCTGTGTTCATCCTTAATGTGGCAGAAAGTAGGCAAGGCAGCTCAGGCCTGTCATTGCAGCACTCAGGAGGCAGCAGTGGGAGGCTCTAGAGTTCGAGATTATCCCCAGCTACACAGCTGTGTGTGAGGCCATTTGGTGCTTCCCCTGGTATGGTGAAAAGTCAGATAGCAGCCTGTTGGACCTAATCTTCTCCTCTCATATGGGTTCTGAGGACCAATGTACATTCATCAGACTTGGCTGTGAGAGGCTTTACCATCTAAGCCATCATACCCTGAACCCTGATTCTTTTATTCTTCATTTTTGGGGGGCATTAATTTGAGACATTGAAATTTCCAATTGAGCATCTTTCTCTTGAGACAAGGTTTCTCAGTGTAAGCACGGGCTGCCCTGGAACTCACTCTATAGACTAGGCTGTCCTCAAACTCCCAGAGATCCACCTGCCTCTGCTTCCAGAGTTATGGGATTAAAGGTACCACCACTACTCAGCTGGGTTTTATTTTTATTATGGGCTTGTGTAGTTTGGATAGACCTTGAACAAGACTTTTCTGCCTCCACCTCTCAAGTATGGGCATGATAGTTGTCACTCACCACATCCTGTATGTGGAGAGGCATAGTGAATTCTGGGCCAGCACTACCCACTAAGACCCATCTGAGCTGAGAACATTGATATAGGCGACTTGGTGATGCACAGCTACACACAAACATCCTATTTCAGGTAGTAGAGAAAAGAAAATAGAGGGGAAAGGGGGTGTTATTATTGTTAGTCTACTTCCTGATGCTTAGGGCCATCAAGTTCCTTGGGGCAAATTTGATCTTTGCTGTGAAGATATTAAATTTCTTCCTCCTCTCTTACCAACGGCATCCGGCAACAATAAGCAACATCAGCAGCAGCAGCCACAATCCCTTGGGGTTCTAGCATTTATATACCCTCTGAAGAGTCCCCAGGATTCCAAATGTCACACATATGCAGAAACTCTCTGTAGCTGGCAAAATCACACCCCTGCCAGAACAAAAGGCACATCACAGTCTGCTGCTGTGGACAGTCTGAAGCTATATCCAACACTTGGGATTAAAACAAAAACTTGCTCCCATAACATTTTATGTTTTTAAAGAAAGCAAACATTTCACTATACTGAATCACAGGCCTGTGCCACTAAGCAAGGGAGCTAGAACACAGAGATGCCACTCTGCTTCCTTCCCTCCACCTTCCTTTTCTGCCTCTTCCACCCCCCTTTTCCCTCCATATTCTGTCTCTTCTTCCCCTTCAACTCTCCCTTCTCTTTCCCTTCCTCCCTTATTTTTCCACACCTTTCTTTTGAGGCATGGTCTCTTTTAGCCCAGGCATCATATTAACTATGTAGCTAAGTTGACCATGAACCCCTGTCCCCTCTGCCTTTGTCTACCATGTGCCCCCAGGAGGAGCCTCAGGAGCATTGCCCTGTGCTTGCTTTATATTGAAGCCATCTCCTGTATGGCATTTAGTGAATCCCTTGCCTCCTGGCTCCATCTTGGAGTGCCCATCCTCCTTCAGCATCCCTTTGCCAATTCCTGGGCCTCTTCTCTTCAGGGACATACTTGTGTTTTCTGGGAACATCCCAGTGCACAGACCTACCTCATGGACCATTGACTTCCTTGGGTTTGATTAGGAGGGCTTGCTGGGGACAGGGGAGCATGTAGCAGGTGTACCAGGTTGTGTTTCTGTCTCTGTCCTTTACCCTCACTGCAGGTTCAGATGGACTAGGACATGCAGTACATTATCAGCCAGGTCCTGAAAATGTAGCTGCTGCAGGTGAAGGGCTGCTGAGGGGACAGCTCAGCTGTTCAGCATTGGACCTTCATCTCTGCAAGCTGAAGCCATAGGGACCACCTTTCTAAGTATCAAGGTGAGAAGTGAGAATCATTGTGCACTGGGAGGCTAGCCTGGAGCCTTACTGACATTGACACTATCATGCCACAACTCCTTACACTTTGGTCCTTTGATTCACATCACTCTCCACTTGGCTTGTTATGCCTTCTGATATTCTACGTACACTACAACCATCCATCCAGGAATACAAGCTCACTTTGAGAGGGAGATATAACCAGTGTGGGACCCTGGGTGTGGGGCAGAGGGACTCAGAACACATTTTATTCTTCTGTATCCAAAACAATTACAGCAATAAATATTAGTGTAATGCAATATTTAAGAATGAAAACAACAGCAACAAAAAAATGGAGTGTGACTCAGGGGTGGATATCCCAGAGCCTAGAGTCCCCCAGTGATGGAGCCCTGTCACCACTGTAGAGATAGTGGGATCTGAGAGCATGGAGCTGATTAATGAGGTTTACCAAAGTCTCACACAACCAACAACTTCATTCAGAGCCTCAGTCTATTTATACTCTAAGGGTTGAGAAAGGTCACACGAGTAAAGTTCTCATGGGTTCAAGTTGTTCACAAAGACAAGTAACATGTGGCAAAAACATTTTTCCATAGAGGCATAAACATTTAATTGAATAACAGCATCAAGTAAGAATGAGTAATCTGAATTAAATTTATTCCTACATGCTACATGTTGGAGGAGTGGGGAAATACACTCCAAGAATAATTCTGTGTTTTGAAAAAACTTAGATCACAAGACTTGTTTGCTTGGAGTGTTCTCACAGGCACTCAGATTTTTTCTCATATGACTCAATTCCTGGACTGTGTTCCGACAAGAATAAACCATCAGCTTATGTAAGACCTACCTACTGATCCCAAATGTTGTATCTTTACCTTCTCATCCCAGGTCCTCACCCTGGAACCTCCCTTTTGGGATCCTAATTGCTGGTGTTGTAGGTTCTGTCTCTGCCTCTGTTGGCATTCCTTCTATGCTCTGTCCAACAGCTACCTAGCAACAGCCAGGTAGGTCTAGCTTGCTATAAAAGGGACTTTTATAGCAAGGGACCTTGCTCTCTGACTTTCAGGCTTTCTCTGATTCTCTGACCCCCTTCATATTCTCTCTCTTTCTCTCTCTCTCTCTCTCTCTCTCTCTCTCTCTCTCTCTCTCTCTCTCCCCTCCCCCCTCTCTCCCCCTCCCCCCCCTCTCTCTCCTTCCCACCTCCTCCCTCTCTTTCCATGTGTTTTTGGCCAACCTCTTCTCTCTCTCTCTCTCTCTCTCTCTCTCTCTCTCTCTCTCTCTCTCTCTCTCTCTGCTCTGTCTGTCTCTGCTCTCCCCTCCCTTCCTCTCTTTATATGTGCGGGCTCAGGGTCATGCTCGCTCTGGATTCTCCCAAATGTCTCTACCTCTGGCTATGCTCCCCTCTTTATCTACACAAACCTCTTCTTTATTTAGAAGCAGCAGTCATGTCCACCCTTTTTATTTCTGTTTTTCATTCATCTGGTGCTGAATCCCAGGTTTAGTAAGTAAGGAAGTAGCAGAAGGGTACATCTGTGAAAGCTTATATATGAACTTGTGTATCCTTTATTGTGAGCAAGGCAAACCTGTCTGCCTCTTTAATAAGAGATCTGGTAGTCTTAACTAGTTAACAAATTGACTAATGAGGTAATCTAGTGATAGATTACCTTGGGCTAAGGAGCTACATCTGTTTTCTAGCTGTCAAGCTTAGCTGTCAATGAAGTCAGAAATCTGGGAAGAATCAATTATAATCTAGGAGTCATATAGTAATTAAAATGACAGAGGTTGGTCTATAGTCCACTATGTAAACAGTTTCCAGGTCCCTGTGGTCTCCATGACAACTTGGGCAGAGTCAGTCTGGTCGTCAGGCCCAGAAGATGAAAAGCTTTTTCCTGTTAAGTAAATATGTGTGAAATGAGAAATGACCCACAAGTTAAAATACTATTTGATGGAAAAGACTCATATTTTATTAAAAAAAACCCAAATTCCTTTGTCTTTTTGTAAAGTGTTTTCTTCAAACTCATTAAGATATTGTCACTGTGTCCTTTGTTGGAGTGAGAAGCTGCAGTGTGGAGGGAGTACCTGTTTAGTATTAGTTGATGCAGTGATCCTGAGTCAATATGTGAGTACAAAAGTAATAATTACTGCATCTATTTCATTAGCATGCTTTAAGCCAACTCTCCTGCTTCGTAGGGATTGTTCCTTGGCCAAAACATTGACCTGTGTCTTCATTGGAAGGTTAGACCTGCACCCAGGCCAGAGATTCTGTTCTCTGGTTCATGTTTTTTTTTTTTCTCTTATCAAGATTTTATTACTTCAACTTCCATCCTTCCTAAAACCCCTAGAGTAAGTTAGCTCAGAGATCAGAGGTCCCAAAATACTTTTAGCGTCATTGACCTCTGGTAAGAATGAAACTGCTAGTAGTTCAAGAACGATCACTAGAACTATTAGCAGTTTCATTCTTACCAGAGTATGTTGTATTTCATTTTCATTGAATTTTAGAAAGTCTTTGAATTCTTTCCTTTTTGCTTCTTTAACCCAGTGGTCATTGAGTACAGAGTTGTTCAGTTTCCAGGAGATTTTAGGCTTTCTATTGTTTCTGTTGTTGTTGAAATCCAGCCTTAATCCATGATGATCTAATAAGGTACAAGGGGTTATTTCAATCTTCGTGAATCTGTTAAGGCTTGCTTTGTGACTGACAGTATGGTCAATTATCCTGTCTTGGCAATGCTTAGCAGTTAACTATCTTGTTTCTGTTTGTCCTCTTTAGATAGTATTCTATCTGCAGATAAGCTTAGGGCATTTCTTACCCAGTGGCTAGCTTGCCAAATATGAAACAACTCCATATGGAGGTTATTGATGGTCATCGTTTTCTTTGAAGTGAAATGAGGGTACTTTGAGGAACAAACCTATCTGTTAGTCAAAAGATATTTTTAAAATGAAGTGATTTTAAACATTATATTTTGTGGATCTCGCATGCTTCTGAAGACTATCTATAGCATATCTGAATTGTTATACATTGTTTATTTTTAGCTATTTACTATTTGAATAGCTTTGAAAACATTTTATTATAATTAATAGAACTTAATATGACCATGACTTTGACTACCTGACCATTAACTTGCATTGCTTAATTAACTTAAACAGTTTGAAATAGCAGTTATTAAAAGGATGGAGACTAAGCCTTGTATTCTTAAATAAGTTGCATAGGTACAATACCTATACAAGAGTTGAAGCATAAATATAACATGTTGTAACAAAATTAACCTTAAATTTTGTATCAATATACAATGACTTATACCAATGAAAACCTTAAATCTGAATCAATATACAAAATTCTGTACCAGTGTAAGAAAATAAAACTTCGATTCTACATCAAAATATGAAGATCTCTACCAATGTAAGATGATGGCTATAAAATGCTTTTGTTTAAGAGTAGATTGAATAATCAATCCCTATTTGTTCTATTTAATATATTACTATATCCCCCCTTTTCTCTCAATTTCCTTTCCTTTACCTAAGAAAGAAGGATAGGGAAAAAGAGAAATCCCTGAGTCTAAGCTTTCTATTTTGTGTCTGCCCTGTCCAAGACCATAATTATTTGTAAATTATCCATTAAAACGACAATATATTTGTAATTTATAAAATAACAACAGGCATCCATTCAAACTTAAGAGATTGGGATGACAGACTTCCTATAATTGCTTCCTGCTGAATTGGGGTGAACAATTCCTGTTTGGAGCCCAAAAAGAAATTAGGAAAATGGTTAAGTAAAATAAAGCTCGCTTGAATTATTTGTTGTCCAGTCTTTATGTTTTGAGAAAGATCAAGGCTTAACTGAAGTTTACTGGAATGAACCTAGGTCATCTGGAATCAGCAGTCTTCCTTGAAAGAGTTCTGGAAGCAAGTGTCTAGAAAGTTTATTAGTTGAGGCGGGATCAGGCAGGGAGCTGGAACAGCAGGTCATTTCAGCATCCACAAGGGTGAATTACCAGGGTTGCCCACTTGGTGTTTCTTTCTGTAATATATAAACCTTACAACCAATATTTAGTTCTATAAAGATATTTGTATGGAATGTGTAAGGTGCACAGATAGTAAAGGATGAATTTTTTTTTTTTTTGGTTTGAGCAGGTGAAGAACAACTGTCTTTCTTTACGATTTAGTTTGAACGTTAACCAAATTGCAATATAAATTTTCATTCATGCTGTGTGAAAGGATGGAATGATAAATTTTGAGGACTCTGTAGCCTACAAGCTCTATTGGTTATGTATATCTGAAGTTCTGGCTAGAGACATTTTTATGTCTCAGCCAGCTTTAGAGATGTTTCCATGGAGAGGAATCAGCAAATTATGTTACTTATCCTGTTTGGTCTTCTTGATGTCTTTCTTCCTGTCTGCAACCAAGATCTTTAGGGGATCTTCCCCTATCAAATCTGATCCTTATTACTTTGGAAGGAGTCCAAAGCACTGTTTTGTTTCCTGTTCACACAAATTCAGAGCCTCTCTCCCCAAAATAGCATGTCCTTGGTATAGGAAAAGTGATCAAAGTATATAGATTGATTCAATTTAGCAGCTTCTTTTTATTAAGGTCTGATCTACTTTGATCTCTCTCATAGAGGATTTGTAATACCAGCATAACCACCCAACTTAAAACCACCTTCATTTTAGTAATTAAAATAATTTTAAGCAAAACAATTATTATTTATTGAAATAGAGTTTCTCTATGTAGCCTAAGCTGACATGGATTTGTTTGTAGATTAGGTTGGGCTCAGACTCACAAGAAGCCTTACTGTCCCTGCTTTTATCTACTATCACTGAAATCAAAGTCCTGGAAATATTCATTCATCCATGTATCCTTAAAAACATTTATGCTAGCCTTCCAGTCTGGGCCAGTGTCCTGAGCAGACCTTGGGCTCAAACTCTGCAGCCAGTCCCACAACACCCAGAGGCAGCTCCACTCCCAGGTGCTCTAACACTCTGATGATCATAGTAGGATCATAGGAGGACACAACATCTGCCCCAACACCAGGAATAACTGGGACCAGCTGGACCTAGGCACCCAGGAACTCTGCCCAACCAGTGGCACAGGTTTCTTCCAGTCTGGGCCAGTGCCTGGAGCAGACCCTGGGCACTAACTCTGCAGCCAGTCCCACAACACCCAGAGGAAGCTCTATTCCAAGGCTCTCTAACATACCAGGATCATAGGAACCCAGGATCGCAGAAACATGGTCACACCAGGATCTCAGGGTCCAGGAGGCAGCTTGACTATGAGGATCTCTGACACACCCAGGATCTCAGGATCACAGGATCACAGAATCACAGGATCACAGAATCACAGGGTCAGAGACAGCAGAACTCTGAGGAGTTCTGACATAACCAGGATCACAGGAAAGACAGGCTCCAGTCAGATATAGCAAAGGCAGGTAGCACTACAGGTAATCAGATGGTGGGAGGCAAGCATAAGAACATAAGCAACAGAAATAAAAGTTACTTAGAATCATCAGAACCCAATGCTCCCACAATAGCAAGTCCTGGATACACCATCACAGCAGAAAAGCAAGATTCAGATCTAAAATCACTTCTCATGATGATGATAGAGGACTTTAAGAAGGACATAAACAACTCCCTTAAAGAAATACAGGAGAACACAGGTAAACAGCTAGAAGCCCTTAAAGAGGAAACACAAAGCCCCCTTAAAGAATTACAGGAAAAAACAAACAGGTGAAGAAAATGAACAAAACCATCCAGGATCTAAAAATAGAAATAGAAACAATAAAGAAATAAAAAAGGGAGACAATCCTAGAGTTAGAAAACTTAGGAAAGATATCAGGAGTCATAGATGCAAGCATCATCAACAGAATACAAGAGATAGATGAGAGAATCTCAGGTGCAGAAGATACCATAGGAAACATTGAGACAACAGTCAAAGAAAATGCAAAAAGCAAAAAGCTTCTAACCCAAAACATCCAGGAAATATAGGACACAATGAAAAAACCAAACCTGAGAATAATAGGTATAGAAGAGAGCAAAGATTCCCAAGTTAAAGGGCCAGTAAATATCTTCAACAAAACTATAGAAGAAAATTTCCCTAAACTAAAGAAAGAGATGCCCATGAACATATAAGAAGCCTACACAACTCCAAATAGACTGGACCAGAAAAGAAATTTCTCCTATCACATAATAATCAAAACACCAAATGCAGTAAACAAAGAAAGAATAATAAAAACAGTAAAGGAAAAAGGTCAAATAACATATAAAGGCAGACCTATCAGAATTACACCAGACTTCTCACCAGAGACTATGAAAGCCAAAGGATCCTGGGCAGATGTCATACAGACCTTAAGAGACCACAAATGCCAGCCCAGGCTACTATACCCAGCAAAACTCTCAATCACCATAAATGGAGAAAACAAGATATTTCATGACAAAATCAAATTTACACAATATCGTTCCATAAATCTAACCCAACAAAGGATAATAGATGGAAAACTCCAACACAAGGAGGGAAACTATACCCTAGAAAAAGCAAGAAATTAATCTTTCAATAAACCCAAAAGAAGATAGCCACACAAACATAATTCCACCTCTAACAACAAAAATAACGGGAAGGAACAATCACTTTTCCTTAATATCTCTTAACATTAATGGACTCAGTTCTCTAGTAAAAGCCATAGACTAACAGACTGGCTACATAAACGGGACCCAGCATTTTGCTGCATACAGGAAACACACCTCAGTGACAAAGTCAGACACTACCTCAGAGTAAAAGGTTGGAAAACAATTTTCTAAGCAAATGGTCCAAAGAAACAAGCTGGAGTAGCCATTCTAATATTGAATACAATCAACTTTCAACCAAAAGTTATCAAAAAGATAAGGAAGGGTACTTCATACTCATCAAAGGAAAAATCTACCAAGATGAACTCTCAATTCTGAACATCTATGTTCCAAATGCTGATAGCAGCAGGGGATTAAGAAAATAGCTTCATTACTTGGGCTCTTTTCTCTTTGGCTCAAGGGCCCTTTGCTGGCCAGGCAAGTGGCTGAGAATTTAACTCTTCATGAGCCAGAGAGAAAAGGAAAGAAAAAAAGAAAGAGAGAGAGAGAGAGAGAGAGAGAGAGAGAGAGAGAGAGAGAGAGAGAGAGAGAGAGAGAGAGAGAGAAGGAAAAGAAAGAAGGAGGGAAGGAAGGAAGAAAGAACAAATGAAAGAAAGAAAGAAAGAGAAAGTTAGATACACACAGACACGTGCATACTGGGTAAACCTGAAAAGGGACGCATTTAACAATTTGATTGCTTTCAGCTTTTTATAGCTTTTCAAACAAAAAGCTCTCTATGTAAGAAAAGGTAGAGGTATCATGAGGTATAGTGGATAAAATGTTACATAAAAAGGGACTTAAAGAAGGATGTCTCAGTGTTTCATTTTATAAGGCTATTGTAAGTTCAAAGTGACAGTTTCACATGGCCTTGCTTTATCTTAGTGCACACCTGTAGTGTTATCCTTGGACCTGACCTAGAATGAATGTTTTTTCTTGATCACAACTCTGTCCTGAGCCTATTTCTCGTCTCAGTGCAGTTTATGAAAGTTCATTGTATTCCTTATTATATAGCCTTTACTTATCCTATGAAGAGGGGTCACAACAAAAACCATCTCCTTAAACTTTCTTCCTATAGTTATCTGAAACAAACCAGGGATTTTATAAAGTCATTAATTCACCTAAACAACATTAATTCATGAAAGTTAATCTTCATATTGCTCTATAGGAAATTTACACAATAGGAGGTAATCACAGCAGACTACAGGTAGTGAGGACCTCCCAGGGTTGATTTACACCAAGACAAATAACTGAGGAGTATGGCAATGGCAAACATGAGAAAGCACCACATAGCAAGAAACAATCCTGGGATGAAGTCCCTGGGGCTGTGTCCTACCAGAGTGTACTCATTGCAGTGAAGCAAGACAATGGGTCATCTCCAGGGATCTTACTTGCCCACTGCAGCTCTTCCTCTATGGTCTCATCCAGAACCTGCACATTTTTAGTAGACCATCCTCTGACAAACTCACCAGCCAATCATTCAAACAGTCTTTTGATACCTTTTTGAAAAAACAAAAAGCAAACCTTCCTTAATAAACCTAGAATCTCCATTCAGAGGGCCTACATCAATACATTCAGCCTGAACCAGATTTATGTTTCTTTCACCATTACCTAACACACTTAAAATACATTCTCACAAATTAGCAAACTAAGTTCTTTAGTGGTATAGGGCAGATTCTCATAACCTACACACATTCTACTTCCCACCCATGACTCTGCTTTGCCTTAACTCTGGTTATATGTGAGAGGCAAATATTAGTCTGCCCTTAGGAACATCAATATTCTTTGGCCTGGCATTTTTTCCATAGAAAGTCAATGATATTTAGTAGACAATAAAGAATTAATCTCCTTAGTCAACTGTGAAAAGGGCAATATATCAAGGTGTTGGAATGAGGGTACTATTTCATGTTTTTCAGGTGGAAAAAAAACCCATGAGAATCTGAGGGCTCAAAGTCCTCAGCTTCAGTTGGGTCCTTCCACACATCCTCATTCCAAGTAACAGGATTCCACTTTTTCCCCCCAGTTAAAGCCCTTACTTTAACTGCTCACACCCTTAAGGACTTGGATTCTCATTGGAATTCAGCCGTCTTTATTGAGGTTCAATTTACACAACTAAAACTCACCATTTTAAATGATTTGACTCATCATTGACACTACCTTATGTAGCCATCACAGCTATCTATACTTTAAATACCATGGGAGTACATGAGAACTTATCTTTAAAAACAAACGTTTTCAAGTAGCAATGACACACTTCTATCACTGCACTAGATGCAGTAGGACCTGGGAAAACTAAATTGGTCAGTGAGGTGCACAAAGACTCATGCGATAGACAACCTTATGCAGGGTTCAGGCAGTTTATGCTCTACAGGTTAAGAAAGCTCATGAGTAAAGTTCTCATGAGTTCAAGATCTATGCCATCACAGGACATATCAGGCTTGAAAAACATGTTTTGTCTATGGAGCATATAAAGGAATCTTCAAACATTTAATTGAATAATATCAACAAGCAGTTATGAAAAATTATATGTAGCCAGACTTCTATTTGTCATGCCTGAGAGAAGCACAAAAACATTACAAGAACAATTCTGTTTTGAAGAAACTGAGATCAAAGTACCTTGTCTTGTTTTCTTGTGGTGCTCCCAAAAGCACTAATAATTCTCTGGTTTTGCATTTCTGCCTCACAGCTGGTGTGTGTCAGGTTCATAGGTTGCCAACATGCAAAAAAACAGTCTAAAATAGGGGTATAAACCTTTGTTTCTCCGGATGAGAAATGGAAGGGACTGGGACAGAGGCTGTGGGCCAAACTCTGGCCACTGTGAGGTGTTGAGAATGGGGTCCATAGCCTTCAATAAGCCTGGAGTGGGAAGAATCTGGCTTAGCTCAGAGTGAGTTCCAGGAGTGCAGAGGGGCCTTCTGTGGGAGACGTAGGCACAGCTCTTTATGATGAAGGCCTCTCCCCACAGAAGTCCTTTATGGAGACATTCCTTGCTTGTCCAAATTGCTTTATTCATGGAGGATAAGGATACATATGACTTTCTCAGGGTGAACCAGAGATTAAATACCTTTTACTCATTGACTAAATACTTGGGACCCTAGATAGAGGTATCTATTAACATGGACTCTAGGCTCTATGTTACATGACTGGTTGTCATGGTCCTCTTAGTGGGGTGTTATGATCTTGTGCTCCAGAACAGCAATCTAGTTGGGAGTTAGTCTGAACTCCTGCCATTCTCAATTATGAGTTTTAACTTTGCTACTATCTTACTAGCTCTTCTGTCTGATTGCATGGACCACTGCCCCACAGAATTCTCCTCACATGACTCAGTTCCCAAACTGTGTTCACTCCATTTTTTTCAGGTAGTCAACAGACTGGTGGCTAATGGGGATATGGGAATGGGAATTGTTAAAAAACTGTTATATGAGAATGCTAATTCTGCATACCAGACTGCCACCCATCCTTTTAGGAAAAAAATAGAGATATTGATCACATCTGCTTCTGTGTTGATATTGGCATTAATATTCACACGTATTCTCTCTGGTCACTGCCCTCCAATGCCAAAAGGTACCTTAATTATTGGCAGCCATCCAACAAGAAAAAAAATGAATAAAAATAATGGCAATGGATCTTTAAATATGGTCATTCTGGACATTTTAACTGACAATGTCTACAAAGCTCAGGTATTAATGGCTAAAATTTCCAGGTTTATACTCACTGTAAACAAGGAAATTGATAGGGGAAATGAGTGTAGATCCCTGAATGGTAGTGAAGAATGACCTTTTATTTATTTATTTATTTATATTTTTATTTCTTCATAAAAACTGGATGAAGGCCTCAGACTTATCTTCAGAAGTGAATGCCACCCCAACAACCACTCTTAGTGGCCATCACTCCCATGCACGAAAACTTTCCAGGAAAATTTTATACAGCTCCAGACGAGATCTCAGTCTCAACTCCAGATACATATTAACACAAGAAAGGGAGGTTCAGGCCATGCCTACTGGGATATTTGGGCCTTTTGCCACAAGGAGTGTCTGGGTTGATAACAGGCAAAAGTAATATGACCATACAGGGCTCACCTTCTTTTCCAGGAACTATAGAATGATATTATATTAGTGAGATTAAATCTATGGTTTCTGATCCTATTGGCAACCAAACTTTAGGAAAAGGACAATGTATTGCTCAACTGTTGTTGAGCAATGTTTATTTGGGAAAAGTCTGTTTAGGAATGTGGCACAGAATGTTTTTAGATCCTCAGATGTTTACTGGATGGAATTATTAAAGAGGGACCCACCAGGCCTCTATGGATAGCTGGTAAGAAATTTGAGTGATTGCTAGACATTGGTGCCAATATTTCACTTCTTTCCTATCAATCTTGGTGGCCTTCCCACTGGCCTATTCATGGCACCCAAGCAGATCTCTGATGAGTAGGAGTTTCCCATGGGCCTCAAAAAGTTCCAAAATTCTTAATTGGAAAACTGATGAGGGTTAATCAGGTTCCTTCCAGGCATATGTGCTGTGGCAGCTAGCAGTTAATTTTTGAGGAAATGTTCTTTAAAGCCTAGGTATGTTATCTGTTTGTGCCTAATACCCCTGCTGAACAGATGATGTTCTCACAAGGGTCAGCTGCTGGAAAGAGTCTGAGAAAAAGAGTTGCAAGAAATAACTGAAATTTGAAATCCCATTCTAAAAACAGACAAGATTTGGGGTATTTTTGCTAGGAGCTGCTGAAGATTATCATGGTAACCCATGTAACCTGGTTTTCTGAGGATCCCATCTGAGTATATAAGTGGCCCCGTAAAAAGTAAAAGATACTGGTCTGAAAATCTCAAATGATTTCCAAAAAAAAAAAAAAAAAAACCAAAAAACAGCTAGGGGATTTGACTTGAGTTAAACCTATGCTAAAAATTCCCACAGCACAACTGCAACCTTTATTTGATGTTAAGGGGAATTATAATCCGTCATCGTCTAAAGAATGCACTGAACCTGCATGTATAGTATTATAACAGGATGAAAATGCACTTAGGAATACTCAGGTTCAGCATATCTCATATCTCTATACTGTTCCTGCATTATTAGCTATACTTTCTCACAGTATGACTATGGAATTGCTTTGTGGTAACAGGGCAATAGAATGGATACATTTTTCTATTAGTTCAAAAAAGTTTTCACTCTATATTAGTCTGTGGTTTCTGGACCAATAATTCTGGGCAGGTTTCAGACAAAACAATTATTTGGTCAAGAACCAATAAAAAATTTTATTCTTCTCTGTCTCCCTGAGCTGCTTGCAGAAAGCAGGCCAGGGCAGGCTTTTGCTGAGCCTCTGCCCCGTAGCCTTTGCTGGACTCGGCCCCTAGGTGCTTCACCTCAGGCTGGCAGAGCCAGGGAAGGGAGCCCTAGGGCAGAGATGGACATCGTTGTCAGCCAGGAATATGGACACAGCAGTGCTCCCACCCAGCTCCTAGGCTGCCGAGATGGCAGCTGCTGGTGCCCGAGGCCTGTGGGCCACCTACCACCAACTCATGGATAAAGTGGACTTGTTGCTGCCAAAGAAATTGAGGCCGCTTTACCACCTGGCAGGCCCCAGAACAGTTTTTTCCTAGGCTCCGATAATGAAATGGGGATTGGTATGTGCTGGATTAGCTGACATGGTCAGACCTACAGAGAAACTCAGCGCAGCTCATTCCACTGTGCTGATGGCTACAGGGTTTATTTGGTCAAGATACTCACTTATAATTATACCAAAAAATTGGAGTTTGTTCACTGTTAATTTCTTTGTGGGGTCAGCAGGAGCCTCTCAGCTGTTTAGGATTTGGAGATATAATCAAGAACTCAAAGGGAATCCAGTAAGAGTTCCTGATCGCCTGAACATCCTAGCTGTAGACAGAAACATTGGAATCTAGTATATTTGATTACTGATAAGGTAACTATTCTGATAACACTGGAAAAGAAGGAAAACAAAATCTAACTGTAGATAATAGCTAGCACTTGACTTCACAAAAAAATAAAGCAAACTTTCAGTAACTGTCTGTCTTTACGTATGCCTCAAGGGACTGCTTGTGGATGGCACCAACATTGTTTTCTACCATTTGTCCATAATAAACCGTCCTTATGATAAAAACAGCTGTAAACTTTAGTGAATGTTTCCGAGGATGTAGCACTGGCTTTTTCCACATATCCCTTTCAAGTTGATAGTTTCCTTTCAGTGAACCTATTGATTTGCATAAAAACAGGTTAGTCTATTTCCTAGATGTTCCAGGCTTCAGCAGATACTTTCTGCACAAGTAGTATTTATAGATGCTACAAAAGTGGATAAGGGTACCCTGATTTCTAGAGAAACTTCACTGATTTTTACATACTCAGGTTCTTCAATGAAACAGAATTACACATGACTTACATTGCTTTACAATGTTATGCTCAATATCTGAACATATATTCTGGTTCAAAATATAAAGTCCGAGTGTTGCAATGTGTAGAAAAAACATGGATCATTTCATTGGACACCTCTATTCTTGATTCACTATACATATGCACCACTCCATCTAGATCACATAGGTTTTTAAAATGACCTATCTTTGAAGTAGAGAATGAGAGGATAATGTAAGATTTAAACAGGAACCCTAAGTGCTCTGAACGTAATACTTCTTGGAACTTTACAATGCATTAATTACAATGGGTAAATAATGTCTTATGCTCTCAATATTTTGGTTAATTTCTTTGCTTTGTTAATTTCATCTTTTTAAAATTTCTAAACTGTGTGTTTACACATGTACCATGGTGTACATATACTAGTTAGTGAACAACTTACAGGTGTCTATTCTCTAGTTTCTCTATGTGCAAAATAGAGACCACACCAATCTAGTTAAATTTGGCAACAAGTAACCTAAACTGGTGAGAGAACTCATTGGCTTTATTTCAATTTCAACAATATTTATGTTACAATCTGGTGTGTTGGTATGTATAAAACCCAAGTATATTATTCAGAGAAAAACTTCCATGAGTAATGTAGTTATTGAAGAGAATGAAGTCAGGTCAACAAGCTTAGCAACAACCACCTTCACTCCCTAAGATAATTCTCTGCTATTCATTTGTGATTCTGAGAAAATGTTAAGAACAAGTATATTTTCCTTAGTATAAACTTGTGTAATACAAAAAATAATGACAACATAAATAACATTTTCATTTACACAGATTTTACTATTTAAATTGTGATGAGACAATGGGTTCTGTTATTCTTAGATGACAACACGTTTGCAGTTTGAAAAGGAGACAGCATTTTAATGATGTAATAGTTGTACTGTTACTCAAAAACCAGTGAGAGAACTTAGTGGAGAGAGTGAATATGGTTTGAAATACTATATCTCATTTACTATCCTTCAGGGGAATTTTCTTCTTTGTCTGTATGCTTTCTTTCATGCTTTTGAAGGGTACCAAGATGTGCAAAGGATATACCACATTTCTTACATTCAAAGAGTTTCTCTCCAGTATGATTTTTTTCATGCATGTGAAGGCTACTGCGATATGAAAAGGTTTTACAACAATGCTTACATTGAAAGGGTTTCTCTCCAGTATGAATTCTTTCATGTATTTGAAGATAGCTGGAACAGGCAAAGGTTTTACCACACTGGTTACATTCGTAAGGCTTCTCTCCAGTATGACTTGTTTCATGTAGTCTAAGACTACTGCGATATGCAAAGGCTTTACCACATTGATTACATTCATAAGGCTTCTCTCCAGTATGAATCCTTTCATGCCTTTGAAGATGACTGTGATATGCAAAGGCTTTACCACATTGATTGCATTTATAGGGTTTCTCTCCAGTATGAATTCTTTCATGCATTTTAACATGGCTGTTACGTGCAAAGGTTTTACCACATTGACTGCATTTATATGGTTTCTCTCCAGTATGAATTCTTTCATGTATTTGCCGGGTACTGTGACATGTAAAGGCTTTACCACAATGATTACATTCATAGGGTTTCTCTCCAGTGTGCGTTCTTTCATGCTTGTGAAGACTATTGCTATATGCAAAGGCTTTCCCACATTGATGACACTTATAGGGTTGCTCACCAGTATGAATTCTCTCATGTATTTGAAGATTACCATTACATGCAAAGGCTTTACCACACTGACTGCATTCATAGGGTTTCTCACCAGTGTGAGTTCTTTGATGCTTGTGAAAATGACTTTTATATGCAAAAAATTTACCACACTGATTACATTCATAGGGTTTCTTTCTAGTATGAATTCTTTCATGTATTTGAAGGTAATTAGGACATGCAAAGGTTTTACCACATTGATGATATTCATACCTTGTGTCCCTAGTATTCATCCTACATATCTGATGATTACTGTGAAATGTAACGTCTTTATCTCCTTCATTATATTCATAGGATGTTATTTTGGAACTAGTTCTTTGGTGTAATTGTAAAGAGGCCTTATCACATTGAATATAATCATAGAGATACTCTTCATTGTAGGCTGTGTTCTGTATTTGAAGATACCTGTGATAGTTAAAACTTTTACTGCTTGGCTCACATCCATCATGCCCTTTTCCTATATGACTTATTTTACATCTTTGAAGAGAAAAAGAAGAACTGAGATCTTTACCACACTGATCGCAGTCATAACATTTTCCTATAGTGTGAGTCACACTACATATGCAAAGTAAACCAGGACGGACAGGAGATTTTCCATACTCCTTGTATTCATAAGGCTTTTCTCCAATGGGAGTATTTTGATGAATTCCCATTGAAGCTGGAAAACCATTTACTTGTAAACTTATATCACATTCACCATGTCTTCTCATAGTGGGGATGACTACATATCTTCTAATTGTTTTGGGAAAGAGAGAGGTGTACTGCTTCTTCCCATAGCCCTTTGCTTTACAGGTACTATATTGAGAAGAGTTGAAATACCTATTAAAAGAAGAATAACAAATAAAAGATTTTCATGTTGTATTCGTACAGTTTAATTAATGCTCTGTTCCTCATAGATGCATGGTATAGGGATTCAAGTTTCGACACCACAACAATCTTCTTAACTCTTATAAACTGCTGTCTACCTACACTGCACTAAGTCACTACAAGTATATGAGTAACACTAGCTTTCCTGATTCATTTGTAACAGGTCTTGGACATACACTAATACCCTAATCAATGTGTATGTCATTTATGATATTTCAATGGAATAAAATTAAGTAGATAGACACTTATACAAAAGGGTTCTTATGAGGCTATGATTAAAACTGTGACATCTTCTAAGGCTTTGGTTTCTTCTCTTGTTTCTTATTGGGCTACTAATTAGCTATGTGAGATTGAACTGTTTGGTATGTGTACTGGCTGGTTTTGTGTGTCAACTTGACACAAGCTGGGGTTATCACAGAGAAAGGAGATTCAGTTGGGGAAATGCCTCTATGAGATCCACCTGTAAGGCATTTTCTCAATTAGTGATCAAGGTGGGAAGGCCCCTTGTGGGTGGGACCATCTCTGGGCTGGTAGTCTTGGGTTCTATAAGAAAGCAGGATGAGCAAGCCAGTAAGTAACAGCCCTCCATGGCCTCTGCATCAGCTCCTGCTTCTTGACCTGCTTGAGTTCTAGTCCTGACTTCCTTTGGTGATGAACAGCAGTATGGAAGTGTAAGACAAACCCCTTCCTCCCCAACTTGCTTCTTGGTAGTGATGTTTTGTACAGGAATAGAAACCCTAAGACAGTGTGTAAGAATTTAAAACTCCTCACAAAACTGTGCTTACATTATTTTTTTCTTCATTAAAACTTCAGGGTACATTATAAATATCTTCAGAGGTACATTATGTATCAGCTTCCACATGAAAATTACCTTCCATGTCTTCTAGAACTTTGACAACATTCTTCACTATTGTGGTCTTCCCATTCATAGCCTAAAATATAGAACCAGAAAATGTATGAGATACTTTTGGAAATTATGTAAAATTTAAATTATTGTCTTCACTGAACCTTGTAACAATGCTTAATTTATTCACCACATTCTTAATTTTTTTCACAATCAAAATTACAGAAGAGCACTCACTTCTAAGAAAGGTTTGTTTCCCTAAGTTATGAAGTGAAGGAAATTCCATGTCATTACCTATACAAGTAAGGTTCCAGTAGGTTTCCAGCATGACATCTTTGTAGAGACTCTTCTGAGAAGGATTCAGTAAAGCCCACTCTTCCTGAGAGAAGTTCACATGTACATCCATAAAAGTCACTGCATCCTAAAGCATATCACATATATGTATATATAGAGAGCATAAATGCAAATATATGCAATATATTTATACACATACACAAAAACACATAATATAAATGGCGATTCTGGAGAAAGGTATGCCTGCACCAGGGAGCCCACAGCCTCCTGTCTCCCAGGAGGTCTGCCCTAACCAGGAGCAAAGGTGAACTGCACAGAGTCCAGTGTGTATGAGTTCTATCCTGCTCTGCCTGAGTCCCATTGCCCTTCTGGTCTGCACCTCCACCTGCACCCACGGCAGACTGCCATGCCTGGTCCCACCTCCCACCTGACAGCTTGCCTGTTTTCCAGGAAGTCTGCCCTAACAAGGGACACAGGAGGATGTCTCTAATCAGGGACACAGGAGGCCTGCTCTAACCAGAGACAGTACTGCCTGCCTCCCAGGAGGCATGCTCTAATCTGAGACCCCCAGACCAGTTAACACTAGCGATAACCAGATGGTGAAAGGTAAGCACAATAACAAAAGCAACAGAAGACAATGACATGTGGCACCATCAGAACCCAGTTCTCCTACCATGGCAAGCCCTGGAAACCCTAACACAGCTGAGGAGCAAGATTCTGACCTAAAATTCCATCTCATGAAGATGATAGAGGCCTTTAAGGAGGATATAAATAACTAGGAAAACAGCCCATCTGTCTCCCAGGAGGTTTGTCATAATGTCATAACCAGGAACACAAATTGACATGCCTGCTTGCAGACCCCAAAGCTAGCCTATCTTCCAGAAGGTCTGATCTAACTAGGGACACAAGGACACAGGAATACAGTAGGCCTGCTCTAATCAGGTCACACAGCTCTACCTGCCTCCAAGGAGGCCTGCTGCAGTCTGAGAAACCCAAACCAGTTAAAACCAGAGATAAACAGATGGCAAAAGGCAAGCACAAGAACATAAGTAAAGGTATGAATGAAAGGTCTTTCCATAAGGAATGGTAAACAGTCCTACCTAGGGACAGTATTTTGTACAGCAGCCATTAGAGATAATTTGTAAACAGTTTCCTCAGTCTATAGTTTACCATTATATGGGTGATACCCTGCCTGCTGATTCAGATGCAAATACCGTAGAAAAAAAGTATTTGATTCAGAGAATTTTGCCTTCTTGGGAATTACAAATTGCTCCTGAAGAAATATAAAGTAGAGATTCTATTAACTGTCTAGGATATAAGGTAGGTCTACAGAAAATTTGACCACAGAAGGAATAAATCAGGAGATAACACTTCGTGATTTTAAAAAATTGTTGAGAAATAGTAAATGGCTAAGACTCAGAATTGGATTAACAATTCAAGAGCTAAGTAATTTATTTCAAACCTTACAAAGTGATTATGACTTGGATAGTCCAAGAAAACTATCAGGTGAAACTGAAACATAGTTGGCTGTGGTAGAAAAGAAATCACAGGATGCCCATGTATGCTCTTTAGATCCAAAGCTGAGTTGTATTTTAGTTCTTTTGCCTTCTATTTATTCTCCTATAGGAATTTTTATGCAGAGAGAAGATAATATCTTAGAATGGGTATTTTTACCACACCAGCAGAGTAAAAAAAATTAAAGACCTATGTAGAAACGGTTTCTGAATTGATTCTGATAGGAAAAATGAGAGTTTACTGATTTGCAGGAATAGACCCAGCATAAATTGCAATACACTTTTTACTAATGCTGAAAAGGACTCATTACAGTCAGAAAATGAACGCTGGCAAGGAGCCTGCAATACTCTTGTGGGGGAGAGATTAACAACAAGAGACTTCAGTTTACAAAAGGAACTAATTGGATTATTATAACCATGTGTTTTTCCACCCTCATCCCTGCACCCAATATAACAACTCTAAAACATTATTATTTCATATGCCTAGGCCAAATTTTCTGACTAGCTCATAACTTAATATCACATCTATTCTATTCCATTCTTTTTTTTTTTTTTTTTTTTTGGTTTTTCAAGACAGGGTTTCTCTGTATAGCCCTGGCTGACCTGGAACTCACTTTGTAGACCAGGCTGGCCTCGAACTCAGAAATCCACCTGCTTCTGCCTCCCAAGTGCTGGGATTAAAGGCATGCGCCACCACGCCTGGTTTTTTCCATTTATTCTATTCTATATATGCCATATGTCCAGTTACCTTTCCTAAGTTTCATGCATCCGACTTCCTCAGAGTCCAAGGCAAATCTCTTTCTGATTATCTTCCACAATTCCAATCTCTCTCTGCCAGTTGTCTCGCCTTCTACTTTCTGCCTCAGCTAATAAAGCCATCAGGTGTTTACTGACCAGGTGATGCTTCCACACAGCACGCAAGAGATTCTCTTTACATTTCTCTCTTTTTAGTCCAATAAAAGGCTCTTTTCCTAACATCAATAAATTATATACAATAAAAACAATTATAAAACCTATCAGGTAAGATTTACATTCACAATGTCCAGTCCATCTGTATTTGGCAGCCTTGGAGAAAGTATGTTACCATTTATCCTATCTTGGTGAGTTCAAAGTTCTGCACCTAACCATTTTCTATCATAACCTGCATTACCAACCTAAAAACATCTTCAGAGACCTTAAAATACTTTCTTAAATCCTATAAAACTTCAGTTTGTATGTGAGACTACAACTATCTAGTCTTCAACCCCATCAGAGACCTGAGAAGGAATACATACTACCTAAGTATGGAGGAATTGTAGGCAAGCAGCTTCCAAAACCATAGAAATAACAGAGCTAGGTAGCTGACTAGACAGTTCCTCAAAATTTCTCTATAATGTTGGAACATCCATCTTTACCCTTCTGGATCAGTATATTTTTGTGATGCAGAACTTATGAAAAACTGCTTACCTTGTCTTTACAAAGCTGGGCAAAAGAAAAAAAAAAGAGTCTTATATTGGATTAAAAGGAGATGTTGGGGTGATCTTTTTGTGCACTGTGTATGGCTGTATAGTGTTTTGTAAGCCCTTCACCCAACACCTTCTGGTTTGGTTTAATAAAGAGCTGAATGGGTAACAGCTGAGCAGGAGAGGATAGGCAGAACTTCCAGCAGAGATAGAAACTCAGGGAAAGAATCAAGATTGGGAAGACTCACCAGTGAGAGTTGGAGGAGTTGGACATATGAAACTGAGGCAAGAAAATGAGCCATGTAGCAGAACATAGATTAACATAAATGGGTTAATTTAATTTATAAGACCTAGTTGGAAACAAGAGTAAGCTAAGGCCCAACGTTTTGATAAAAAATAAAAGGTCTCTTTGTCATTGTTTGGAAGCTGACAGTTCAAAGAATGTCCATATGGTTATAAAGCTGGAGCTTTCTTCCAGGATGCTACATTGAGGCATGGTTTCTGTTCAAAGCAGGAAAGAGAGACTGGGATGAGGGTGCGGGTAAACACAGTCCTGATATATCCTAATATCCACAGTGATATGTCCTAATATCCACAGTGATATGTCCTAATATCCATAGTACCTGCATATTCTCCTCCATATTTCATTTCCCTTAGTGTAACTGAGTGATCATCTACAAAGAGCACACTAAGGCCTGTACAGGAGATAGTAGCTTGTCCAAGGCCATACCACCCATAGAAAGCCAAAATCCTAATTCACCAAAAGTCAAATGCAGCAAATATGTATTCATTCATGTATTCTTGAGTCTATCCTTTGCCATATAGCCAAGCTCTCTGTTCAAGCTCTTACTCCCCATTGCCCAGCCTGCTAAGTATTGAGATTTTAGGCCTAAGTAACAATGCCAGGACAAGAAATGTTAAACTAGTATCTACCAGAAACCAGTCTTTGAATAGACTGCTTATGAGTCTATGAGACAGAATATGCTGCTACTGTTTGGATAGTTAGTAAAGAAACAGATGGGAACAGGAGGGTAGTGATGATGTGTCTATCTTAGGGTTTCTATGGCCATAATAAACACACGAACAAAAGCAACTTGAGTATCTGTTTCTTGGGCTTACACTTCCACAGCATAGTTCATCATTAAAGGAAGTCAGGAAAGTAACTCAAGCAGGGTAAGCATCTAGAGGCAGGAGCTGATATATAGGTGATGGAGGGTGTGACTTGCTCAGCCTTCTTTCTTACACAATGCAGGACCACCAATCCAGGAATAGCTCCACCCCTGATGGGTTGGGCCCTCCCCACCAATCACTAATTAAGAAAATACCATACAGACTTGCCTGCAACCTGATCTTATGAAGTCATTTTCTGAATTGAGACTTCCTTCTTTCAGATGACTGTAGTTTGTGTCAAATTCACATAAAAATAACACTCAAAGAAAATGTAAAAAGCAAAAAGCTCCTCACCCAAAACATCCAGGAAATCCAGGACACAATGAGAAGATGAAACCTAAGCATAATAGGTATAGAAGAGATTGAAGATTCCCAATTGAAAAGGACGAGCAAATATCTTCAACAAAACTATAGAAGAAAACTTCCCTAACCTAAAGAGATGCCCATGAACATACAAGAAGTCTACAGAACTCCAAATAGATTGGACCAGAAAAGAAATTTCTGCTGTCACATAATAATCATAAAAAAAGAATATTAAAAGCAGTAAGGTAAAAAGGTCAAGTAAAGGCAAACCTACCAGAATTACACCAGACTTTTCACTAGAGACTATGAAAGCTAGAAGATCGTGGGCAGATGTCATATAGACCCTAAGAGAACATAAATGCCAGCCCAGGCTACTATACTCAGCCAAACTCTTAAATTACTATAGATGGAGAACCGAAGATATTCCATGACAAAACCAAATTTACACAATATCTCTCCATAAATCCAGCCCTACAAGGGATAACAGATGGAAAACTCCAATACAAGAAGGGAAACTATACACTAGAAAAAGCAAGAAAGTAATCTTTCAACAAACCCAAAAGAAGATAGCCACATGAACAGAATTCCACCTCAAACAACAAAATATAACAGGGACAATCACTATTCGTTAATATCTCTTAACATCTTTTAAATCAACGGATTCAGTTCCCCAATAAAAAGACATAAACTAACAGACTGGACATGTAATTAGGATGCAACATTTTGCTGCATATAGGAAATACACCTCAGTGACAAAACAGACACTACCTCAGAGTAAAGGGCTAGAAAACAATTTTCCAAGCAAATGGTCCCAAGAAACAACTGGAGCAGTCATTCTAATATTGAATAAAATTGACTTTCAATCAAAAGTTATCAAAAAAGATAAGGAAGGACCAATCATACTCATCAAAGGAAGAATCTACCAATAAGAACTCTCAATTCTGAACATCTAATGCTCCAAATGCAAGGGCACCCACATTCATAAAAGAAACATTACTAAAGCTCAGCACACATCACACCCCACACAATAATAGTGGGAGACTTCAACAGCCTGCTCTCATCAATGGACAGATCATGGAGACAGAAACTAAACAGAGACACAGTGACACCAACAGAAGTTATGGACCAAATGGATTTAACAGATATCTATAGAACATTTTATCCTAAAACAAAAGGATATACCTTCTTCTCAGCATGTCATGGTTACCTTTTCCAAAACTGACCATATAATCAGTCACAATACAAGCCACAAGAGATACAAGAAGATTGAAATGATCCAATGCATCCTATCAGCTCACCACAGACTAAGGCTGGTCTTGAATAACAACAAAAACAACAGAAAGTCCAAACACACATGGAAGCTGAACAATGCCCTACTCAATACTTGGTCAAGGAAGAAATATAGAAATTAAAGACTTTTTAGAATTTAATGAAAAGGAAGGCAGACCATACTCAAACTTATAGGACACAATGAAAGCAGTACTAGGAGGAAAAGACTTAGCTCTGAGTGCCTCATAAAGAAACTAGAGAGAGCTTACACTAGCAGCTTGAAAACTCACCTGAAAGCTCTAGAACAAAAAGAAGTAAATACACCCAAGAGGAGTAGAGGGTAGGAAATAATCAAACCCAGGGCTGAAATCAACCAAGTGCAAACAAGAAGAACTATACAAAGAATCAACAAAACCAGGAGCTGCTTCTTTGAGAAAATCAACAAGATAAACCCTTAGCCAGACTAACCAGAGGGCACAGAGACAGTATCCAAATTAACAAAATCAGAAATAAAAAGGTAGACATAACAACAGAAACTGAGGAAATTAAAAAAATCATCAGATCCTTCTATAAAAGCCTATACTCAACAAAACTGGAAAACCTGGATGAAATGGACAATCTTCTAGACAGATACCAAATACCAAAGTTAAACCAGGATCAGATAAACCATCTAAACAGTTCCATATCATCTAAAGAAATAAAAACAGTCATCATTAAAAGTCTCCTAACCAGTTAAAAGAGCCTAGGACCAGATGGTTTTAGTGAAGAATTCTATCAGACCTTCAAAGAAGACCTAATTCCAAGACTCCTCAAACTATTCCACAAAATAGAAACAGAAGGAACACTATCCAGTTTTGTTCTACGAAGCCACAGTTATGCTGATACCAAAAACCACAAAAAGACCCAACAAAGAAAGAGAACTTCAGACCAATTTCCTTTATGAATATTGATGCAGAAGTACTCAACAAAATTCTCACAAACTGAATCCAAGAACATATCAAAACAATCCTTCACCATGATCAAGTAGGCTTCATCCCAGAGATGCAGGAATGGTTCAATATACAGAAATCCATCAACTTAATCCACTATATAAACAAACTCAAAGACAAAAACCACATGATCATCTCGTTAGATGCTGAGAAAGCATTTGACAAAATCCAACACCCATTCATGATAAAAGTCTTGGAAAGATCAGGAATTCAAGGCCCATACCTAAACATAGTAAAAGGAATATACAGCAAACCAGTAGCCAACATCAAACTAAATGGAGAGAAGCTGGAAGCAATCCCACTAAAATCAGGGATTAGACAAGGCTGCCCACTCTCTCCCTACCTATTCAATTTAATACTTGAAGTCCTAGCCAGAACAGTTAGACAACAAAAGGAGGTCAAATGGATACAAATTGGAAAGGAAAAAGTCAAACTATCACTATTTGCAGATGATACGATAGTATACTTAAGTGACCCCAAAAATTCTACCAGAGAATTACTAAACCTGATAAACAACTTCAGCAAAGTGGCTGGATATAAAATTAACTGAAACAAATCATTAGCCTTCCTTTATACAAATGATAAACAGGCTGAGAAAGAAATTTGGGACGTGACACTTTTCACAATTGTCACAAATAATATAAAATAACTTGGTGTGACTCTAACCAAACAAGTGAAAGATCTGTGTGATAAGAACTTCAAGTCTCTGAAGAAAGAAATCAAGGAAGATCTCCCATGCTCATGGATTGACAGGATTAATATAGAAAATGGCCATCTTGCTAAAAACAATCTACAGATTCAGTGCAATCCCAATCAGAATTCCAACTCAATTCTTCATAGTTTTAGAGAGCAATTCTCAAATTAATTTGGAATAACAACAAACCCAGGATAGTGAATATTATTCTCAAGAATAAAAGAACATCTGGGGGAATCACAATCCCTGATCTCAAGCTATACTACAGAGCAATAGTGATAAAACTGCATGGTATTGGTACGGAGATAGACAGGTAAATCAGTGGAATAGAATTGAAGACTCAGAAATGAAACCATACACCTATGGTCACTTGACCTTTGACAAAGAAGCTGAAATCTTCTAGTGGAAAAACAAAACTAAACAAAACAGCCCAGCATTTTCAACAAATGGTGCTGCTTCAACTGGTGGTCAGTATGTAGAAGAATGTAAATTGATTCAATCTTATCTCCTTGTCAAAGCTCAAGTTCAAATGGATCAAGGGCTTCCATATAAAACCAGATACACTGAAACTAATAGAAGAGAAAGTGGGGAAGAGTCTCGAATACATGGGGACAGGGCAAAAGTTCCTGAACAGAACACCAATGGCTTATGCTCTAAGATCAACAATTAACAAATGGGATCAACAAAAAGGCAAAGGATACTACAAACAGGACAAAACTGCAGTAAAAATATTTTCCTAATCCTATATCCAATAGAGGGCTAATATCCAATATATACAAAGAACTCAAGAACTTAGACTCCAGAGAACCAAATAATCCTATCAAAAACTGGGGAACAGAGCTAAGCAGAGAATTTTCAACTGAGGAAACTCGAATGGCAGAGAAGCACCTAAATAAATATGCATCATCCTTAGTCATCGGGGAAATGCAAATCAAAATGACCCTGAGATTCCACCTTATACCAGTCAGAATGACTAGGATCAAAAACTCAGGTGACAGCAGATACTGGTGAGGATTTTGAGAAAGAAGAACACTCCTCCATTGCTGTTGGGATTGCAAGCTGGTTCAACCACTCTGGAAATCAGTTTTGTAGTTCCTCAGAAAATTAGACATAGTACTGAGGACCCAGCTACACCACTCCTGGGTTTTATACCCAGAAGATGCTCCAACATGTAATAAGGACACAGGCTCCACTACGTTCATAGCAGCCATATTTATAATAGCCAGAAGCTGGAAAGAATCCAGATGTCCCTCAACAGAGGAATAGATACAGAAAATGTGGTACATTTACACAATGGAGTACTACTCAGCTATTAAAAACAATGATTTCATGAAATTCACAGGCAAATGAATGGAACTTGAAAATTTCATCCTGAGTGAGGTAACTCAATAACAAAAGAACACACACAGTATACCCTTACTGATAGGTGGATATTAGCCCAAAAGTTCAGAATACCTAAGATACAATTCAAACCATATTGAAGCCCAAGAAGGAAGATCAAAGTGTGCATGCTTCAGTGCTTCTCAGAAGGGGGAACAAAATACTCACAGGAGGAAATATGGAGACAGTATGGAGCAGAGATTGAAGGAAAGGTCATCCAGAGCCTGCCCCACCTGGGGATCCATCCCATATACAGTCACCAAAATGGGATGCTATTGTGGATGGCAGGAAGTGCTTGCTGATGGGTGCCTGATATAGCTGTCTGCTTAGAGGCTCTGACAGAACCTGACAAATAGAGGTGGATGCTTGCATCAACCATTGGACGGAGCATGGGGTCCCTGATGGAGGAGTTGGAGAAGGGACTGAAGGAGCTGAGGGGGGTTGCAGCCCCATCGGGGGAACAACAGTGTCAACAGGCCAGACCCCCTGGAGCTCCCAGAGACTGGACCACCAACCAAAGACTACACATGGAGGGACCCACGGCTCTGGCTGCATATGTGGCAGAGGATGGCCTTGTTGGACATTGGTGGGAAAAGTAGCCCTTGGCCCTGAGGGTGTTCGATGCCCCAGTGTAGGGGAAGGAAGGCAGGAGTGGGTGGGTAGGGGAGTACCCTTATAGAAGCAGGGGGAAGGGGAATGGGATGGGATGGGAGTTTCCAAAGCAGAGACCTAGAAAGAGGGAAATATTTGAAATGTAAATAAAGAAAATATTCAATTAAAAAAACCAATGACTCCAGGAAATTTGCAGGCAAATGGATGGATCTAGAAAATATCATCCTGAGTGAGGTAACTCATTCTCAAAAGAACATACATGGAATATACTCACTGATAAGAGGATATTAGGCAAAAAGCGTGGAATACCCACAATATAACATGGAGCACATGAAACTCAAGAGGAAGGAAGACCAAAGAGTGAATAATCAAGGGAAATAGAAGGTGAGAGGGACTTGGGAGGAAGAGTGGAGGGTTAAGGGAAAAAGAGGGGCAGAATCAGGTATGGGAGGAAATGGAGGAGATGTACAAAGGGTCAGAAAATTGAACAGAGATGTGTAGAAATGGGGGATGGGGAACTGCGGGGTAGGGGTAGCAACCACAAAGTCCCAGATGCCAGGAAAGCAAGAGCCTCCCAGGACCCCACAGGGATGACATTTGCTGAAATACCCCACAAAGGGGAGGAAGAACCTGTCAAGACCATATTCAGAGGTTAGGCATCCCCCCCCCCCCGAAACCTTTCCGGTTGAGGGATGGGGCCACCCACCCATCTCCAAAATTTTAACCCAGAATTGCTCCTGTCTAAAGAAAGTACAGGGACAAAGAGTGGAACAAAGACTGAAGGAAAAGCCATCCAGAGACTGCCCCACCTGGGGATCGATCCCACATGCAGATGTCAAACCCAGACACTATTGCTGGTGTCAAGAAGTGTTTGCTGACAGGAGCCTGATACAGCTGTCACCTGAGAGGCTCTGCCAGGTCCTGACCAATACAGATGCGGATGCCAGGCTGAGCACAGGGACCCCAATGGAGGAGTTGGGGGAAAGACTGATTTATCTGGCATCAATAGGAGGGGAGGCTTTTGGTCCTGTGAAGGCTTGATGACCCAGTGTAGAGGAATGCTAGCATGGTGAGGCAGGAGTTGGTGGGTGGGTGAGTACCCTCATAGATGCAAGGTAAGGCAGGGTGGGATGGGGGTTTGTGGAGAGGAAACTGAAAGGGGGTAACATTTGAAATGTAAACAAATAATATTTCAAATTTTTAAAAATATCTAAAGCTTTAGACATATATAGCAAACTTCATTGTGCATACAGACCTGAGTTTCTGGCCAAGTGAAAAGAATAAACAGGACATTAAAAAAAATAAAGAAACAACAGCAAATAAATTCTCATTAGAATCAACCAAAAAATGTCTATGGCTCCCTCCTTTGCTTTTCTTTGGCCAGCTTCACCCCATATGGGGGAAGGTATACTGCACTGTGCTCTTTCACAGGCTCAGAGACTACATTTGGCAGAATTCTCCAACCATTCCTTTTTCAAGTGACTAAGTGCAGCCTTGAGAGAACCAGCCAACCTTCAAGTCCACCACCAGTATGCCCTTGTTCTAGTCTAATGATACTGTCTGGGTCAAGTGAGTATCCGAAGGGACAGTTCACCTAGCCTGGAAGAACCTTAAAAGGTGTTCTCCACTCTGTGGAAGTGAAGGTGGCTGGCATTACACCATGGATCCACTATAGCCAGATCAAAAAGTAAATGCCATAAATACTGCCAAATGTCTATATCTGGACTATGGACCAATTCAAATGAATGTTTCATTGGTTTTCCAGGTCCTTCCACTCCTTTCCTCTCTACCTCCAACCTGAGTCTTACATGGTATGACTAAAGGGTCATGGTACAACCCCCACTGGACTCAGGCCTGGGTCTGGAAACTAAGAAAAACATATACAGGGGAGATATTAGCTAAGGTAACTACAAACCAGGAACCCATATTCATGTTGACCTTTGCTCACTGATGTCCAGTTTAAATGTCAGGTTGTATTACAGAAAGGAAACATGGGGTTTACCTATGCAGATAGAAATACAGACTTTACAGTTCTACACATGCCCTGCAGCTGAGCCCCCTGGTTGCCAGAAAGAAGAAAGTTTCCACTACAGAAATAATGTTTGTAAAACTGTGGATTCCAGAAAAATTCCCTTAAAAGGATTCTGGCCTTGGGCAAACAGGAAAAACCCAGAGAATCAGGCTCTATTCCACAGGGAGGGACTCTGGGGATGGAGTTAAACATTCCCAGGCAGGATTCAGCCAAACTTGCTGCTTTCCTTAGACACATGCCTCTCTGTCCTACATATGCATAGGAGCATACTAGACTTTCAGCCCATCGACTAACAAAGCTCACAGTAACAACCCATATTATTAGTGTTCTGCTTTGTAAGTTAATTCATCTGGATATCCAGCAGCATTGCTGAGCCTTCTAAACTACTTTGTGGGCATATACTAATGGCTTGACTAAATATCTCTTTTGATCCTTTACAAACTAAGTACACAGGTTGATCAAGAGCTAATGCCATTAAAATTTTTCCATTAAAACAACAGTTAGAGTCCCTTACAGAAATGATCCTACAAAATTGAAAAGACTTCGACTTACTTCTGACAGAAAAGAAATTATGTCTGGCTTTGGGGAAAAAAAAACCTATTGTTTCTATGCTATTTAACCAGAACTAATTTAAGAATTACCGCCATGGTTAGGGATAAAATTGATACTAGTCTCCATTTTCTTGGTCCCCTGGCTAACTACTCTGCTTTTGGCACTGACTGAGCCTTTAATTTTCATTCTGATTGGATTAACAGTGGGGTCCTACATCTTAAACTAAAATAGGATGAAGTCATGACTTGACACATTCACTAAGACCAGTGGGGAATGTAACAAGGGCCCTGACTCTATGATGACAGTACCATTCAAGCTGTAACGTCAGCACATAGACAGTACCATCTGCCAATAAAAAACCACAAAGGCCTAGTCCATCCAAGTCCAAAGTTATGGGATAGTCTCTACATGTACTACCTTACTCATGTTGTCAACATGGTTTTTGTGCTTAAAAGCTCCTCATGAAAAAGGCTCAGGGGTATACTGGGATGGACTTGCCTTAGCAGGGAGCTGAGCTAAACCTTGACTGAAAGTAATTATGTGGTTTCCTGCCATCTTGGCTCTTATATCACTATCATATAGATTTTAAGCTATGGATCCATAGACCCAATGAAAAGTCTAACAAGTTAAGCTATCAACAACAGAAAGCAGAAGAGAAACAAGTATTCAGTATTCATGAATGAAAATTGGTCAACAAAAGATTGAATATATACAGTATACACAGTGACATTCTCTGACTTCAATTGTCAAATACAACTGCAATAAGGGCTATATTGTAGCTAAGCAGTGGTGGCCCACACCTTTAATCCCAGCCCTTGGGAAGGAGAGGCACATTTGTACTTCTGTGAGTTCCAGGCCAGCCTAGTCTACACAGAGAAATCCTGCTTCAAAACAAAACAAAACAAAACACAAACAAAACCCCTATACACAAGCAACCAACCAAACCAAGCAAACAATCTAATAAAAAACAACGTCCTGGGGAAGAATAAAAAGATCGACAAAATATGAGAAGGAAAAAACCCACACCATTAAAATTGTGTCAATTTTGACAACTTAGGCAGGGAAACACAGTGAGTCTGGCCTTACTAACACACAAGACTGGACCACCGTGGCATCTATAGGCGAATGTGTTAACGACAGACTTTACACTGCGCAGTTAAGTGAAAGGGATGCTACACCCACATGTCGCGTGCCGGGTGCAGAACTTTAGAGGACACAGAGAAACTAGAGCTCTGCCTGTCAGAAAATCTGCCTTTCCTGGAGACGGTAAAAGCAAGTGAGGCGCTCACTGCATGGTGACGTCAGCATCAGGGATGTTTTTCCACAAGGGCTCCGGGCTCCCCATAGTCGGAGCAGGGGGGTAACTCAAGGAGGTCATTCAGGTAGGTGCAGGGAACTCAAGTGAACAAACAGAGAAACACCTGACGCTGACTCCCGCAGCCCCTGGCCGAACACCCCAGGGCCCCCGCGGATCCATCCCGCATTTGGACAGCGATCCAGCTCACCATGGCGCAGGCTGCAAAACTCGCACAACTCTCCTCCCAGCTCCCGGCAACAGATCACATCAAAGCACACGGAATCCCTGCAGACTTCCACAGAGCCTCAGCCAAGACTGAGTATTCCGCAGTATGGCGGACCGGAAGTGCTCTCCCTATTTTAACTGCCCGGTCCATCTGGAGTCCCTGATTGGCTAGTGAGGCTTGAGTGACAGGAACAGCTCCCACAGTGACAGATTGCACTGATGTTTCCAGCCTTGGCTTCCACCTCAGGCACAGAACTGCCCCAGACCTGAGGAGTTTGACACTGCAGTAGAACTTGGGCCTGAACTGCAAAGTTGTCCCTACATTTTTCCTACACTCAGTAGACACTCTTCCTTCGAGTAGGCAGAGGGTCTCTAGCTTGCAATGATCATTAAACAATGTACAGGGGGGTGAAACCCACTGCTTCACAGGTATATGGGCGCCCAGCCCATCCAAGTCGAACTTAAACTACCTAATTGATATTCACCATCCAGGCATTAGCAATTACATTAAGGTTGCTCACATCTCTCTCCACTGCACATTTGTAGCCAAAAAGATTAAAGTTCCCAGCCTTTTGTGGTGACACTGGCCTATCATGTCAGCATTTGGGAGGTGAAAGCAGGATATAAAAACATTTACGTCTGGTCTACAGAGTGAGTTTCAGAACAGTCAGGAAAAACCAAAACAAGCAAACAAATAAAATGCAAGAAACTTGATTTATGACACCAAATGCAAACAATTAGGCTTCCCAAACAGGAGGTGACCAGGGTCAGGATGATAGACAGATATAGACCGTTTGAGATCAGTATATCTTGCATAACACAATGGCTCATGTTAACCGAGTCTATTAAGATGTACTGCTCTGACAGATTATTTGTACATCATCTCCAAGGCATCTCTTTTGCATTAAACAACTAACTCTACTCTGAGTTGGCAAAGAAAAGAAAATCAAGCAAGACAGAAAGCAAAGACATTTGTGATGAAAGGAGCAAGAATCATGAAAAGAGGACCTGTCCAGTAACACCCTTTGCAGGATGTGTCAAGGTCTGTCTTTCTGTACAGACTTTGCCTCAAGCCTGCTCAGGCTGTGCTTACACAGAATCCAGACTGGAGACTGGAATTATTTACTGTGTGCCCTTCTTACCTATAAGGATCTGGGACCTAGAAGGCTGGTCATCACACATCTGGGTAGTGACTCCCATGGGGACTAAGGTGCTAGATGTCATGTATGTGTCCACAACACTGCTGTTCTGTACCTATGACACTTGCTTATGCTACTGGGATGACCACACAGGTGTTGGGTAGATGACAACCACACATGAACAACCCTCTACTCTGGTGTGTGTGTGTGTCCACACATGAACAACCCCCTACTCTGGTGTGTGTGTGAGTGTGTGTGTGTGTGTGTGTGTGCGCATGGCACAGGCCCCAAGGCCCTTGCCTGCATGCCTTCCATCTGACAGACCTTATTCTTGTGGTGGATTTCACCACCAAGCATCATTATTATTATCATGCTGTCTTACAACCTCCGTATTCTGGACTTTTAAAATTCAGGGCAGGCCACCACTTCCTGAAGGTTATTCAGGTAAGCCACTCAGGGACATATCTTGCCTAGCAGGTGAAGTTTACATTGCTCCTCTCTCCATCACTGCTGTGCATCTAGATCTGTTCCTTTGACATCTTGGAACAGAAAGTGGTAGAAGGAAGTGTTTTTTTAAAGACATCATTGTACATATATGGCTGCTTTCCTACATTTATGCCTGTCCTCAACATCTGTGAAGTGTCCTTCGAGATTAGAAGAGGCTTGTTGGATCCCCTGGAATTACAAGCATTTGATAATTTGATACAAGCACCATGTATGTGCTGGGAATTGAATCCTAATCCTTTGGGAAAAAACAACGAGTGCTTTTAACTGCTGAGCCATCTGTCCAGACCAGGTAGAAGCAAGACTTCAAACCAGCCTACAATGAAACCTTTTCTCCTAACTTTGACTACAAAGTAGCTCCTGGGAATAAAAATACAATATTAGATAATTTAATAAAGGGCAGGAGAGATAAGATCATTGGGTTTAGAACACTGGCTGTTCTTTCAGGGGATCAAATATCAATGGCTTGAAACCACATTGCAGCTCAATGCAATCTGTAATTGCCATCTCAGAGGACCAGAGACTCTCTTGTAGTTTCTTCAGGGCATTGCATGCATGTGGTTCACCACATACATGTAGTAAAAATACCTATAAACATAAATAAAAATTGAGATTCTAAGAAAAGTAAATAATTTACATCATGAACTGGACACTCTAGTATCCTTAACCAAAAGTGGCCATAAGTGAAACCTGAACTGTAATGGTGGTGTCAAGATGTCTGTACTCACTATCTTGACAGATGGAAGGCATGCAGGCAAGCACCCTATCATGAGAAGCTATTTAAACTTAAAGTCTGTATGATGCTAGGGTTAGATTTGTGTTTGGAAAACTATAGCCCTATAGAATTGATTGGAGAGTATCAAAAGTGAGGTCATATTCTAGGTAAAATGATTAAGACAGATCTTAGTTATTGGCATGGGAAAAATCTACTAGAAGTGAACTTAGCATGGATTTGTAGGGGTGAATGACTAGCATAATTAAGGGCACTAAGGGCCTGTAAGAACCCAATAGAATCAGAAAACTGAAAATGTGTAGTTAAAGGCTGATGGGCTTGGTGTCCTCAGACTGAATCTTTTTTTTTTTGGTAGGATTTTTGTGATGGATTTTTATTTTTTTTTTAATTTTTAATATTTTTTATTACATATTTTCCTCAATTACATTTCCAATGCTATCCTAAAAGTCCCCCATAGCGCCCCCCACTTCCCTACCCACCCATTCCCATTCTTTTGGCCCTGGCATTCCCCTATATTGGGGCATATAAAGTTTGCAAGTCCAATGGGCCTCTCTTTCCATTGATGGCCGACTAGGCCATCTTTCGATACATATGCAGCTAGAGACAAGAGCTCCAGGGTACTGGTTCGTTCATCATGTTGTTCCAACTATAGGGTTGCAGATCCCTTTAGCTCCTTGGGTACTTTCTCTAGCTTCTCCATTGGGAGCCCTGTGATACATCCAATAGCTGACTGTGAGCATCCACTCCTGTGTTTGCTAGGCCCCTGCATAGTATCACAAGAGACAGCTATATTTGGGTCCTTTCAGCAAAATCTTGCTAGTGTATGCAATGGTGTCCACATTTAGAAGCTGATTATGGGATGGATCCCTGGATACAGCAGTCTCTAGATGGTCCATCCTTTCATCACAGCTCCAAACTTTGTCTCTGTAACTCCTTCCATGGGTGTCTTAGTTAGGGTTTCTATTCCTGCACAAACATCATGACCAAGAAGCAAGTTGGGGAGGAAAGGGTTTATTTGGCTTACACTTCCATGCTGCTGTTCATCACCAAAGGAAGTCAGGACTGGAACTCAAACAGGTCAGGGAGCAGGAGCTGATGCAGAGGCCATGGAGGGATGTTCTTTACTGGCTTGCCCCCTCTGGCTTGCTCAGCCTACTCTCTTATAGAACCCAAGACTACCAGCCCAGGGATGGTCCCACCCACAAGGGGCCTTTCCCCCTTGATCACTAATTGAGAAAATGCCTTACAGTTGGATCTCATGGAGGCATTTCCTCAACTGAAGCTCCTTTCTCTGTGATAACTCCAGCTGTGTCAAGTTGACACAAAAATAGCCAGTACAATTGACCCCTTGTCAACTTGACACACAAACACATCACTAGTAAGCCTCAACCCTTACATTCTTATTCATCCCCAAGATCTAAATAACTTTAAAAGTCCCACAGTCTTTACATATTCTTAAAATTTCAGTCTCTTTAAAATATCCATCTCTTTTAAAATCCAAAGTCTTTTTACAATTAAAAGTCTCTTAACTGTAGGCTCCACTAAAACAGTTTCTTCCTTCAAGAGGGAAAATATCAGGGCACAGTCACAAAGCAAAAATCAATCTCCAACCGTCCAACGTCTGGGATCCAACTCACGATCTTCTGGGCTCCTCCAAGGGCTTGGGTCACTTCTCCAGCCATGCCCTTTGTAGCACACACGTCGTCCTCTGGGCTCCAGATGCCTGTACTCCACTGCTGCTGCTGCTCTTGGTGGTCATCTCATGGTACTGGCATCTCCAAAACACTGCATGACCCCTTCAGTCCTGGGCCTTCAATTACAACTGAGGCTGCACCTTCACCAATGGCCTTCCATGGCCTCTCACAGTGCCGAGCCTCAGCTGCTCTGCATGACCCCTGCATGCCTTCAAAACCAGTACCACCTGGGTGACCCTTACACATTACCAAGTCCCGCTGCAGAAGGAGTACAACCTTGCCTATCTCTGGAACACAGCCTCTTTGTGCTTTCAAAAAACACTTCCCAGAAGATGTCACCTTAACGATGCTGGTCTCTTCTTAATCACCGCTAATTTCTTAGCTCCAGCTAACCAGCATCAATAGTCCCAGTAATGCAAAGTTTTTGCTTTAGTAGTTCTGGTATCTTGTTAATCACAGCTGATTCTTCAGCCCCAGCTAACCAGAACCACAGAATCTTCACAACCAAAGTAACAATGGCCCTGAAGAGAGTCTTTAATTTTCCCTCTGAAATTTCACAAACCAGGCCTCCATCTTCTGCACTGTTCTCAGCATTATCTTCCAAGCTCCTACACAACATCTGACAGAGCTCTTAACAACGAATGGATCTTCAAGCCCAGAGTTCCAAAGTCCTTCCACAGTCCTCCCCAAAACATGGTCAGGTTGTCACAGGAATACCCCACTCTGCTGGTACCAATTTGTCTTAGTTAGGGTTTCTATTCCTGCACAAACATCATGACCAAGAAGCAAGTTGGGGAGGAAAGGGTTTATTCGGCTTACACTTCCATGCTGCTGTTCATCACCAAAGGAAGTCAGGACTGGAACTCAAACAGGTCAGGGAGCAGGAGCTGATGCAGAGGCCATGGAGGGATGTTCTTTACTGGCTTGCCCCCTCTGGCTTGCTCAGCCTACTCTCTTATAGAACCCAAGACTACCAGCCCAGGGATGGTCCCACCCACAAGGGGCCTTTCCCCCTTGATCACTAATTGAGAAAATGCCTTACAGTTGGATCTCATGGAGGCATTTCCTCAACTGAAGCTCCTTTCTCTGTGATAACTCCAGCTGTGTCAAGTTGACACAAAAATAGCCAGTACAATGGGTGTTTTGTTCCCAATTCTAAGAAGGGGCACAGTGTCCACATTTTGGTCTTCATTCTTCTTGAGTTTCATGCGTTTAACAAATTGTATCTTATATCTTGGGTATCCTAAGTTTTGGGCTAATATCCACTTATCAGTGAATACATATTGTGTGAGTTCCTTTGTGATTCTGTTACCTCACTCAAGATGATGCCCTCCAGATCCATCCATTTGGCTAGGAATTTCATAAATTCATTCTTTTTTATAGCTGAGTAGTACTCCATTGTGTAAATGTACCATAATTTCTGTATCCATTCCTCTGTTGAGGGACATCTGGGTTCTTTCCAGCTTCTGGCTATTATAAATAGGGCTGCTATGAACATAGTGGAGCATGTGTCCTTCTTACCGGTTGGGACATCTTCTGGATATATGCCCAGGAGAGGTATTGCTGGATCCTCCGGTAGTACTATGTCCAATTTTCTGAGGAACCACCAGACTGATTTCCAGAGTGGTTGTACAAGCTTGCAATCCCACCAACAATGGAGGAGTGTTCCTCTTTCTCCACATCCTCGCCAGCATCTGCTGTCACCTGAATTTTTGATCTTAGCCATTCTGACTGGTGTGAGGTGGAATCTCAGGGTTGTTTTGATTTGCATTTCCCTGATGATTAAGGATGTTGAACATTTTTTCAGGTGCTTCTCTGCCATTCAGTATTCCTCAGGTGAGAATTATTTGTTCAGTTCTGAGCCCCATTTTTTAATGGGGTTATTTGACTTTCTGGAGTCCACCTTCTTGAGTTCTTTATATATATTGGATATTAGTCCCTTATCTGATTTAGGATAGGTAAAGATCCTTTCCCAATCTGTTGGTGGTTTTTTTGTCTTATTGATGGTGTCTTTTGCCTTGCAGAAGCTTTGCAGTTTCATGAGGTCCCACTTGTCAATTCTCGATCTTACAGCACAAGCCATTGCTGTTCTATTCAGGAATTTTTCCCCTGTGCCCATATCTTCAAGGCTTTTCCCCACTTTCTCCTCTATAAGTTTCAGTGTCTCTGGTTTTATGTGAAGTTCCTTGATCCACTTAGACTTGACCTTAGTACAAGGAGATAGGAATGGATCGATTCGCATTCTTCTACATGTTAACAACCAGTTGTGCCAGCACCATTTGTTGAAAATGCTGTCTTTCTTCCACTGGATGTTTTTAGCTCCCTTGTCGAAGATCAAGTGACCGTAGGTGTGTGGGTTCATTTCTGGGTCTTCAATTCTATTCCATTGGTCTATTTGTCTGTCACTATACCAGTACCATGCAGTTTTTATCACAATTGCTCTGTAGTAGAGCTTTAGGTCCGGCATGGTGATTCCACCAGAGGTTCTTTTATCCTTGAGAAGAGTTTTTGCTATCCTAGGTTTTTTGTTATTCCAGATGAATTTGCAGATTGCACTTTCTAATTCGTTGAAGAATTGAGTTGGAATTTTGATGGGGATTGCATTGAATCTGTAGATTGCTTTTGGCAAGATAGCCATTTTTACAATGTTGATCCTGCCAATCTATGAGCATGGGAGATCTTTCCATCTTCTGAGATCTTCTATAATTTCTTTCTTCAGAGACTTGAAGTTTTTATTGTACAGATCTTTCACTTCCTTAGTTAGAGTCACGCCAAGATATTTTATATTATTTGTGACTATTGAGAAGGGTGTTGTTTCCCTAATTTCTTTCTCGGCCTGTTTATTCTTTGTGTAGAGAAAGGCCATTGATTTGTTTGAGTTAATTTTATATCCAGCTACTTCACTGAAGCTGTTTATCAGGTTTAGGAGTTCTCTGGTGGAATTTTTAGGGTCACTTATATATACTATCATATCATCTGCAAAAAGTGATATTTTGACTTCATCTTTTCCAATTTGTATCCCTTTGATCTCCTTTTGTTGTCGAATTGCTCTGGCTAGGACTTCAAGTACAATGTTGAATAGGTATGGAGAAAGTGGACAGCCTTGTCTAGTCCCTGATTTTAGAGGGATTGCTTCAAGCTTCTCACCATTTACTTTGATGTTGGCTACTGGTTTGCTGTAGATTGCTTTTATCATGTTTAGGTATGGGCCTTGAATTCCTGATCTTTCCAAGACTTTTATCATGAATGGGTGTTGGGTCTTGTCAAATGCTTTTTCCGCATCTAAGGAGATGACCATGTGGTTTTTGTCTTTGAGTTTGTTTATATACTGGATTACGTTGATGGATTTCCGTATATTGAACCATCCCTGCATCCCTGGGATGAAACCTACTTGGTCAGGATGGATGATTGTTTTGATGTGTTCTTGGATTCGGTTAGCAAGAACTTTATTGAGGATTTTTGCATCAGACTGAATCTTAATCCTCACATTCCTGATGGCTGGGAATTCTGACTTTGTTTGAACCCTATTAAACACATCGTGGAAAGAGGAGACACTCATCAACTTCTACAAGTTGTTATCTGGTTGCACGTGGGGAGCATGGTATGGACATGCCCCTCCCCATACAAGCTAGTAAACAAATAAATATAATTTAAAAATTAAAACATATCTACATTCATGTAAGGAAAGCTACTCATCCCTTCAAAGTTGCCAAGGATCCTGCCTCAGTTTTCTTCCTCAGTGCTGAAATCAAAGGTGTGTTCCAATTCTCCTCAATCCTTGTCTTACAATTCAGTTTGTTGACCATTTATCTCAGTTCAAGGCACCCAATTCTGAAATATGGATACCATCCAAAGAAATTCAGTTTATCTGATCCTTATGTGATAGTGAAAATTAGAACACTCCTACTAAAAACTACTATCTACTTGTATCTGTTTACATTGCCATTAGGTAGTATAAATGTATATCTTTATCTAGTGAAATACTGTTTAGATATACTTGGAATTTTGGTAATTCAAATCAATGAAATATTACAAAATATTATATGACAAAGCATTTCAATATTAGTTTTGAAGCTGAATAATAATATTTGAGAACTCAGAAGAACAGTGAGCCTAGCATTTCAGTGTCCTTGGTGCAAGCTAGTATTTCAACATACTGATTTATTTATTTGTTTATTTATTTATTATGAAACAAGGTGTCATGCATGAATTTCAAGCTGACTTCAAACTCTCTATGTAGTCAAAGATGTCCACAAGCAAATCAATGGTTTTGATTAGGTTTTTGGTAGTGTGTTGTGTTGTGTTGCATTTTGTTTCTCATGAGGACAAGTTCTCTTGCTGTACTCCATGCTAGCAGATAATTTGCTATTCCCTTGGCTTAGCTTCTCAAGTGCTAGGATTACAGCTGTTTACTCAGTGTATGCTACTTTAAGAGCTTGATACAATTCTAAGGAAGCTCTGGACCTAATGAGCTTCAAACTCAGCTTTAATTATTTTTCACAAAATGTAGATTTTTATGTTAAGAGAACAAAAGATCTGTGTATGAAAAAAAAATGAAGCCACCAAGACCTGAAAGTGTAAGGAAAATTATTTTCTAGCTAATGAAGTCTGCATCACTGCTAACATAAATACTGTGACCTGCCCTAAAGGGTCACCGAAAGCCACAGTTGACTTATAGGTAGTTGGTCAGCTAAGGAGGTCTGGATATACAATGGACATCCCAGATGAGGGCTCTTCTGGGTCTGAACTCTTACCTTTGTGGAATATAACTTGTTCCAGTTAGTATTTCCAGAGATTCATTAAATTATATACAACCAGTTTGTGCCAAGAGAACAGATGGTATGAGAGAAATCATATTTACTGTTTTAAGCATATGCAGACAAACTGTGTTTCAGGGGTTGGGAATGTAGCTCATTTGGTAGAGTGCTTGTCTAGCATGCTGGAAACACTGGGATCAGTTCCTAGAACTACATAAAACAGATGTGATGATGCATGGCTATAATCTCAGTAATTGACAGATGGAAGATGGCGGGGGGGTTGTAAATATAATCTCATCCTGGAATATATAACAATTTATAGGTCAACCTGGAAGACATTAGATACAAGTATCAACATATATTCCAGAAAGAGTTAGAGGCAGAGGAAAGAGAGGGAGAAGACTAATTTTTTTTCATTAATCATTCTCGTCACCCATCATAGCATCACAACACATATACTCAGCTACAATTGTTGAACTTTGGCAACCAAAACCTTTCTACTGCTAAATCCAGTGTCAGGCCAGCCATGGCGAGTCATTCCTATAATCCTAGCACTCTACAGGCTGAGGAGAAAATATTTTGAAAACTAGGCTAAGTTTAGGATACATAGCTGAAAAGTGTTTAAAAGAAAGAAGCTTGGTGGAGCACTTGGGAGGCGAATGGAGGAGGATCACTGTGAGTTTGAGGCCAGTCTGGTCTACAGAGTAATTTCCAGGACATTCAAAGCCATGTAAAGTAACTCCGTTAAAACAAACAAACAAACAAACCCAACAACATAAAATTTAAAAAAATGACAAAGTGGTGGATGCAAGAGAGAAATGTATGGATTTGTAGAATTCTGTCTCAGAGTTTGTCTATAATCCCAGTGGTTGGAGGCTGAGACACGAAGACTAAATTCAAGGTCAGTCTGGACTAAGTGGTTAAAGCAGTTCCTGTCAGTTTGGGTTACAAAGGTATTTCAAACTATATCTGTGAAAGGTAAGGTATTTTTAAAAAAAGATAATAGTGAGTCAGTGCTTAGACTTAGCAGGTAAAAATGCTTTCCATACACGTACAAGCCAGAGGACCTGAGTTTGATCTCTGGTGTGCCCATAAAAGTGAAGGAGAAATAAACTTTTGCAAATCTGCCCCTGACACACTCATGTACCCTGGTGCCTGTGATAGTGCTGGAGTTGTGTGTGTAATAGCAGTGGAGCTAGAAAAACCTTCCTGCCTCAGTTTCCCCAACTACTGGTGCTAGATGCAAGCATTGGGAAACATTTGACTTAAGATTATTGTACTCCAGAATCTTGAAAACAGTCAATCAACACAGGAAAATCTCTGGCACACAATGTATATTTCTCAAATCTATCAGTTCCTTGAAAATTTCAGGATTTCTGCAGAATTTAATGCTTCTAACAGTTGCCACTTGTTCTCGTTGGAAGACAAGAAGCTCTTCTTCTACCTATCTTTCTCTCTCTCTCTCTTTTTTTTTTTTTTTTTTTTTTTTGGTTTTTCGAGACAGGGTTTCTCTGTATAGCTCTGGCTGTCCTGGAGCTCACTTTGTAGACCAGGCTGGCCTCGAACTCAGAAATCCTCCTACCTCTGCCTCCCGCGTGCTGGGATTAAAGACGTGGGCCACCACGTCCGGCTTGTACCTATCACTTAAGGCCTTCTTCCTTCATAAGGTCTGTCCTGAGCCAGTAATCTTAACGTCCTCCCTGTGCTTCAATAATGGAACTTGAATAAAGCCAAATACACTGCCCACAGTTACATGATCTGTGACAGTAGTGATACTGAGGAGGGAAGAGAAGCCAGCTATATAATACAAGTAGGACATACCAGGTGTATGGAAACAGTATGGAGCATCCCATTGGATTTTCAGCAAAGGAGTGATGTAAAGAAGAGATGCCTTGCAGGTGATCAAACCTCTGCCTGGAAATGTCATGAGTGTAATGCAGGCTGATCCCCTTATGTAAGCAAGGCCCGAGGAGTTAGGTCCCTACATGACAAGGAGCTATGGGGATATTCGTGCAGAATCTCCTGGTCTTTCCTGAGGGAATGCTTGGTTCACTTTTGCCTTGCATTTGCATTCTTGGCTTTGCTGTTGGACATCTTTACTTTAGCTTTGCCTGTAATGAATGTGTTCCCAGAGCCAGAATAAGACAGTTAGGATTATGATTTATTCTTGTTTGTCTGTGAAGATTGTGAGAATAGAACAGCTCACTACTCTGTTAATAATGGTGATGTGATTGAGTTAACACAAGGCCCTGGTCTGTGCACATCAGTTAATGCCCAAATGTTCTTTTCTAATGTAGTCTTAGTTCTGGCAACAATTTATCCACCAACCTGTTCCAAACAACTGTTAGTTGATTATCAAAAAGTTATAAAGGTCTTTCTGGATCATTTTAGGTGCTTCTTGCAATTCAGAATTCATCAGTTGAGAATTCTTTGTTTAGCTCTGTACCATATTTTTTAATGGGGTTTTTGATTTTCTGGAGTCTAACTTCTTGAATTCTTTGTATATTTTGGATATTAACACTCTATTGGAATTAGGATTGGCAAAGATCTTTCCCCAATCTGTTGGTTGCCTTTTTGTCTTGACAGTGTTCTTTGCCTTACAGAAGCTTTGCAATTTTATGAGGTCCCATTTGTTGATTCTTGATCTTACAGCACAAGCCATTGGTGTTCTGATCAGGAATTTTCCCCTGTGCCCATATCTTCGAGGCTCTTCCCCACTTTTTCCTCTATAAGTTTCAGTGTCTCTTGTTTTATGTGGAGTTCTTTGATCCACTTAGACTTGAGCTTTGTACAAGGAGATAAGAATGGATCAATTTGAATTCTCCTACATGCTAACCACCAGTTGAGCCAGCACCATTTGTTGAAAATGCTGTCTTTTTTCCACTGAATGGTTTTAGCTCCTTTGTCAAAGATCAAGTGACCATAGGTGTATGGGTTCATTTCTAGATCTTCAATTCTATTCCCTTGATCTGCCTGACTGTCATTGTACCAGTACCATGCAGTTCTTATCACAATTGCTCTGTAGTACAGCTTTAGGTAAGGCATGGTGATTCCACCAGAGGTTCTTTTATTGTTGAGAAGAGTTTTTGCTACCCTAGGTTTTTTGTTATTCCAAATGAATTTGCAGATTGCCCTTTTTAATTCGTTGAAGAATTGAGTTGGAATTTTGATGGGGATTGGATTGAATCAATAGATTGCTTTTGGCAAGATACCCATTTTTACTATATTGATCCTGCCAATCCATGAGCGTGGGAGATCTTTCCATCTTCTGAGATCTTCTTTGAATTCTTTCTTCAGAGACTTGAAGTTCTTTTTTTTTTTAATTTTTTTATTAGGTATTTTCCTCATTTTCATTTCCAATGCTATCCAAAAAGTCCCCAATACACTCCCCACCCACTCCCACTTTTTGGCCCTGGCGTTCCCCTGTACTGGGGCATATAAAGTTTGCAAGTTCAATGGGCCTCTCTTTCCAGTGATGGCCAACTAGGCCATCTTTTGATACATGTGCAGCTAGAGTCAAGAGCTCTGGGGTACTGGTTAGTTCATAATGTTGTTCCACCTATAGGGTTGCAGATCCCTTTAGCTCCTTGGGTACTTTCTCTAGCTCCTCCATTGGGGGCCCTGTGATCCATCCAATAGCTTACTTTGAGCATCCACTTATGTGTTTGCTAGGCCCCGGCATTGTCTCACAAGAGACAGCTATATCTGGATCTGTTAAGCAAAATCTTGCTAGTGTATGCAATGGTGTCAGCGTTTGGAAGCTGATTATGGGATGGATCCCTGGATATGGCAGTCTTTAGATGGTCCATCCTTTCGTCACAGCTCCAAACTTTATCTCTGTAACTCTTTCCATGGGTGTTTTGTTCCCAATTCTAAGAAGGGGCACAGTGTCCACACTTTGGTCTTTGTTCTTCTTGAGTTTCATGTGTTTAACAAATTGTATCTTATAGCTTGGGTATCCTAAGTTTTTGGGCTAATATCCACTTATCAGTGAGTACATATTGTGTGAGTTCCTTTGTGATTGGGTTACCTCACTCAGGATGATGCCCTCCAGGTCCATCCATTTGCCTAGGAATTTCATGAATTCATTCCTTTTAATAGCTGAGTAGTACTCCATTGTGTAAACGTACCACATTTTCTGTATCCATTCCTCTGTTGAGGGGCATCTGGGTTCTTTCCAGCTCCTGGCTATTATAAATAAGGCTGCTATGAACATAGTGGAGCATGTGTCCTTCTTACCGGTTGGAACATCTGGATATATGCCCAGGAGAGGTATTGCTGGATCCTCTGGTAGCATTATGTCCAATTTTCTGAGGAACCGCCAAACTGATTTCCAAAGTGGTTGTACAAGCTTGCAATCCCACCAAAAATGGAGGAGTGTTCCTCTTTCTCCACATCCTCGCCAGCATCTGCTGTCACCTGAATTTTTAATTTTGTTTTTTTTTTTAAGATTTATTTATTATATGTAAGTACACTGTAGCTGTCTTCAGACACACCAGAAGAGGGCGTCAGATCTCATTTCGGGTGGTTGTGAGCCACCATGTGGTTGCTGGGATTTGAACTCTGGACCTTCGGAAGAGCAGCTGGGTGCTTTTACCCACTGAACCATCTAACCAGCACCTGAATTTTTGATCTTAGCCATTCTGACTGGTGTGAGGTGGAATCTCAGGGTTGTTTTGAGTTGCATTTCCCTGATGATTAAGGATGTTGAACATTATTTCAGGTGCTTCTCTGCCATTCGGTATGCCTCAGGTGAGAATTCTTTGTTCAGTTCTGAGCCCCATTTTTTAATGGGGTTATTTGATTTTCTGGAGTCCACCTTCTTGAGTTCTTTATATATATTGGATATTAGTCCCCTATCTGATTTAGGATAGGTAAAGATCCTTTCCCAATCTGTTGGTGGTCTTTTTGTCTTATTGACGGTGTCTTTTGCCTTGCAGAAGCTTTGCAGTTTCATGAGGTCCCACTTGTCAATTCTCGATCTTACAGCACAAGCCATTGCTGTTCTATTCAGGAATTTTTCCCCTGTACCCATATCTTCGAGGCTTTTCCCTAGAGACTTGAAGTTCTTTTTTTTTTTTTTTTTTCTTCTTTTTTTTTTTTTTTTTTTTTTTTCAAGACAGGGTTTCTCTGTGTAGCCCTGGCTGTCCTGGCACTCACTTTGTAGACCAGGCTGGCCTCGAACTCAGAAATCCGCCTGCCTCTGCCTCCCGAGTGCTGGGACTAAAGGCGTGCGCCACCACGCCCGGCTGAGACTGGAAGTTCTTATCATACAGATCTTTCACTTCCTTAGTTAGAGTCATGCCAAGGTATTTTATATTATTTGTGACTATTGAGAAGGGTGTTGTTTCCCTAATTTCTTTCTCAGCCTGTTTATCCTTTGTGTAGAGAATGGCCACTGATTTGAGTTAATTTTATATCCAGATACTTCGCAGAAGTTGTTTATCAGGTTTAGGAGTTCTCTGGTGGAATTTTTGCGGTCACTTAAGTATACTATCATATCTGCAAATAGTGATATTTTGACTTCTTCCTTTCCAATTTGTATCCCCTTGATCTTTTGTTGTCGAATTGCTCTGGCTAGTACTTCAAGTACAATGTTGAATAGGTATGGAGAAAGTGGACAGCCTTGTCTAGTCCCTGATTTTAGAGGGATTGCTTCAAGCTTCTGACCATTTACTTTGATGTTGGCTACTGGTTTGCTGTAGATTGCTTTTATCATGTTTAGGTATGGGCCTTGAATTCCTGATCTTTCCAAGACTTTTATCATGAAGGAATGTTGAATTTTGTCAAATGCTTTCTCTGCATCTAACAAGATGATCATGTGGTTTTTGTTCCCTTTGAGTTTGTTTATGTAGTGGATTAAGTTGATGGATTTTCGAATATTCAACCATCCCTGCATCCCTGGGATGAAGCCTACTTGGTCAGGATGGATGATTGTTTTGATGTGTTCTTGGATTTGGTTAGTGAGAATTTTATTGAGGATTTTTGCATCAATATTAATAAGGGAAATTGGTTTGAAGTTCTCTATCTTAGTTGGGTCTTTCTGTGGTTTAGGTATCAGAGTAATTGTGGCTTCATAGACCGAATTTGGTAGAGTACCTTCTGCTTCCTTTGTGGAATATTTTGTTCAGAACTGGAATTAGATCTTTGAAGGTCTGATAGAACTCTGCACTAAACCCATCTGGTACTCGACTTTTTTTGGTTGGGAGACTATTAATGCCTGCTTCTATTTCTTTAGGGGATATGGGACTGTTTATATCATTAACCTGATCCTGATTTAACTTTGGTACCTGGTATCTGTCTAGAAATTTGTCCATTTCATTCAGGTTTTCTAGTTTTGTTGAGTATAGCCTTTTGTAGAAGGATCTGACGGTGTTTTGGATTTCTTCAGGATCTATTGTTATGCCTCCCTTTTCATTTCTGATTTTGTAAATTATGATACTATCCCTGTGCCCTCTAGTGAGTCTGGCTAAGGGTTTATCTATCTTGTTGATTTTTCTCAAAGAACCAGTTCCTGATTTGGTTGATGCTTTGAGTAGTTATTCTTGTTTCCACTTGGTTGATTTCTCCCATGCGTTTGATTATTTCCTGCTCTCTACTCCTCTTGGGTGAATTTGCTTCCTTTTGTTCTAGAGCTTTTAGATGGGCTGTCAAGTTTCTAGTGTATGTTCTCTCCAGTTTCTTTTTGGAGGCACTCAGAGCTATGAGTTTTCCTCTTGGAAATGCTTTCATTGTTTCCCATAAGTTTGGGTATGCTGTGGCTTCATTTTCATTAAACTCTAAAAAGTCTTTAATTTCTTTCTTTATTCCTTCCTTGACCAAGGTATCATTGAGAAGAGTGCTGTTCAGTTTCCACATGAATGTTGGCTTTCTCTTATTTATGTTGTTATTGAAGATCAGCCTTAGTCCATGGTGATCTGATAGGAATGCATGGGACAATTTCAATATTTTTGTATCTGTTGAGGCCTCTTTAGTGACCAATTATATGGTCAGTTTTGGAGAAGGTCCCATGAGGTGCTGAGAAGAAGGTATATCCTTTTGTTTTAGGATAAAATGTTCTGTAGAAATCTGTTAAATCCATTTGTTTCACAACTTCTGTTAGTTTCACTGTGTCCCTGTTTAGTTTCTGTTTCCATGATCTGTCCATTGGTGAAAGTGGTGTGTTGAAGTCTCCCACTATTATTATGTGAGGTGCAATGTGTGCTTTGAGCTTTAGTAAACTTTCTTTAATGAATGTGGCTGCCCTTGCATTTGGAGCATAGATATTCAGAATTGAGAGTTCCTCTTGGAGGATTTTACCTTTGATGAGTATGAAGTGTCCCTCCTTTTCTTTTTTGATAACTTTGGGTTGGAATTCGATTTCATTCGATATTAGAATGGCTACTCCAGCTTGTTTCTTCAGACCATTTGCTTGGAAAATTGTTTTCCAGCCTTTCACTCTGAGGTAGTGTCTGTCTTTTTCCCTGAGATGGCTTTCCTGTAAGCAGCAAAATGTTGAGTCCTGTTTATGTAGCCAGTCTGTTAGTCTATGTCTTTTTATTGGGGAATTGAGTCCATTGATATTAAGAGATATTAAGGAGACGTAATTGTTGCTTCCTTTTATTTTTGTTGTTAGAGGTGGCATTCTGTTCTTGTGGCTGTCTTCTTTTAGGTTTGTTCAAGGATTACTTTCTTGCTTTTTATAGGGTGTGGTTTCCGTCCTTGTATTTTTTTTTTCTGTTATTATCCTTTGAAGGGCTGGATTCGTGGAAAGATAATGTGTGAATTTGGTTTTGTCATGGAATACTTTGGTTTCTCCATCTATGGCAATTGAAAGTTTGGCTGGGTATAGTAGCCTGGGCTGGCATTTGTGTTCTCTTAGTGTCTGTATAACATCTGTCCAGAATCTTCTGGCTTTCATAGTCTCTGGTGAAAAGTCTGTTGTAATTCTGATAGGCCTGCCTTTATATGTTACTTGACCTTTTTCCCTTTCTGCTTTTAATATTCTCTTTATTTAGTGTATTTGTTGTTCTGATTATTATATGTTGGGAGGGATTTCTTTTCTGGTCCAGTCTATTTGGAGTTCTGTAGGTTTCTTGTATGTTCACGAGCATGTCTTTCTTTAGGTTTGGGAAGTTTTCTTCTATAATTTTGTTGAAGATATTTGCTGGCCCTTTAAGTTGAAAATCTTCATTCTCATCTACTCCTATTATCTGTAGGTTTGGTCTTCTCATTGTGTCCTGTATTTCCTGGATGTTTTGAGTTAGGATCTTTTTGCATTTTGCATTTTCTTTGATTGTCGTGCTGATTCTCTATGGAATCTTCTGCACCTGAGATTCTCTCTTCCATCTCTTGTATTCTGTTGCTGATCCTTGCATCTATGGTTCCAGATTTCTTTCCTAGGGTTTCTATCTCCAGCGTTGCCTCACTTTGGGTTTTCTTTATTGTGTCTACTTTCCTTTTTAGGTCTAGTATGGTTTTGTTCATTTCCATCACCTGTTTGGATGTGCTTTCTTGTTTTTCTTTAAGGACTTCTACCTGTTTGGTTGTGTTTTCCTGTTTTTCTTTAAGGACTTGTAACTCTTTAGCAGTGTTCTCCTGTATTTCTTTAAGTGAGTTATTAAAGTCCTTCTTGATGTCCTCTACCATCATCATGAGATATGCTTTTAAATCTGGGTCTAGGTTTTCGGGTGTGTTGGGGTGCCCAGGACTGGGTGAGGTGGGAGTGCTGTGTTCTGGTGATGGTGACTGGTCTTGGTTTCTGTTAGTAAGATTCTTACATTTGCCTTTTTCCATTTGGTTTTCTCTGGAGTTAGTTGTTATAGTTGTCTCTGGTTAGAGCTTGTTCCTCTCGTGATTCTGTTAGCCTCTATCAGCAGACCTGGGAGACCAGCTCTCTCCTGAGTTTCAGTGAGCACTCTCTGCAGGCAAGCTCTCCTCTTGCAGGGAAGGTGCACAGATATCTGGTGTTTGGACCTGCCTCCTGGCAGAAGATCATGGCCTGAAACAGGGCCTGTTCCAGAAGCTGTTAGCTTCTGTAGTCAACACTCTCACCTGTGCAGACTAGTCTCAAAGGGATCCGGGAACCAAGCTGGCTTCCCCAGGTGCGGGCGGGGAGGACACCTGTCCTCTGGCAGGGAAGGTGCCCGGATTTTTGGAGCCCAAAACCAGGTCTGCCTCAGAAGCTGTCCTCTAGGGACCTTGGGGTGTCCTCCAACTCCTCGGCCAGGTGACCCGATGCTGGTGCCGACCTGAAGGGACTTGTGACCCTGGTCAGGCAGGGTTTACTGCTTCCCTGTCTTGTCGGTCTAGATGCTGTCTCAGGTCCCGCAAGATTGGAATAGAACAGAAGTTGTGTTCCACTCACTGGTGGTCCTACAATGGTGTGGAGAGACCTCTAGGGACCTTGGGGGGTCTGCTGACTCTGCGCCCAAGGTGCTTCCCTAATGCTGTCTCAGGTCCTGCGTTATTGTGGCTTAATTTTTATTAAACTCTAAAAAGTCTTTAATTTCTTTCTTGACTAAGTTACCATTGAGTAGAGTGTTGTTAAGCTTCCATGTTTATGTAGGCTTTCTATTTTTTATGTTGTTATTTAAGACCAGCCTTAGTCTGTGGTGGTCTGATAGGATGCATGGGATTATTTCAATATTTTTGTATCTGTTGAGGCCTGTTTTGTGAGAGAATGTATGGTCAGTTTTGGATAAGGTACCATGAGGTGCTGAGAAGAAGATATATCCTTTTGTTTTAGGATAAAATGTTCTACATATATCTGTGTTAAATCCATTTGTTTCATATCTTCTGTTAGTTTCACTGTGTCTCTGTTAGGACTCTGTTTCCAGGATCTGACCATTGATGAGAGTGGGATATTGAAGTCTCTCACTATTATTGTGTGAGGTGCAATGTGTGCTTTGAGCTTTACTAAAGTTTCTTTTGAATGTGGATGCCCTTGCATTTGGAGCATAGATGTTCAGAATTAAGAGTTCATCTTAGTAGATTTTACCTTTGATGAGTATGAAGTGTCCCTCCTTGTCTTTTTCAATAACTTTATCTTGAAAGTTGATTTTACTTGATATTAGAATGGCTACTCCAGCTTGTTTCTTCAGACCATTTGCTTGGAAAATTGTTTTCCAGCCTTTTGCTCTGAGTTAGTCTCTGTCTTTGTCCCTGAGGTGGGTTTCCTGTATGCAGCAAAATGTTGTATCCTGTTTATTTAGCCAGTCTGTTAGTCTATGTCTTTTTATTGGGGAATTGAGTCCATTGATATTAAGAGATAATGAAGAAAAGTAATTGTTACTTCCTGTTATTTTTGTTGTTTAGAGTTGGGATTCCTGACTGCAGATGTAGGCTTGTAGGACCCTGTCCCAGATGCTCTGCTGTTTCTTTGGCCTGTGTTCTCCTGAGTGGACCCACCTTAGAGAGACACTGGAGAGAAAAATGAAACATGACTCTTAAAGCTAATTATCCAATCAGATTAATATAACAATAAGATCACAATTTATAAGATACCAAAACACTAATTTCAGAGCCAATTGATAACGATAAAAGCTTTACCCAAGCCGGGCGTGGTGGCGCACGCCTTTAATCCCAGCACTTGGGAGGCAGAGGCAGGCGGATTTCTGAGTTCGAGGCCAGCCTGGTCTACAGAGTGAGTTCCAGGACAGCCAGGACTACACAGAGAAACCCTGTCTCGAAAAACCAAAAAAAGAAAAAAAAAAAAAAAAAAAAAGCTTTACCCAAATTACTCTAATGTTGTGAAAATCTTAGCTACTTGTGGCTGTTTAAAACCATGTGGGGTCAGGATCTTCTTCCTGTCTGTCTGCCTCCATGTTGGCTTCTCCTCCTCCCTCCTCCTCCTCCTCCTATGACCTCTCTCTCTTTGTTCCCCCAACTCTTAGCTCTGCCTACCTTCTCCTGTCCAATCACAAACCTCCCACTGCCCTAATATGATTGGACAGGGAAAATACTGCAACAGAGCCACCCTAAGAATGTCTCCTCCAAGACCTGGAGATACCTAGCACATTTAACTTCAGGCATGAGTAGAGTAATGTGGATACTGGGAGCCACTCTCTTACTAACTATTGAAAATAATTTAAAAAGCATCTGAAGATGATGGCCCATTTTAACTGTATACTCAGAAATTGTTGAAGGGTTATTAACTATGTGGATGACTCCATGTGATTGGTTTCAGGTTGACAAAGCCTGCCTTACAGAAGGCAACTTTTTTGCTCTGGAGGGTAGAAAGAATAGCAAAAATAGAACTCATAAAGGGTTGGTGGCTGAATTGAAGCTAAAGCCCTCTTCACAGATGTTACACTGAGGCAGGGTTTCTGTTCAAAGAAGAGAATAGAGACAACAGTGGGTGTCCAAGTGCTCCGAGTAGTGAGCGATATGTGCTAATGTCCACATCTTGATTCTTCATTTCCCTGAGTATAACTATCCTAGCCATCTACAAAAAGCAGACTAAGAAGTCTAGAGGCTAGGAGCTTGCCCAAGGTCCCATAACCGATAGAATGCCAAAAACATCATTCACTGAAACTCAGATTCAGCAGATATGTATTCATCCATTTATTCTTGAACTATCCTTTGACATATAGATAATATGTACTCAAAGTCATGAATCCACCATCCTCAACCTAACAAATATGGGAATTTCAGGCTTGTTTAACTAGCCAGGCCAGGACAAAACCAAATCAAAACAGCAGCAACAAAAATAATTGAACTAGTTCCTACTAGAAGTCATCCCCTAAACTGATTGCTTATGAATCTGACAGTGAGACAGAATATGGGGCTACTGCTTGATTAGTTAGGGAAGAAACAGATCTGAACAGCAAAGAGGGTTATTATTATTATTATTATTATTATTTTTTGCAAATTGAGATATCTGATTATTTTAGGGTTTGTATAGCTATGATTAACAAGACCAAAAGTAACTTGGGTATAAAATTGGCTTACACTAATACATCACTGTTCATCATAGATAGGACTCAGGACAGGAATTTAAGCAAGGCAAGAACCTAGAAGCAGGAACTGATCTATATTATTGTATCAAAAACCAAATTTTGCAAGGTAAAATTTTTATTTTACATCCAGGCCAAACTTACAGTCACCTCTGAAGTAAGAGTTAGTGAGATTCTGTTTAAAAGAAAAAAAAAAAAGGAAAAAATTAACAATAATTTTTTTTCTGTTTCTAAAATTTTTAACTAAATTTATTTGTCATGCATATGTGCGTGCCTTTGTTTACATGTAGTGTAGTGTGGATGTGTCAATTACAAAAACCCACGTGTGTTCCTATGGTTGGACTCAGGTCATCGAGCTTGGCACCATTACCCCATGAGCAGGTTGTGTTTCCAAATAGGAATTTATATAGTGGAGGCTGGCATCAAATTCTGCTGTGTAACTGAAATGACTTTGAATAGGATGTCTTTTGCCTCCATCTCTACCTAAGATTAAAAGGGGTACCTGATCACAGCATGTAGGGGTTTATTTTTATTTGTGTTTTAGAGTTTCCCGTCTTGTGGGTTTTCAACCTATAAGATATTGTGGCACATGCAATTATAAAGAAATAAACATGAATAATGAAAATCAGATTTGGTATGAAGCTTTTTTAGGTAGAGGAGAGAATGGTGAAAGGTTCTAGCAAGATTGTCCTTATTTACATGATTTCAAGAGCTTGGCTGGTGGTTGTGATGCAACTCCATTCTTGATGTAACTCCTGTTTGACCAAGCAAGGTTGAGGGTTTCATTTCTATCATCCTTAAAACAAGAGCCCCACACTGTGGTATATGATATAATCTTAGCTCTTGTGAGGCTGAAACAAACAACATTGCTACAGGTTTAAAGCAAGCCTGGGCTGTCAGTATACATGAGGAATCCCAGGTCATCCTGAGCATGAAACTGTGGCAAAAGATCTGATATAAGCTTAGTGGTTCAGGACTTTAATTTTAGCACTAGGGAGGCAGAGACAAGTGGATCTCTGAGTTCAAGGCCTGGCCCACGCCTGGTGCAAGTAATGAGTTTCAAGATGGCCTGGGATACTTAGTAAAACACTGTCTTATTATTTGGAATCCGGCAGTCCAAAGAACAACCATTAAGTCATTCTAGGATGTTACACTGAAGCATGGTTTCTGTTCAAAGCAGCAAAGAAAGACATGTGCCCTTCCTCCAGCCTTGAGTAGGCTAAACAAACCCTGATGGAGTCACCTGGATTCGCTGCATTTGCAACTTCCTAACAGAGCTTTGAGGAGTTGACTGCCTGCTGAGCTGTTTTGCAACTTAATCCTGCTGAAACAAAGGATTCTTCTGTGGGTTTTGCCTATGTAAGGCAGAGCTGAAAATTAAAATTTGAGGCTTGATCAGAAACCTTTGTCTTGATTTCATCTTTCTCTCTTGCTCACCTGCCTTTTTCATTTCCAGCCTCCCTTTAAGGTATACCCAGTTTGACCAAAGCTGCTGGACAGCTACAGCTGGCACCTGAATGGGGGGACTGAACATGGGGAAATCAACTGAGAAATGTTGTTTTGGTGGAGCTCCACAGAAAATGGAAGAAGTTATGGTATCCTGCAGGGTGGTAAGCAATAAACAGCATTAATGCTAGTGTTAGCCATAAAGTCCACCTTCTGGAGACTGTTGTTGCAGGAGGTGCATTAAAAGGGATACAGGCTAGGCTGAGTTGGTGTCGACACAAAGCTGAATTCACCTAGGGTGTGACAGTGCGATTGGGATGGGGGAATTCTATATAGGCATTTGTCTGCAGGCAAGAGCTGCATCAGGTGAGAGGTGCAGGGTGGGGGGCAGAGACAGAGAGAGAGAGAGAGAGAGAGAGAGAGAGAGAGAGAGAGAGAGAGAGAGAGAGAGAGGGAGAAGGAGAGGGGGATGGAGAGGGGGAGGGAGAGAAACATTTAACAAGTTCATGGCATGGATGCTGAGTAAGAGAACAATCAGATTGGTTGGTTCCCTGTTATCTAGGAAAAGGAAGTTCCAGTTGAGGAATTGTTTTTATCAGATTGGACTGTAGGCATGTGTGTGGGGCATGTTCTTGATTAATGATTGACATGAAAGGCCCCTCCTGTGTCAAGTGCCATTCCTGGGCAGGTAGTTCTGGGGCATAGAAGAAAGCAAACTTTGCAGGCCACGGAGAGCAAGCCAGTGACCTGCATTCTCTATGGCTTCTGCTTTAGTTTCTGTCCTGGTGTCCCTCACTGGAGTTTGACCTGTGAGTTGTGAGATTCAATAAACACTTCTCTCTGATGCTGCTATGGTTATGGTGTTTTATCACAACAATAGAAACCCTATTGAGACAGATGCTATATGCCATTTATCACACTGCCTGTACAAAAGCCAATTAAATCTGAGTTATATTGTTAGTCATTTATTCCGTAAGTATCACTAACAAAGTTAAAGTTTATATAATTTATGTTAAAAAAAAAGAAAGAATAAAGGAAGGGAGGGAGGGAGGGAGGAAGGGAGAGAGAGAGCCAGAATGCTTCTCACATTACAAAAATACATGCAAACTCACTGTATTGTCATGAACCAGTGCACACAGAACTTGAGTATATAGCACATGTAACATCCTAAGTCACTCAGGTTAGACTTAAAAATGAAACAGAGACAACCGTTGTGGTTGTTTGGAGAGAATGACCCCGTAGACTCATATATCTGTATGTGGAACTGTTTGGGAAGGATTAGAGGGTGTAGCTTTGTCTGAGGAGATGTGTCACTGGGAGGGGTGTGGGTTATGAGGTTTCAAAAGCCCATACCTTCCCAGTTAACTCTCTCTGTTTCTTGGTTGTTTCAACATATATTCTCTTTGCTACTGATCCAATACCATGCCAGCCTGCCTGTTGCCATGCTCCGTACTGTGATGGTCATGGACTCACCCTCTGAAACTGTAAACAGGCCTCCAATTGAATGCTGTCTTTTATAAGTTGCCTTAGTCATAGCAATAGTAAATTAAATAAGTAAATTAGATAGTTGCTTGGGAAAATATAAATGGGTTCGTTCCTTACTGCATACACAAGAGTAAACAAAATCCCTAAGAAATATAAAAAGAAATACACAGGTGTCATGCCAGCATGTGTGTGTGTGTAGTTTTCTGTGCTTCAAGATCCAGATGATAACAAAGACTTAACAAATTCAACCTCAGACAAATCAAAGCAGACTTTTTTTGCAGATTAAAGCCAAAAGAATATATTTACAACATATATGAGAAATAGAACACTAATAGCTTTATAAAGAACTCAAGGTCAAGGGTCAGAAAAGATTTAAAAATCTGTTAGAAAAAGGAACAAAAGCTGGGATGGTGGCTGACAATAAGTATCCCAGCACTCTGAAGGCAGAAAGGATCATCATGGATTTGACACTCGTGGATTTACATAGGGAGTTCCTGGACAACAGAGAGAAGGGGTGAAGTGGGAGGGGAAGCAAAAGAGAGCAGGGAGTGTGTGGAGGAGAGCAGAGGGAGCCAAGGGGAGCACAGGGACTCTGCTTCTCACATAATAGAGATACAGGCTGGGATGTGACTCAGTAGCAGAACATTTGCCTAGTGTGTGCAAAGGCCTGGGTGCTATTTCACTGCTTCGAAATGTCAATAAATACTGTAACATATGTGACAATTACATAGGAATTGAATGTCTCATTGATCAAGGTGACATAATCCAGAAGCTAGACAAAAGTCTCTGGGAGGCCACCTGATCAGAGGAGAAGGGGAGGGACAAGGATTGTAGGAGGGGGTGACCGGGAGGGGAGTAGTGAGGGGATGTAAAATTAATAAGGTAAAAAAATAAATTAAATTTAAAAAAAGGAAAAGAGAAAACTTTACTTTCCTGACATAGTAACAGAGATGCTCATAAGAGAAAAATCAATAGATACAGTTGCACATTATTATCAAAATGTCATTAATTTAGACCTCTGGCATATGTTTAATAAAGTTAAACATTTTAGGACTTTAGAGTTATTACAAAAATGTGAGAATTATCAATTTTCCTGCAGTCTTAATGGCTTTAACAGACATCTTTGTCTGCTAGGGGAGTATTTGTCATTAGGGCCTTAATGTTTATAAAATGCTTTATCTAAGTAAGTTTTGTTTGAATTGGCCTGGATATGTACAATTTTTATACCCCTTAAAGGTGAATTAGCACCTGCCAAAAACTGATGGATAAAGAATTGCTTTGAATTTACAATGGAAAAAAAAGTCTCTAGGAGGCTGCATGGGACCAGCAGTCCCTAAACTGCAGCTATGAAAAAGGAAAGCAGCACAGAGCCTATGGAAGAAAACTGTACAGCATCTAACAAAGTGACATTGGCACTGCCCTTTGACAAGGATCTAAGTATTTATCTCAAAGAAAGACTTGAATGCATGCATACACGTTGCATCACTATTGGCAATAGCAAAATGTTGAAAAGAAGCAAATGCCCCAAATAAGAGATGCGTCAGGTAAACTATCACACTGGTACATCCACAGTGAAGAAGAGATCTGGGCACTGCAGTGGAGTGATATTCAGAAGATGCTAAGCAAAGCACATGAGATGTAAAATGTCTGCCACCCTTTGCCCTGAAATAACAAGTGCTTTTTTTTTTCTTTTTTGATTTTTCTGTTTTGTTTTGTTTTTTTTCAAACACAAAAACAAAAACAAAAAATCACCGGAAGTATGTTTAAGTATGTATATGACCAGGTCCGAAGAAGCTAACTTGAACAAGTTCTGATTCTAAGGCTTACAATGAAAAATAAGTATTAAGAGAATATATTCAACTCCATCAAGTGGGGGCAGGGCTGCCTCTGACTCTTGCCTGCTCTGGGGGCTTTTCCTCCTACTGAGCTGCCTTGTCTGGCTTTAATATAAGAGATGTGCCTAGTCTTATTGTAACTTGATGTGCTGGGAGGCCTGACCTTTTCTGAAGGGAAACAGAGGAGGAATGGATCTGGGGGGAGGGGAGAGGGACTGGGCAGAGAAGAGGGAGGGGAACTGAGGTTGGGATGTAATATATGAGAGAAGAATTAAAAAAAATAGTTAGCTTTAAAAAGAGAGAGAGAGAGAATTTATTAGGGGATGTTGCACATGTTGGAACATGCCTTTGTTTCCAGCCTTCAGGAGGCAGAGGCAGGAGGATCTCTGTGAGTTCCAGGACAGCCGGGGTGACACAGAGAAACCCTGTCTCAAAAAAAAAAAACTTGGCGGGAGGGGGAGGGGAATAAAGGGTTAGTAATGAGGGGCTGAAGAGATGGCTGAGTGTGAAGAGCTCCTACCCCTCTGCCTCCAGATCTGAGCTAGATTCCCAGCACCCACCCTGGTAGGTCCACAATCACCTGTAACATCAATTCCAGGAGATCCAGTGCCCTCCGCTGGCCCACAGCACTGCATGCACACGGTGTACATTCAGACAAGCAGGCACACACGTGCATACATATTAAAAAATTGAAATAAAAATGTAAAATTATATTAAAATACATCTAAGCCATGCACAGTAGTGGATGTCTGTAATCCCAGTATTCTGGAGCCTGAGGTAGGAGGGTAATGAGTTCAAGGACAGCCTGGGCTTTATAATAGTTCTAGTCCAGCTAGGGTACATAGGAACCCTGTCTCAAAAAAAAAAAAATCTAAACATTTAACAACAAAAGAAAACTCATGAGTCCATAATGACATTAAACAAATACAGGTTGGGTGGGGAGTGAATTAGAAGCTTCTTAGGAAACAAAACCAAACCAAAAAACAAACAAACAAACAAACAAACAAACAAACAAACAAACAAACCTCCCAAAACGCCAGTTAATGAATGTGTAAGAGGAAGAGAGAAGTAGAAAAAAATCACCAGTTGAGAGTCACTGTGGGAAAAACTGAGTCAAGCAGAAACAGTGGGTAAGGACAGCTAGGTGGCAGGATGTGGAGAGACAGCAGCCATCACCACCACTGAATGCCCCCGTGGCCTTGCCAAGGAAGAGGCACACATGCCAGGTGACTTGTGATGTGACATACTAGTCTCCTCCAAAGGGGAAAAAAGTCTTTAAACCTGAAAACGAGAAAAAGACAACACAGCACCTTTGTATATTCTGGAAATGTGAGGTACATTCCGGAAAAAGATTTTCCTAGATTTCTAAAAATGTCAGTGTCATGAGAAACAAGGAAAATAGAAAAAGACTGAAGATAAGGAAGAGGGCAGAGACCTGATGACTATGGTTGGTAGGTTCTCCTTGACTGGGTTCTAGATCTGGAAAATAAAAACATCTTCCCAGGGATAACTCAGGAAATCTGAATTTAGGTAATGGTATCAGGTTTATTGTCATTCCCAGAGTGGATAATTGGTATAAAGTTTGGTTCTGGGTTTTATTTTAATTTTTATTTTTGGACAAGGTCTCATGTAACCCAGGGTGACCTTGAATTCCTTATGTAGCCAGGAATGGCCTTGAACCCTATCTGATCCTGTTTTTGCCCCCAGATGCTGGGATTACAGGATGTGCCACTCTGCCTGGCATAGTGTGAAGTATAAGACAGCCTCACTTATCTGTCATATGCTCTAGGGAAAATAAAGGGATGAAGGAAATGTGACAGAGGAAGGCCTGTGAATAGGACACAATGTTTCAAATTAAGAGTGAAGACCATTACAGTATCAAAAATATTTCTACAACTAAAGCAACAAGTCTGAGCTGGGTGCTGTCAAATGATACAAGCTAGAATCCTGTGGGAAGAGGAAACCTTAAATGAGGAACAGCCTCCATCACACTGGCCAGTGGGCATGTCAGTAGGACATGTTTTTTCCTGGTTGATGATTGATGTGTAGGGCCCATCACTCTGGGTGATGCCACTGCTGAGCAAACGGTCGCAAGCTGAGGGCTGGTGAGATTGTTCAGTGGATAGAGGTGCTGATAACTTAAAGCACAAAGTAGAAGAGAGCTCACTCCTTCCTTCAAACACACACACACACACACACACACACACACACACACACACACACACACACATGTGGCCTCCCTTCCCCCAGCCTGGAACCTGCTTGCTCAAGGGTGGAGCTACCTGCTCATTCGTCCTGCCACGCCTACTGCTGGACCCTGCCTTTGCTGCCTGGAGGCACACACGTGTTCGTCCTGCTACTGGACCCTGAGTTACTTGGCGGGATATTGGGTTCCCTCCCCCTTCCTTTATAACTGAGTGTCTGGAAATAGTAAAATTGAGCTTTGATCAGAATGTTGTCTTAGCTCCGTTCTTTCTTCCGCCCCGTCTAGATTCCTCTCTTTTCAGCTCGAACTGCCATTCTCAGTTGAACCGTTCGTGTTGTGGACTGCGGGCAGGCCGCAACACACACACAAAGAAAATGTATTAGAAAATGTCAAAAGAAGGGAAACTGAGCAAGCCGTGGAGAATAAGCCAGGAATCAGCTTTCCTCCATGGTCCCTGCCTCTGCACCTGCTTCCTGCTTGAGCTCCTGCCCTGACTCTCTGAAATGATGGACTGTAAAGTGTCAGATGGAATAAACTTTCCTTTCCATGTTGGTATGGTCAGGGTTTTATCATGGCAGCAGAAGACAAAATAGGACAAAGTCCAGTGGAAATTTTGTCCACCATTGTTGCTTGACAAAGTTCCAGCATGTGGATATCGAGAATCACAGATCTCCAGCATCCTTTGATTTTCATTTGATGATTCTTACTATGCATTATAGGAATTTCCTTTAGGAAATTTTGTATGGGCTTTGGTAAAGGATATGAATGTATACAATAGCAGTCTTGCTAAAAAAAAAAAAGTAAATCTTTGGAAACAACTCTCTGCCACCATGGAACCATATGGCCCGATAACTCTGCCTATTCCTGCACAAGAATCCCCTTGTGTCCCCTGTTTGCACCAAGAACAGAGAAGCTGCAGATTCAGTAACTGCAAGATGTTGCTAGAAACTCCTATGTACACCTGGACTTCAGAATGAAATCATACAGTCTAGAGAAACAATGGGCCCAGGCCCACAGGATGAATGGCAAGACCAGGAAAGAAACACGAGAAGCAGATTCTGTTAAGAAGCTAGGCTGGCTTGATCACTCTCTGACATATACAGCAGCATACATTGAAGGAATTAGGATGATATGGCACAGTGGAAAAAGAGTAAGGTGTCAGACCTTCCCTTTGGGGAGCTCATGAGGAGAACAGACCCGTATTATAAGACCAAGGCACATAGGACCACAATTAGGAAATGGCTCAGTGCTTGTTATGCTTCCTGGTGCAAACACTGCTTCATGCCCCTGTAGGGATGCAAATTGCTCTCATGGGTTTGTTTCCCAGGACTCGATGTCTGGTGCCTGCTGACCACAAAGCAGGGACCTTGCAGAAGGAATTGCAAAGGGTGGGGTTGCTGAACCTTAGCGAACAATGGGGACTTAGATGCTTGCTGAACTTAGTGCTTTTGCTTCAAAGAAGAATACAGTAATAAAGTTGATGACTTTGTTTATTCTGGATATTAAAAAATAGGGCTAAAATAGGTTAAAAACAATCTGTGAAAAGATCATATATTTCTTGTTATCATTAAGTCTGCTTTCAGGATTGCTAGTGGTTAAGATATTATGCAATCATAGACTCAAAAAGTGTGTCCCCCTTTTTTTTTTTTTCAATAAACACCAGCTCTCCTGATTCACCCTTAGATAATGTCAGTCCCTTCCCTCACCAACTCCACACCTCTTCTTTGGGACCTGAACCCAGCTGAAGCCAGACTCTAGCAGAAACCTGTCAGACAATTCCATGTGTGGAGAGATGAAACCAGGACCAAGTGTAAGATTAAAAACCACTAAGGATCGAAAGATGGCCTAGTCGGCCATCACTGGAAAGAGAGGCCCATTGGACTTGCAAACTTTATATGCCCCAGTACAGGGGAACGCCAGGGCCAAAAGAATGGGAATGGGTGGGTAGGGAAGTGGGGGGGGCGCGGTATGGGGGATTTTTGGGATAGCATTGGAAATGTAATTGAGGAAAATACATAATAAAAAAAACACTAAGGAAAAAAAAACCCTAATAGATTGGAATACAGACAAAAAATTTAAATAAGATGTCACTACACTAAAAGCAGGAGTAAGGGGCTGGGGAGAGGACAAAACTGATCACACACGCTTAGGAGATTGTTATGACAACTGAGATAAAAGACATGAAATATTCACCAGAGTATAAAGGGCTGCATTTGTATTAGGAATCATAACTATGTAAGTGTGGAGAAGAATGTCATATGGAGAGCCAAGACAATGTAAAGTTAATCAGAGATTTCTCCCAAAACAGGGGAGTTCGGGGAAGACTGTGAATGTGGGAAGCATGCCAAAAAGTAGAGATGTAACATCTCTGAAACACTGAAACACTATTTAGAACAAAAGACAAAGGAGAGTGGACCTCCCACTGGGGAGAGACATTTCTGTAAGAGCTCTAGGTTCCATGAGGCCTTGTGTTGGCTCTGTCTGGTTAAGTCTAGAAGCGTCCAGAAGGAATCAGTTTGAATAATGATGAAAGACCACACCTCCCCCTGACCTCTTCTGGGCCCTGCTTCTGCCCCATAGAGGGTAGGCAGCTTGTGTGTGAGAACAGTAAAGCACAGAGATATAAATTTGTTTTCTTTCTTGGGCCACAAAGCAGAGCTGGGCTGACACCTAGATTTCCCAGTGCGCACTCCAAACCAAACTGCAAAGCACATACAAACTGCTCAGTATTTCTATGATTCCTATCAGTGTGACTCCTGGATTATAATTTCACTATTGAGGGAGAACTCCATCGGGGTAATACCTGGATTATGTTCAGCATAGTGTACCATGCAAAAGAAAGGGTGTCAAAAGCTTTTGGGTGGTGACAATGACTTCAACGTCAATAATGAACCTGTCCCCCCAAAAACAACGAATGTGTAACAATTGGTGGCCTGTTTTGCCCTTTCTGTATATTTCTAGAAAGAACTGAATCATGTTGCCTTGGCAACTCTCTTTAGAGACCTGATAAATCGATTATTTACCCAACTTGGGGAGGGGAGAAGACTAAACAAGTGTTCAGGCTTTCCCCATCCATCTAGTTTTGGGGGGTTGGGACTCCTCTCCTTCTTAGGAAACACTGTCTTCTCATCCATGCCTACCTGAACGAAGCTCCCTTCGTACTAGAAGAAAAAAGTGGCCATGTGATGCTGTTGATCGAGGGAAAGAGCTTCCTTAGAAGGGCCTGAGGAGAATGTGATGAACAGGGCGGTCTGTTCCAGAAGGCCTGGCTGCACTGAAAGACCCTCGCGGGGAGTCCCTCCTCGGGGAGGCGCGCACCTAGTAGGACACTTAGACCGTGCTGTAACAACACGAGGCTTTTAATGGCACACAAACAAACAAACAACAAAGGAGAGCTCAAGCCAGCATGCTGGGGTCGAAACTCATGCACCGCGCAGGGGGCAGGGGAGTTCGACCCCCGGCCCAAACTTCTTACAGGCTTATAAAGGCAAGAACCACAAACCAAAAAGGGAGGGAGCCGAAATAATTTGCGCGGTTACACATGATTGGCTTATTTAAATGTCGGCGAGGTGATTACAAATTAACAGGGCAGTACCTGCGGGTTAAGGTGTAGGGAGGTACAGGGCTTGGACTTTTCGAGGTCAACAGGGCACCTGGTCAATGTATGATTTATGGTGGGCTATAGGGAGGCGCCACCCGGGAGGCGCCATCCTGCCAGATGGCCATTTGGTCCCGATAGCCCTGGCTAGTTCCTGCACTCTCTTTTTTTATCTTTTATGGCCGGACATTCTTAGTTACAGGGTGGATCTGGCTGTGCCTGGATCCGCCTGGGTCTATTCTTCAGCCCTGAATTTCTTGAACTTAGATACCACAATGCTATAAGACCCAAAATTATAAGTTTTTTTTTTCTCTTCAGCACCACGCCAGTTCTTCTCCCCAGTGCCGGACACTCTCCAGCAAGGACTGCCCCACAGTGCTGTGCACCAGGGCCTCGATGTTCTGACTCTTCTCCCTCACCCTTTCTGCCAGGGCCTGTACTTCTGTGAGGTTATCTGGATGGGATAGGAAACGTCAGAGTTAAAGGCTGAGTAGGAAATACTTCTTCCTGCTGCCAGGACACTCATTTGGTCCCTCTGTGCTGGATAGTTTTATGTCAACTTGACACAAGCCAGAATCACTTGGCAAAAGGGAATCAGCACGTGCCACCTCTTCCTCATTGTGTTATGGCTTGAACCCGATGTCACTGTCACAGGCTCATGTGTGGAACACAGGGTTCCCTGGCTGATGTCACTGTCACAGGCTCATGTGTGGAACCTTTAGGAAGGGGAGGGGGGAGGCTGGTGGAGCCGGGTCACTTAGAAGCGGACCTCTGGAGATTATGACCCTGCTTCCCTCCTGTTCTGAGTTGTGATTCCAAGGTCCTGTGAGAAGCTCTGACCCAAGTGCCTGGTACCTGTGGATGAGTCACTGAAGCCACTATGGTTTCCTAGCCACTGAAGGGCTTTTACCTCCCCAAATCCTGAGGCAAAGCAAGCTCCTCCCTTTAGCTCTTTGGGTCAGGTGTCTGCGCACAGTGATATAAAATGATGAACACATTAAAGCAGTTGTCACTTCTTTCTGCATTCCATGTACACACATTAAAAACACAACTAGTAGTACATCTAAATAAACATGCAAACCGAAGCCTATATATGCATAGTCTGTTTTCTCTACTGCACAGTGCTACCCCTAATTAGCTATAATAGGCTGCTCACAGTACCAGAGCCTATAGTCTAGAAAAAAATCCTAACAGTCATGAAATGCCATAAAATAGCTAACCTGTTTGCAGTTTTCCATGTGTTTCTTTAAACCTTCTATCGTCTTCCTCCCCACACTCTGGAGGCCAATACAGGTTATAATCCATCGGACGCTAGTGTGAACCAGACACTGAGTGCGAAGCCAGCCTGAACCACATGGTAAAAGGCCTGTGTCAAACAAACCCTCATCTAATCACTATTGATAAGCAACCACACCACAAGAGCTAAGAATCTGAAACCTTCAACCCGTGAAGTGGCAGCAGGCTTGACTCTTCTCATCTTCATCCAGTAGGTAGATTTTTCAGAAGGTTGCTGGGAAGTCACTGACTGGTTCATATGAGGAGGCAGATGACAAGCCACTCAAGGGAGTCCTCATGAGGGATAGTGTACTGGAAGGTATTATCCTTTATGGAGCACGGGGCTCTATTACTGACACAACACAAAGTCATGGACCACACAGGAGAAGTTGGAGACACTTCCTATTAATTTTTCTCACATTGTAAAAACACAACCAAGTTAATAACTTGTGCAAAACTATGAAGACTGGTTTTTGTTTTGTTTACAAAAATCAAAAAATAAAATAAAAAAAAAACACATACAAAAAATAGAACACAGGTTAAAATGTACTAACCATTACAAGTCAATTCAACACAGTGTATACAATTCTTCTTACACCCAGAGCAGTCAGAGCAAGCAGGCTACACAACTGATCCCTCTGTAGCCCAGGCCTTCCCAGACTACTCTGAAAAAAAAGTACGCAAAAGCATGACTACACGTATCCCATCTGTCCTATCTCTCTGATAGAAGGACCATAATTTAAAGGCCTCTCAACACAAAGGAAAAGTATAGTCTGTGGATTCTGGTCTGACCCATCTTCCTCCCCACCCCCCCTTCCTCCAGTCTCTCTTCCCAACACTGATAAGGGGCCCTGCTCTACTCACTCAACACAACCTTTAACTTTCATAGTTTAGGAAGAATGCAATCTTGTCTTAGTGAAGTGACCAGAGAATCCCAGGGAAATAACTAGCTCACCAAACCAAGGAGTGTACAGAGAGGGACCCATGGCTCCAGAAAAATATGTAGCAGAGGATGACCTTGTCTGACATCAATGGGAGGGGAGGCCCTTGGTCCTGTGGATGTTTGATGCCCCTGTGTAGGGGGATGTTGGAGCAGTGGGGTGGGAGAAGATGGGTGGGTGAGCACTCTCATATATGCAAAGGGGAGGGGGGAGAGAGCAATGTGGGATGAGGGTTTGTGGAGGGGTAACTGGGAAGTGGGATATCATTAGAGATGTAAACAAATTGGATGATTAATAAAAAAAGTAATTCTGGGGGGTTTCCTTCACCCCTTTTGCTCCCAAATAATGACAGGGTGTTTCTATACCCACTCTAGCCCATTTTAGCTCCTGAATAAACAAAATGGAGAACTAATAAATTTGTTAACAAGCTGCAAGCCCTATAACTGGGCGGATACTCAAGTATTCTAACCCTGTTATGCTTGGCTACTTCCCAGGCATGGGATCCCTTATCTGCAGTCGGAATCGGAATCGGAATCCCAATCTCGCTCAGACTTGCTCTGTTCCACATATGTCCTCATGGTGACTCCTCCTGGTCTCTCCACACCTCTCCTCTCTCTGTGTCCATCTGTCCATCTGTCTGTCCTCCTGTGCATCTGTCTGTCCGTCTCTCTCTCTCCCTCTTTCATCTCCCAGGGACCCCCAACTGGGACTGGAAGTCCTGCCCAGTTATTGGCTGATCAGCACTTTATTAAAGAATCACAGGTGATAGAAAACAATTTTTACACAACATTGAGATGCAATTGGAGATGCAATCAGATCTCCTGGCATAGAAATCAGCATCTGAACACACAGTGTACAACACCATCCTCCTAACAGCTGGATTTACTTTTTTTTTTTTAAAAACTTACTCACTTTGTGTTCCACTCACTGCCCTCCTCCTCCTGGTCACCCTCTCCCACAACCCTTCTCCCATCCCCCTTCTCCTCTTCTAAATCACACTGTTCATTGATAAAAATTACTGAGCTGGAAAGTCATGGCACACATCTTTAATTCCAGCACTTGAAAAGCAGAGGCAGGTGAATCTCTGAGTTTGAGGCCAGCCTGGTCTACATAGTGAGTTCCAGGACAGCGAGGGCGACACAGAGAAACCCTGTCTGGAAAACAAAGCAAGCAAACAAATAAAAACAAAACAAAAAGAAAGAAAAATTACTGAGAAAATACAAAGTCTCCACTTTTTTCTAGGTCACTCAGTCCCCAGTAGTTCTAGTAGCGTGGGTTGATTACCTGAGTTCGATGCCCAGGACGCACACAGAGAATGGAAAGAACCTACTCCTGAAGGTTGGGCTCTGGCATCCTTGCAAGGTGGTAAACGACCACCGCCCACTTAAATGAGTAAAAATGCCAGCGATGTTCCTAGGCTTTTATTTTGAATCTGAATGCTTTGCCTGCAGTTGTGTATATGCCAATGTATGCATAGTATCTGCATGGTCAGAGGAGGAGTTACAGATGGCAGTCGGCCTCCATGTGGTGCTAGGACTAGAAGCCGGGTCCTCTGCCAAGAGCAACAAGTGCTCTTAACAGCTCAGTCATCTCTCCATCAGCCCTCCTGCACATTTAAAACAATAAATCAGATGGCCATGGAGGAGGACAACCACATCAGTCTCTGGCCCCTACACATATACACACATGTATACACATGGACATCACACACACCCACAAAAACACATTTGGAAAAAACCCACAAATTTGTTTGGGGAAAAAAATCCAAATTTGGTGATAGACATAAATTCAATAAGCATAATAGTAATATTACTCAGAGAAAAGCATAACTATATGCATCTTAATGAAACGATTAAAGACAAACGTCTTCAAACAAAACTAAACTAGGGGCTAGCTTCAGAAAATTAGCATTTTATAACAGAGGGAACAGTGACCCAAAGGGTCATGGATGCCCAAGAGAAACCAAGAAGACAGCGGGTCACGTAACACTGTTTTAATTTTTTTTAAAAGCTTTATTTTATTTATGTGTATGAGTACACTGTAGCTGTCTTCACACCAGAAGAGGGTGTTGGGTTCTATTACAGATGGTTGGGAGCCACCATAAGGATGCTGGGAATTGCACTCAGGACCTCTGGAAGAGCAGAGCCATCTCTCCAGCCCGTTTGAAATCTATTTTTTTCTTTTTCTTTGTTTTTTTTTTTTTTTTTCAAGACAGGGTTTCTCTGTGTAGCCCTGGCTTTCCTGGAACTCACTCTGTAGACCAGGCTGGCCTCGAACTCAATAATTCACTGCTTCTGCCTCCAAAGTGCTGAGATTAAAGGCATGCACCACCACGGCCTGGCCCGTTTGAAAACTTAAAGGGAAAGATTTGTCAATTCAGATTTCTAGCTCCAGTGAAAAGTTCCTACAATAATATTTCTTTAGAAGAAGAAAAATTAAGATTTTTAGTTTCAGAAGCATTTGGTTATGGCCAGGAACTAAGTGTGTATTTTATATATCAAAGCAGATCTGGCCTCCATAATCTCCCAGCATCCCTCAGTCTCTACTAAGTGTACACTGCCCCCAACCCTGAACTTTCCAGCTGAGGGGCTGGGCTGCCCTTTCCACCGATGCTCTTCCTCATATAATCTAGACGTTTTTGGTCTCCCCACTCTCTTGTGCTAGAGCTTTCTTGTTCTCTCTACCTAACCCCCTTCCTTTGGCAACTTCCCAGGCTTCTGTCCTTGGGGCCAATAAACCTGTATTTAATATAATCGAATCTGGCTTGAATTGGCTCATTTCACCATCAGACAAATAACTTATCAAGTAGATCTGTAAGAATGTGTGAGAAGCAGTCATCTATTGGATGGAACACAGGGCCCCCAAAGGAGGAGCTAGAGAAAGTACCCAAGGAGCTGAAGGGGTCTGCAACCCTATAGGTGGAACAACAATATAAACTAACCAGTACCCCCAGAGCTCGTGTCTCTAGCTGTATATGTAGCAGAAGATGGCCTAGTCGGCGATCATTGGGAAGAGAGGCTCCTTGGTCTTGCAAACTTTATATGCCCCAGTACAGGGGAATGCCAGGGCCAAGAAGTGGGAGTGGTGGGTAGGGGAGCAGGGCCCGGGGAGGGTATAGGGGACTTTCGGGGTAGTATTTGAAATGTAAATGAAGAAAATATCTAATAAAAAAAAGAATGCTGAGGAAAAAAAATGTGTGAGAAGTCACCAAGCAGAAGACAAGGAGGGAGACTTGGGTTTGAAGAATGAATAAACAGAGGTGGCTACTGGAGGTGGAAAGGTTTAAGCTGGTTCCAGGTGGGGACACAGGAGAAGGGGGAACAGAATTCACTGAGCCTAAGGGTGTATGGCAATACCATATGGAAGGCTACTATTTTGTAAACTCAGTTTTATTCCTTTCTCCATTTTTCATGTGTGACCCCATGTGTTGTATACAAGTTTTGGGGTTTTTGCATGTATGTGGGTACACATGTGTACATGCCTATGGAGGCCCAAGCTTAATGTCAGAAATAGTCCTCAATTGCTTTACCACCTCATTCACTGGAGAAGACAGGGTCTCTCAATCAAACCCAGAGCTAGCTGGTATGGCTACTCTTGCTAGCCAGCTTGCTCTGGAAATTCTATCTCCTCCACCTTCTGAGGCTGGAATTACAGGTGGGCCACCAAACTTATCCAACCTTTCCATGGGTTTCTGGGGATCCAAATTCCAGTCCTCACATTTGCACTGAAAGCACTTTAACCAGCGAGTCACCTTTTGTAACCACTCCTGGTCTTTTGTAAGCTAATTGTGAGAGTTTATACTCAAGAGGCTGGAGAATCAAGGGAGGGCATAGCTGTGAGGAACCTTCTCGATTAGATTAGCCTAGATGTGCCTATGAAGGATTGCATTGATTAGGTTGATTGAAGTGGGAAAATCTACCCTGAAGTTGGCAATGTGTGGCAGGGTCAGGTTTCCTGAGAGGAGGCCCCACAGTGCCACTGTGTGAAGCTGTGAAAGTAAAGACATGGAGACCATAGGATTTCCAGAGAGGAAAGCAAGCTGGAGGCATAGAGTGGGCTTGCTCGAGTTAGAGGATGCATACTACAGATGGCAAAGCTGGAGGAGGAAGCCACTCAAGCCCCCTGGGCCTCAGATGATTCCATAGTGAGCCCAAGATGCTGGACAGAGAGATGCAGGATTTGGTGTTTGCCCTGCTGCATTTGTCTTGTCTTGGTCTGATCACTGCTGTGCTCAGGTTCTTCTCTTTGGCCTGGGAGTGTTTACTTTGTATACCTTCATGCTTTAAGGATGTAACTTGTTTTTAATTATGCTGAAGCTCAGAGTTAGGACATTCCCTGAAATGTCACAAGAGACTTAGAAGTTTCAGAACTGTTAGACTCCAGACACTTGAAGTTGTACTGAGTATATTTTTGTGTTAGGAGGTAGCATGAACCTATGAAGACAAATAGTAGAAGAGTGTGAATTAAGACTGATGTGTTTGAGGGCCACAGGCCTCACCCGGCCGGATCAGCGCCAGGGTAGCGGGAGCGCAGGGTTGCCTGACACCCGCCAGCTACCCACGACCCCCGCCGCAGGATTTTGGGACTGCTGGTGAGTGGAACACAGCTTCTGCTCCAGTCCAATCACGCGGGACCTGAGACTGCTCTGGTTGGGGAGAGAGAAATCCGGCCTACATAGGGCCACAACCCTCTTCCGGTCAGAAAAGCACCTGGGCAGCTGGGGCGCAGGGTCTGCTGACACTCGCCAGCTACCCACAACACCCGCCACAGGATCTTAAGACTTCTGGTGAGTGGAGCACAGCTTCTGCTCCAATCCAATTGCGCGGGACCTGAGACTGCATTAGTTAGGGAAGCAGAAACCGGCCTGAGTAGGACCACAGGCCTCACCCGGCCGCCGGGGTAGCGGGAGCGCAGGGTTGCCTGACACCCGCCAGCTACCCACGACCCCCGCCGCAGGATTTTGGGACTGCTGGTGAGTGGAACACAGCTTCTGCTCCAATCCAATTGCGCGGGACCTGAGACTGCATTAGTTAGGGAAGCAGAAAACCGGCCTGAGTAGGGCCACAGGCCTCACCCGGCCGGATCAGCGCCAGGGTAGCGGGAGCGCAGGGTTGCCTGACACCCACCAGCTACCCACGACCCCCGCCGCAGGATTTTGGGACTGCTGGTGAGTGGAACACAGCTTCTGCTCCAGTCCAATCACGCGGGACCTGAGACTGCTCTGGTTGGGGAGAGAGAAATCCGGCCTACATTGGGCCACAACCCTCTTCCGGTCAGAAAAGCACCAGGGCAGCTGGGGCGCAGGGTCGGCTGACACTCACCAGCTACCCACAACACCCACCACAGGATCTTAAGACTTCTGGAGAGTGGAACACAGCTTCTGCTCCAATCCAATTGCACGCGGGACCAGAGACTGCATTAGTTAGGGAAGCAGAAAAACGGCCTGAGTAGGACCACAGGCCTCTTCTGGCTGGACCAGCACCGGGGTACCGTCAGCTACCCACGACCCCCGCCGCAGGATATAGAGACTGCTGGTGAGTGAAACACAGCTTCTGCTCCAATCTTTAAATAGTGACAACGATAACAACTAACCCCAGAGATTACCAGATGGCGAAAGGTAAACGTAATAATCTTACTAACAGAAACCAAGACCACTCACCATCATCAGAACCCAGCACCCTCACTTCGCCCAGTCCAGGGCACCCCAACACACCGGAAAAGCTAGACACGGATTTAAAAGCATATCTCCTGATGATGATAGAGGACTTCAAGAAGGACTTTAATAACACACTTAAAGAAATGCAGGAGAACACTGATAAAAAGGCAGAAGACAATAAAGAGGAAGCACAAAAATCCCTTAAAGAATTGCAGGAGAACACTGCTAAAGAGTTACAAATCCTTAAAGAAAAACATGATAACATAATCAAACAGGTAGAAGTCCTTACAGAAAAACAGGAAAACACATCCAAACAGATGATGGAAATGAACAAAACCATACTAGACCTAAAAAGGGAAGTAGACACAATAAAGAAAACCCAAAATGAGGCAACACTGGAGATAGAAACCCTAGGAAAGAAATCTGGAACCATAGATACGAGCATCAGCAACAGAATACAAGAGATGGAAGAGAGAATCTCAGGTGCAGAAGATTCCATAGAGAACATCGGCACAACAATCAAGGAAAATGTAAAATGCAAAAAGATCCTGACTCAAAACATCCAAGAAATACAGGACATAATGAGAAGACCAAACCTACGGATAATAGGAGTGGATGAGAATGAAGATTTTCAACTCAAAGGACCAGCAAACATCTTCAACAAAATTATAGAAGAAAACTTCCCAAATCTAAAGAAAGAGATGCCCATGAACATACAAGAAGCCTACAGAACTCCAAATAGGCTGGACCAGAAAAGAAATACCTCCCGACACATAATAATCAGAGCAACAAATGCTCTAAATAAAGATAGAATACTAAAAGCAGTAAGAGAAAAAGGCCAAGTAACATATAAAGGCAAGCCTATCAGAATTACACCAGACTTTTCACCAGAGACTATGAAAGCCAGAAGATCCTGGACAGATGTTATACAGACACTAAAAGAACACAAATTCCAGCCCAGGCTACTATACCCAGCCAAACTCTCAATTAACATAGATGGAGAAACCAAAGTATTCCACGACAAAACCAAATTCACACATTATCTCTCCACGAATCCAGCCCTTCAAAGGATAATAACAGAAAAAAACCAATACAAGGACAGGAACCACGCCCTAGAAACAACAAGAAGGTAATCCCTCAACAAACCTAAAAGAAGACAGCCACAAGAACAAAATGCCAACTTTAACATCAAAAATAACAGGAAACAACAATTACTTTTCCTTAATATCTCTTAATATCAATGGACTCAACTCCCCGATAAAAAGACATAGACTAACAAACTGGCTACACAAACAAGACCCAACATTTTGCTGCTTACAGGAAACTCATCTCAGAGAAAAGGATAGACACTACCTCAGAATGAAAGGCTGGAAAACAATTTTCCAAGCAAATGGCATGAAGAAACAAGCTGGAGTAGCCATTCTAATATCTGATAAGATTGACTTCCAACCCAAAGTCATTAAAAAAGACAGGGAGGGACACTTCATACTCATCAAAGGTAAAATCCTCCAAGAGGAACTATCAATCCTGAATATCTATGCTCCAAATACAAAGGCAGCCACATTCATTAAAGAAACCTTAGTAAATCTCAAAGCACACATTGCACCTCATACAATAATAGTGGGAGACTTCAACACACCACTTTCACCAATGGACAGATCATGGAAACAGAAACTAAACAGGGACACAGTGAAACTAAGAGAAATTATGAATCAAATGGATCTGGCAGATATCTACAGAACATTCTATCCTAAAACAAAAGGATATACCTTCTTCTCAGCACCTCATGGGACCTTCTCCAAAATTGACCACATAATTGGTCACAAAACAGGCCTCAACAGATATAAAAATATAGAAATTGTCCCATGCATCCTATCAGATCACCATGGACTAAGGCTGATCTTCAATAACAAAATAAATAATAGAAAGCCAACCTTCACGTGGAAACTGAACAACACTCTTCTCAATGATACCTTGGTCAAGGAAGGAATAAAGAAAGAAATTAAGGACTTTTTAGAGTTCAATGAAAATGAAGCCACAACATACCCAAACTTATGGGACGCAATGAAAGCATTTTTAAGAGGAAAACTCATAGCTCTGAGTGCCTCCAAAAGGAAACTAGAGAGAGCACACATTAGCAGCTTGACAACACACCTAAAAGCACTAGAACAAAAGGAAGCAAATTCACCCAAGAGGAGTAGACGGCAGGAAATAATCAAACTCAGGGGTGAAATCAACCAAGTGGAAACAAGAAAAACTATTCAAAGAATCAACCAATCAAGGAGCTGGTTCTTTGAGAAAATCAACAAGATAGATAAACCCTTAGCCAGACTCACTAGAGGGCACAGGGAAAGCATCCTAATTAACAAAATCAGAAATGAAAAAGGAGACATAACAACAGATCCTGAAGACATCCAAAACACCATCAGATCCTTCTACCAAAGGCTATACTCAACAAAACTGGAGAACCTGGATGAAATGGAGAAGTTCCTAGACAGATACCAGGTACCAAAGTTGAATCAAGATCAGGTTAATGATCTAAACAGCCCTATATCCCCCAAAGAAATAGAAGCAGTCATTAATAGTCTCCCAACCAAAAAAAGCCCAGGACCAGATGGGTTTAGTGCAGAGTTCTATCAGACCTTCAAAGAAGATCTAATCCCAGTTCTTCACAAACTATTCCACAAAATAGAAACAGAAGGTACTCTACCCAACTCATTCTATGAAGCCACAATTACTCTGATACCTAAACCACAAAAAGACCCAACAAAGATAGAAAACTTCAGACCAATATCCCTTATGAATATTGATGCAAAAATCCTCAATAAAATTCTTGCTAACCGAATCCAAGAACACATCAAAACAATCATCCATCCTGACCAAGTAGGTTTCATCCCAGGGATGCAGGGATGGTTCAATATACGGAAATCCATCAACGTAATCCAGTATATAAACAAACTCAAAGACAAAAACCACATGGTCATCTCCTTAGATGCGGAAAAAGCATTTGACAAGATCCAACACCCATTCATGATAAAAGTCTTGGAAAGATCAGGAATTCAAGGCCCATACCTAAACATGATAAAAGCAATCTACAGCAAACCAGTAGCCAACATCAAAGTAAATGGTCAGAAGCTTGAAGCAATCCCTCTAAAATCAGGGACTAGACAAGGCTGTCCACTTTCTCCATACCTATTCAACATTGTACTTGAAGTCCTAGCCAGAGCAATTCGACAACAAAAGGAGATCAAAGGGATACAAATTGGAAAAGATGAAGTCAAAATATCACTTTTTGCAGATGATATGATAGTATATATAAGTGACCCTAAAAATTCCACCAGAGAACTCCTAAGCCTGATAAACAGCTTCGGTGAAGTAGCTGGATATAAAATTAACTCAAACAAATCAATGGCCTTTCTCTACACAAAGAATAAACAGGCTGAGAAAGAAATTAGGGAAACAACACCCTTCTCAATAGTCACAAATAATATAAAATATCTTGGCGTGACTCTAACTAAGGAAGTGAAAGATCTGTATAATAAAAACTTCAAGTCTCTGAAGAAAGAAATTATAGAAGATCTCAGAAGATGGAAAGATCTCCCATGCTCATGGATTGGCAGGATCAACATTGTAAAAATGGCTATCTTGCCAAAAGCAATCTACAGATTCAATGCAATCCCCATCAAAATTCCAAATCAATTCTTCAACGAATTAGAAAGTGCAATCTGCAAATTCATCTGGAATAACAAAAAACCTAGGATAGCAAAAACTCTTCTCAAGGATAAAAGAACCTCTGGTGGAATCACCATGCCGGACCTAAAGCTCTACTACAGAGCAATTGTGATAAAAACTGCATGGTACTGGTATAGTGACAGACAAATAGACCAATGGAATAGAATTGAAGACCCAGAAATGAACCCACACACCTATGGTCACTTGATCTTCGACAAGGGAGCTAAAAACATCCAGTGGAAGAAAGACAGCATTTTCAACAAATGGTGCTGGCACAACTGGTTGTTAACATGTAGAAGAATGCGAATCGATCCATTCCTATCTCCTTGTACTAAGGTCAAGTCTAAGTGGATCAAGGAACTTCACATAAAACCAGAGACACTGAAACTTATAGAGGAGAAAGTGGGGAAAAGCCTTGAAGATATGGGCACAGGGGAAAAATTCCTGAATAGAACAGTAATGGCTTGTGCTGTAAGATCGAGAATTGACAAGTGGGACCTCATGAAACTACAAAGCTTCTGCAAGGCTAAAGACACCATCAATAAGACAAAAAAACCACCAACAGATTGGGAAAGGATCTTCACCTATCCTAAATCAGATAAGGGACTAATATCCAATATATATAAAGAACTCAAGAAGGTGGACTCCAGAAAGTCAAATAACCCCATTAAAAAATGGGGCTCAGAACTGAACAAAGAATTCTCACCTGAGGAATACCGAATGGCAGAGAAGCACCTGAAAAAATGTTCAACATCCTTAATCATCAGGGAAATGCAAATCAAAACAACCCTGAGATTCCACCTCACACCAGTCAGAATGGCTAAGATCAAAAATTCAGGTGACAGCAGATGCTGGCGAGGATGTGGAGAAAGAGGAACACTCCTCCATTGTTGGTGGGATTGCAAGCTTGTACAACCACTCTGGAAATCAGTCTGGCGGTTCCTCAGAAAATTGGACATAGTACTACCGGAGGATCCAGCAATACCTCTCCTGGGCATATATCCAGAAGATGTCCCAACCGGTAAAAAGGACACATGCTCCACTATGTTCATAGCAGCCCTATTTATAATAGCCAGAAGCTGGAAAGAACCCAGATGTCCCTCAACAGAGGAATGGATACAGAAATTATGGTACATTTACACAATGGAGTACTACTCAGCTATTAAAAAGAATGAATTTATGAAATTCCTAACCAAATGGATGGACCTGGAGGGCATCATCTTGAGTGAAGTAACACAATCACAAAAGAACTCACACAATATGTATTCATTGATAAGTGGATATTAGCCCAAAACTTAGGATACCCAAGATATAAGATACAATTTGATAAACGCATGAAACTCAAGAAGAATGAAGACCAAAGTGTGGACACTGTGCACCTTCTTAGAATTGGGAACAAAACACCCAGGGAAGGAGTTACAGAGACAAAGTTCGTAGCTGTGATGAAAGGATGGACCATTTAGAGACTGCTGTATCCAGGGATCCGTCCCATAATCAGCTTCTAAACGCTGACACCATTGCATACACTAGCAAGATCTTGGTGAAAGGACCCAAATATAGCTGTCTCTTGTGAGACGATGCCGGGGCCTAGCAAACACAGGAGTGGATGTTCACAGTCAGCTATTGGATGTATCACAGGGCTCCCAATGGAGAAGCTAGAGAAAGTACCCAAGGAGCTAAAGGGATCTGCAACCCTATTGTTGGAACAACATGATGTACTAAACAGAACCCTGGAGCTCTTGTCTCTAGCTGCATATGTATCGAAAGATGGCCTAGTCGGCCATCAATGGAAAGAGAGGCCCATTGAACTTGCAAACTTTATATGCCCCAATATAGGGGAATGCCAGGGCCAAAAGAATGGGAATGGGTGGGTAGGGAAGTGGGGGGCGCTATGGGGTCTTTTGGGATAGTATTGGAAATGTAATTGAGGAAAATATGTAATAAAAATATTAAAAAAAAAATATGTACTCACTGATAAGTGAATATAAGCCCAGAAACTTAGTATGCCCGAGATAGAAGATACAATTTGCAAAACACATGAAACTGAAGAAGAACGAAGACCAAAGTGTGGACACTTTGCCCCTTCTTAGAATTGGGAACAAGGGGCTGGTGAGATGGCTCAGTGGGTAAGAGCACCTGACTGCTCTTCCGAAGGTCCAGAGTTCAAATCCCAGCAACCACATGGTGGCTCACAACCATCCGCAACGAGATCTGGCGCCCTCTTCTGGAGTGTCTGAAGACAGCTACAGTGTACTTACATATAATAAATAAATCTTTAAAAAAAAAAAAAAGAATTGGGAACAAAACACCCATGGAAGCAGTTACAGAGACCAAGTTTGGAGCTGAGATGAAAGGATGGACCATCTAGAGGATGCCATACCCGGGGATCCATCCCATAATCAGCCTCCAAAATCTGACACCATTGCATCCACTAGCAAGATTTTGCTGAAAGGACCCAGATATAGCTGTCTCTTGTGAGGCTATGCCGGGGCCTAGCAAACACAGAAGTGGATGCTCACAGTTACCTATTGGATGGATCACAGGACCCCCAGTGGACGAGCTAGAGAAAGTACCCAAGGAGCTGAAGGGGCCTGCAACCCTATAGGTGGAACAACAATATGAACTAACCAGTACCCCCAGAGCTCCTGTCTCTAGTTGCATATGTATCAGAAGATGGCCTAGTTGGCCATCACTTTAAAAGAGGCCCATTAGTCTTCCAAACTTTATATGCTTCAGTACAGGGGAACGCCAGGGCCAAGAAGTGGGAGTGGGGAGGGGGGGAGGTTATGGGGAAATTTTGGGATAGCATTGGAAATGTAAATGAAGAAAATACCTAATAAAAATTAAAAAAACAGTTAAAAAAAAAAAAGATTAGAAAAAAAAAAAAAAAAGACTGATGTGTTTGAGGTCAGCGAGATGGCTCAGCAGGTAAAGCTGCCTACTGTCAAACATGACTCCCTGAATTTGATTTTTCAGGTCCACATGGTGGTGATAACTGACTCCTGAAAGTTGTCTTCTGATCTCCACACATGTACCTTGGTACCCAAGTATGCACATAACATATACAAAAATGTGATAAAAAATATGGTTGATGTGTTTCGGTCAAGTTGACAAGGGGTAGAGTTTTGATCATTAAAACATCAAATGACAGGATCTAGAATCACCAAAGGGACTATATGTGATAGATTATCCAGATTATATCAGCCTCTGGGCATGCCTGTGAGTGGTTATCTTGACTTCATTAATTGAGGTAGGAAGATCCACCTGAGAAGTGGACATTAGTTCCTGTGTCCTGGACTACATAAAAAGGAGAAAGTTAATTGTGTGGAGATAAAAGTTTGTTCTCTTCTTACACCATATGGATCCTAGGAACTGAACTCATGTCTTTAGGCTTGGCCTTTACCCACTGGGCCACCTTGACAGTTCAAGGATAGATGAATTAAATAGAGGGGGTAAGGGAGAAGGAAGGGGCAGCAGACAGCCAGATATATAAGCTCTTAACTATTATCCCTGTACTTACAAGGATGAGACAGGAGAACTGCCTCAAGTTCAAGTCCATCCTGAGCTACAGAATACAACCCTGCTTGGGGGCAGGGAAGAAGAAGAAGAAAGAAGAAGGAGGGGGAGGGGGAGGAGGAGGAAGGAGGAAGAGGAAGAAGAAAAAGAAGAAAGAGGAGGAATGAGGAGAAAGAGGAGGAAGAGGAAGAAAGAAGAGAAAGAAAAAAGGAAGAAAGAAAGAGAGAAAGAAGGAAAGAAAGAAAGAAAGAAAGAAAGAAAGAAAGAAAGAAAGAAAGAGGGGGAGAGAAGAGAAAGAAAACAATTGACAGGAACAATGGTGCACATTTTGCATTCTCAGTATGAGAATTTATGCTTACCCAAATAGTTTGGGAAACATTTTTACAAGATGTTCAAGTAATTTAAAGGAAAATGTTAACATTATTTGATAATTTTTTCAGTATACTACACATAGACTGCACATCCAAAACTACTATATAAGGGTAAGTGGCAGGAGATGGAAGGAATTTATGAGTTTGTGAGGTTTCTACCTTTAAGCAGAAGCAGACAATAACTCTAAATAGACTATGAAAGGATGTGCAGATTCCCCAATGTGGGCGCAACTCAGGTCCTCTACAAGAGCAGAATGCACTCTTAACCAGTGTCATCTATCTAGCCACTAACAGTAAAGTTTGAATGTGACTCTAAGCATTCAACTAACCCAAAAGAAGTACAGGAACAAACCACGACAGAGAGCCAATAAGAAGAAGGTAGGCCCAAATCCAAACCTATTAATGTTAATTCAAATGCTTTCAGACTAAACACTCCAGTTGTGATGGTTTGTATAGGCTCAGGATGGTTTGTATAGGGAGCAGGAACTATTGGAAGGTGTGGCCCTGTTGGAGTAGGTGTGTCACTGTGGGTGTGGGCTTTAATACCCTCATCTTAGCTGCCTGGAAGCCAGTATTCTGCTAGCAGCCTTCAGATGAAGATGTAGAACTCTCAGCTCCTCTTGCACCATGGCTGACTAGACGCTGCGACATTCCTGCCTTGATGATAATGGACTTAACCTTTGACCCTGTAAACCAGCCCCAATTAAGTGTTGTCCTTTTAAGAGATGTCTTGGTCATGGTGTCTGTTCACAGCGGTAACACTCTCACTAAGACACCAGTTTAGATTGACAGAGTCACTACAATGATATCCTACTTGTATATGCTACCTACTATTGGTGACTTGTAATATACATATATTAAAAAAAAATCCATGGGTCTGGAATGATGGCTCATGATTTAAAAGTGTGTACTAAGCTCCAGAGGAGCTGAGTTCGATTCCTAGCACCCACATCAGGTGGCTCACAACTACCTGCAAGTCCAGCTCCAGAGGGATCTGATGCCTCTGCTCTTAACATGCACCTGTACTCGCATGCACATACTCACATAGCACACACACACACTTTTAAATTCAATAAATTTTAAAATAACGCATCAACGAAAGTATAGTATGTAGTCACCAAACACAAGACAGCCGAGATAGCTACTTTAATTTCGATAAAACAGACTTCAGGACAGAGAGTACTGCCAGATATAAAAGACAGGCTTCCTAATGACAAAATGTCAAATTATTCAGCAGACATAATGATCTGTTACAACATCTAATAATAGAGCATCAAACTACACATACTGAAAACTGACAGCATTAGACAAATCAAGTAACTCAATAAACTTAAAGACTGTCGTTGTCTCGGCAACTGATCAGACAATAAGACAAAAACTTCAGTGAAGAAATAAATGATCTGAATCACATCATTAGTCTTTAGCATTTACAGAATCCCTCATGGCCAGTAGCTTTTGCAAAATTACCATGTTAAGGAGATGCGTTTTTCTCAAGTTCACGTTTGTGTATTCACCAATATGGAGAATATTTTGGGTCTCAAATGTTAAATTTTTATTGAAGGGAGGAAAGTGACTATGTGTTTTTTGACCATATCAGAATCAAGTTAGAAACTAAGAGTAGTAAGATATTCTAAAACAAGCCGGGCATGTTAATTCTGGCACTCCAGAGACAGAAGCAAGTAGATCTCTTTGAGTTGGAGGCCAGCCTGGTCTGCAAAGTGAATCAAGGACATTTAAGGCTGTCACACAAAGAAATCATATCTCAACTCAACAAGACAAAACAAAACAAAAAGCTATTAAAAAACAAAACACAAAAATTCAAATACTTAGGAATTTAATAACTTACTCCTAAATAATTCACATGCAAAAATGAAATCGTAAGGACACTGGAGATACCATATAGTGAGCAACCGAGATGCACTTACCCTAAGGTGTGAGACAAGTAACACGGCACCTGGGAGGGAACACAAAACTCCCTTCGGGAGGACTCTACGTCAAGGACATAAGGTCATTAAAGACATCTTAAAAAAGAAAAGCAAACTTAACCAAAGAAGGAAAAACAATTTAATGCACAAACTAGGAGAAAAAACATTTAATTTATTATGTATACAGCAGTCTGGCTGCATGTATGACTGCAGGCCAAAGAGAGCACCAGACCTCATAGATGTTTATGTGGTTGCTGGGAATTGAACTTGGGACCTCTGGAAGAGCAGCCAATGCTCTTAACCTCTGAGAAATCTCTCCAGTACTGGGAGAGAAACTCTTGATGCTTTGAAATAGGCATTAAATGGAGAACCTTGGCTAAGAATATAGCCCAGGGCTTGATTAGCATGCACAAAACCATGAATTGACCTCTATGAGACTGAGGGTAGCCTGGTCTACATAGCAAGCTCCTGGCCAAATCCCATCTCAAAACAAATGAACAAACAAAACAACAACAAAAGCCAAAACAAAACAAAAACTAGATGAAAGAGAAATCTCTGCCATCTTGGGAGGCAAAGATTTCTTAAATAGGATCCTTAAAATCAAGAAACCCAGTTGTAACCTTGAAAGCTAGCTTAGTGGATAAAGTGTTGGCTATGCAAGTATGAGGACCTGAGTTCAAATCCCCAGCACACACATCAAAGCCAGTTGTGGATGAATGTGTCTATTACTCTAGCACTGGGGGAAGGGGAGGAGTCAACTGGATCCCAGAAGCTCACTGGCCAATCTAAACATTAACTTCAGGCTCAGTGAGAGACCTTGTCTCAAAAAATAGAGGAGGGCACCAACCTAGGACCTTTAGCTTCCATAGGCACACACACAGGCACATGCACCTGCACTTATTCAACACACACACAAAGAAGAAACGCAAATGAATACTTTTACAAAGGCCTCTGGCACTCCAACCAGGGGAGTGGTCCGTTAATTGCAGATCTCCACCTCTCTCTTGGCTCTTCCAAAACCAGTTCTTCAGTCTTATCCCCAGCTCTGTAGCAACTATCCGCTGCAGCCTCCCTCTACCCTCACACCACTGTCTCTATCTTCAGTTGATCACACTGATCTTCCCCTCCTAAGTTCCCTCTCGCCCAATTTATTGCTTTTGCTTAGCCCCCAACTTCCAACAGGCATTCCCTGGGACCTGTAGGTCACTCTGGCAAACGCAGATCCTCCCTTTTGCCTCCATACCTCCAAGTCCAAGTCTCCCAGTTTCATATCCATACTTTTAAAACCTGTACTCCAGGGCTGGAGAGATGGCTCAGCAGTTAAGAGCACTGACTGCTCTTCTAGAGGTCCTGAGTTCAAATCCCAGCAACCACATGGTGGCTCACAACCATCTGTAATGAGATCCAATGCCCTCTTCTGGTGTGTCTGAAGACAGCTACAGTGTACTCACATACATAAAATAAAAATAAATCTTAAACAACAACAACAACCCCTATACTCCAGGTAGGCAGTGGTGGCTCACAGCCTTAATCCTAGACCTTAGGAGACAGAGGCAGTCAGATCTGAGTTTGAGGCCAGCCTGGTCTACAGTGTGAGTTCCAGGACAGCCAGGGCTACACAGAGAAACCCTGTCTCAAAACCCACACACACACACAAAACCCAACCAACCAAAGAACAAGAAATGGATAATTTTCTCAATATATACAACTTACCAAAGTTAAATCAAGATCAGATAAGTAATTTGAACAAACCCTAATGAAATTGAAGCAATAATTAAAAGACTTCCAACTAAAAGAAGCCTATCACCTGATGGTATAGTGCAGAATGTAAGAGAGTTTCAAAAAAACTGAAATTATTCCACAAAACAGAAATAGAAGGAACAGTGCCCAATTCATTTTATAAGGCCACAGTTATCCTGATACACAAGCCACATAAAGACCCAACAAACAAAGAGAATTACAGACCAAGTTCTCTTATATACATACATGCAAAAATATTCAATGCAAACCAAATCCAAGATCACATCAAAAAGATCAGCCACCACAATCAAGCAGGCGCCATCCCAGAGATGCAGTGATGGTTCAACATACAAAAATCTGTCAATGTAATCCACTGTATAGATAAGCTGAAACAAAAACTATATGATCATCTCATCAGATTCAGAAAAGGCTTTTGGTAAAATCCAACACCTTTCATGATTAAAAAAAAAAAAAAAAAAAAACCTCTGAGAGATTAGGAATTCAAGGGACACACCTTAGCATAATAAAGGCCAATAGCGAATATAAACTTAAATGGAGAAAAACTCAAAGCAATTCTACTAAAATCAGGAACAAGAAAAGGTTGTCCATTCTCTCCATACCTATTCAATATAGTGCTTGAAGTCTTACTAGAGCAGTAAGACAACTAAAGGAGATCAGGGGATACAAACTGAAAGGGAAAAAGTCAAAGTATCTTTACTTACAGATGACATGATAGTATACATCAGTGACCCTGAAAATTCCACCAGGAAGCTCCTAGGGATGATAAACACAGTAGCTAGATGCGAAATTAACTCTCTCTCTCTTTCACACACACACACACACACACACACACACACACACACACACACACACACACACACTATTAGCCTTACCATATACAAACGACATGAAGAACATGGAGTTGGGTGGGTAGAGAGGTTGGGAGGATCTAAGAGGAGTTGTGGAGGGGAAAGAATAGGATCCAAATACATGGTATGAAAATAAATTTTAAATAAAACAATTAAGCATAATGCTGTGATGTGACCCAGTCAACGCAGTATTTAAATGCTATTTTAGCTGTCTACCAAGTGAAATGAAAACACTTGTCTACACAAGATTAACACAGGAATCTCACAGTTTTACTGTAATTCCCAAATGAAAAATAGCCTACCAACCCAAATTTTCATAAAGACTACACAAATTATGATGTAACTATATGGAATTCTACTTGGTAATGAATAACTGCTTTCAACTTAAAATTATTGTCTGGTAAGAATTCTTTAAAGACAAGGGGCATGAGATGTGACTTAATTTATATAAAATTGTAGAACATGTAAACCTCTGTACAGTTGCAGATCACCAGTGCTTAGGGACAGGGTAAAGGAGAAACAGACTGCAAAAGCACACAAGAAACTTTTGGGAGGGGCTGGACAGATGGCTCAGCAGTTAAGAGCATTTGTTGTTTTTCCAGAGGACCCAGGTTCAGTTTCTGGGACACAAACTAGGAGGCTTACAAATGCCTGTAATCCCCGCTCTAGGAGATCCAGCTCTCATACCTCTATGCTTACAGCACTCACAAACATAACACCCACACAGATACAAATGCAAAACATTATTTAAAATAATAAAACTAAATCTTAAAAAACACTTCTGAGGGGCAGAAGAGAGAGCTCAGCAGTAAAGGGCAGTGCCTGCTCTTGCAGCCTACCCAGGTCCAGCTCCCAGCAACTACATCGCAGCTCACAACTGTCCATAACTCCAGTTCCAGGGATCTGATGCTCTCTTTTGGCCTTACTGGGCACCAGGCACACAGATGGTATAGATATACAAGCAAGAAAAAAAATACCCATACATATTAAATTAAGTTGAATACTTAAAAAATATTGGGAGGAGCCAGGTGGTGGTGCATACCTTTACCCCCAGCACTCAGGAGGTAGAGGAAGGTGGATCTCTGAGTTTTCTGAGTCCGAGGCCATCCTGGTCTACAGAGTGAGTTCCAGGATGGCCAGGGATACACAGAGAAACCCCGTCTCAACAAGCAGAAAACAACACACACAAAAAAAGGGGAGATGGAAATGTCTGTCATTGTGGTTGCAGTTTTACAGGTTTGTTCTCATATCAATATTGAAGGTAGTGTGCACATAAAGCAAATGCACCTTATATGTCAATTACACCTTAATAAGAGGAATTAACAGACCTCTAGAGATGAAGCTCAGCATTCCAAGTGCCAAGAGCCATCTCTGTTAATGAAGAGGTCACATCACCAATAGGCCACTAAGAGACAAATCCCACAGGATCCCTGTTAGAAAGGTCTTCTGGAGAATTCTTTACTATCAAGAGAGGACTTAGAAATCTCCATCTTCTGTCTCATGAATAAGCGTGAGCATGGGGGAAATGCATAGTTTACAGGATCAGCAGGATTAACATGCTAGATTAAGTCAAGACTGTTAAGAGTCTCGCCTGGGCTACTACCTTAGTTTTTAAAAGACTGAACAAAAAGCAATTCTCACATATGTTGTATAATCTATCAACCCAAGGCAGTTCTATGTATTAAAAATGATACTAAATGATATTATAACAATATGTGCTCCATTATGATGCAATGCTTAACATGATTAGTGACTTTTTAAAATTTAATTTTATTTGTAATTCATTTTTTACACCCCATATTCCATCCCCTGCCTCTCCCCTCCCACCCTCCAAATGCTCCACATCCCACATCTCCTCCCTACTACACCCAGTCTCCACATGGACACCCCTACCCTCCACCCCATCTGACCTCTAAACTCCCTGGGGCCTCCAGTCTCTTGAGAGTTAGAGAGTTAGACCTGTAAGTCCTCTACTGTATGGGTGTTGGAGGCCTCATATCAGCTGGTGTATGCTGTCTGTTTGGTGGTCCAGTGTTTGAAAAATCTCGGGGGTTCAGATTAAGACTGCTGGTCCTCCTATAGGAAAGTGATTAGTGACTTTATAATTAATCACTGGTATAGCAAATCTCAGCTTCTAATCACACATGAAAAGGTTAGCCTATTTTCAACTCTTTTTGGATTAAGAATTTTTTAATGACTTATGAACATACTGTTGTATCTTCAGACACACCAGAAGAGGGAATTGAATCCCATTATAGACTGTTCCGAGCCACCATGTGTCTGCTGGTAATTGAACTCAAGACCTCTGGAAGAGTAATCAAAGCTCTTAACCACTGCACCATCTCTCCAGCCTGGATTAAGAATTTTTAAGAACCTCTAGCCCAGTGGTTCTAAATGTGTTTGTTCTAAGACCAGTGAAAAACACTGATATTTACATTATTGTTCATAACAGTAGCAAAATTAGTTATGCAGAAGCAAAGCCAATAATTGTGTGGTTGGAGGTGACCACAACATGAGGGTCTATCTGTATTACAGGGTCACAGCATTGGGAAAGTTGAGAATCGCTGCTCTGTAGCCTATTCTTCTAACTACAAATATGTAGATTTCATTTTATTTATTTATTTATTTTTAATATTTTTATTAGGTATTTTCCTCAGTCGATTTCATTTTTTTAAAAAAAAAGTTTTGGTTTGTCTCGGCATCCTTTGTAGTCTTCTCCTATCAGACTTATCTTTAAAGAATAATACATTCCATGTTTTCTCTCTCTTTTTGGGGTCTCACTTCGAACCATCAGCTCCCAAACTTTGCAGTGTCCTAAGAAGATAATTAAGAGTGAGCATTCCTGGCACTGGAGGCAAGGCTCAGTGCTTAAGAGCACTTGCTCCTGCAGAGGACCTGATTCTATTCCCAGCACCCACATGGAGCTTCACAGTCATCCATCACTCCAGTTCCAGGAGACCTGATGGCCTCTTCTGACCTCCATGGGTCTGTGGTGCACAGGCATTCATGTGAGAGCATCATGAACACATAAATAAATCTAGAGTTTTAAGTGAGTACTCCCAGTGACTCCAACCCTGGTTAAGAGACAGACCCATATGCCTTCATACTACTTAACAATTTTCTCAAGGTACACACTCACACACACACACACACACACACACACACACACACACACACACACACACACACACCACTTTTACCATAATTCCTAGAAGAGCTTATGAATGCACTCATTTTGTGGAGAAAAAAAAATAACATGATCCCAACTATTTTTCACAGAAGGTAATTCTTAAGTCTGCACTTCAGATCAGCTCTTCATTTACATGCAAATTCATTTTGTTGGTAATGTTGAGTCTTATTTCAAAGATTCCCAGTTTGGTTTATGAATCCAAAACCCAACTGTTGCCAAAGACAGAAACCTGTCGACACACCGTTCCCCACCCCCTTTAATCTTACCTCCTCTCATCGCCTGCATCTATGATATAGTTACAATCACATGCTACGTTTCACATACATTTACCATCACAGGCCACCTTTCACTTTCTTCCTTAGGTCTGGGTAAAATAGTCTTGGTACCAGTTTTCACACATCTTTCAATCTATCTCTTCAAAAGTGACCTTTCCCTTACAGGATAATTACAATTGCAGTACCTTACCATGCCCTAATGGCCCTGGATCCTGCTACCTCCTCTTTTTTTTTTATTAGGTATTTTCCTCAATTACATTTCCAATGCTATCCAAAAAGTCCCCAATACACTCCCCCCCCCAGTCCCCTACCCACCCACTCCCACTTTTTGGCCCTGGCATTCCCCTGTACTGGGGCATATAAAGTTGGCAAGTCCAATGGGCCTCTCTTTCCAGTGATGGCCGACTAGGCCATCTCTTGATACACATGCAGCTAGAGTCAAGAGCTCTGGGGTACTGGTTAGTTCATAATAATGTTCCACATATGGGGTGGTTGCAGTTCCCTTTAGCTCCTTGGGTACTTTCTCTAGCTCCTCCATTGGGGGCCCTGTGATCCATCCAATAGCTGACTGTGAGCATCCACTTCTGTGTTTGCTAGGCCCCGGCATTGTCTCACAAGAGACAGCTATATCTGGGTCCTTTCAGCAAAATCTTGCTAGTATATGCAATGGTGTCAGCGTTTGGAAGCTGATTATGGGATGGATCCCTGCATATGGCAGACTTTAGATGGTCCATCCTTTCTTCACAGCTCCAAACTTTATCTCTGTAACTCTTTCCATGGGTGTTTTGTTCCCAATTCCAAGAAGGGGCACAGTGTCCACACTTTGGTCTTCGTTCTTCTTGAGTTTCATGCGTTTAACAAATTGTATCTTATATCTTGGGTATCCTAAGTTTTTGGGCTAATATCCACTTATCAGTGAGTACATATTGTGTGAGTTCCTTTGTGAATATGTTACCTCACTCAGGATGATGCCCTCCAGATCCATCCATTTGCCTAGGAATTTCATAAATTCATTCTTTTTAATAGCTGAGTAGTACTCCATTGTGTAAATGTACCACATTTTCTGTATCCATTCCTCTGTTGAGGGACATCTGAGTTCTTTCCAGCTTCTGGCTATTATAAATAAGGCTGCTATGAACATAGTGGAGCATGTGTCCTTCTTACCGGTTGGGACATCTTCTGGATATATGCCCAGGAGAGGTATTGCTGGATCCTCCGGTAGTACTATGTCCAGTTTTCTGAGGAACCACCAAACTGATTTCCAGAGTGGTTGTATCAGCTTGCAATCCCACCAACAATGGAGGAGTGTTCCTCTTTCTCCACATCCTCGCCCCTGCTACCTCCTCTTAATGATGCCCCACAATGCCCTTCACCTGCTATCAGCCTCCATGCCAATGATACAGAAGTAGTTATTACAAAGTTCTATCAGCTCAAACACTGATCTCTTGGGACAGGAGGGGACTCCTCACTAGCTAACTGAATTATTCTTTGACCTTCAAGCCTCTGTCTTTTTTTCTTTTTGGTTTTTCGAGACAGGGTTTCTCTGTGTAGCTCTGGCTGACCTGGAACTCACTCTGTAGACCAGGCTGGCCTCGAACTCAGAAATCTGCCTGCCTCTACTTCCCAAGTGCTGGGATTAAAGGTGTGCGCCACCACTGCCCGGCTTCAAGCCTGTCTTTGAGTGGACTATTCTGGTAATACTGAAATCATCACCCTGCTTCCCAAAAGTGGTGTTAAATTCCATTATAAAAATATTTACTAGCAGTGCACAGATTAAGGCATAACACATGACTGTGATCCCCACACTGGGAAGGCTGAGGGCAGAAACTGAAATAGTTTAAGTCCAGCCTGGGCTACATAGTGCAATCCTGTCTCACACAAAAAATACTAGTGTGTGGTGGCACAGGCCTGTGATCCCAGCATTCAGGAGACAGATGCATGAGGACTACAAGTTACAGGCCAACCTAAGTGTCACAGGGAATTTCCAGACAGTGAGCCTCTACTACAAAAAATAGTTTTTTCCTATCACACTAGATTGTGTTGCCACGATTACCCATCTCTTCTGTTGAATGGACAGCTCTGTTTTCATGCCTGGGTGCCCAACCTACCACACAGCTGTACAGAACAGACAGTTCATAAGTGTTATCTAAGTGAATGAACTTAACAGGGAGGTCTAAGTTAAAATCTTTCCTTTTGTGTTAGCCATGGAAAAACTTAGCACATTCATTACACAAAATAATAAATCAGAGCTGCAACCAAGTAGCTTGGAAATATAAAGGTTGCTTATAGCTATTTTAATTTCCCTCCCTACGTCCATCAAATTAATTATGAGCACATATTTGATGTGGGGACAGAGGACATGCAGAAATATCACTAACTGAAACACACACTCCATTTTTATTAGACTACATTTTTATTGCAATCCAAGTTTTCTCCCCCCCACCCCCAACTAGGCTTCTATCTGCACTGTCCAATCCAGTAGCCACTACTTACACATGGCTATTGAAGTTTTAGTCCATTAAAATGAAATAGAATTTGGAATTCGGTTCTTCAATTGCACTAGCCATATCCCAAGTGCCCCAAAGCCATACCTGTCTGGTGGCTCTGGTGCTCCACAGTGCAGACACTGTGCTCCACAGTTAGCAGCACTCTCTACACAATTACAAAAATGTCTTCTGAAAACCTACTTCTTAGCTCCCACGATCTTGGTGCTCCTCTGCTGCTTAAGGGATGTGGGCCCCAGGGTCTAGCAAATCACAAGCACATGAATGAGTGCGAGAGACCTTTGAAGCTCATCCACAGAGATATGAATCCTCCTTGTGCCTAGATGTGAAGCTGTCCTGAGCAACTACTTCAAGTGGACCGAAGGCGACACTTTTTAGGAAACATGTGCCATTCTATTTTTCTACAATGTAAAGACAGGTTGCCCATTCTCAAAACCCTATCCTAAAGGCTCGAGGGGGGGAGGGTGGGGGAAAGACGGGAATGTGAATGTGTGTGTGTGTGTGTGTGTGTGTGTGTGTGTGTGTGTATGAAATGGGAGGCACTGGGGATGCTGAAGGAATATAAATAATTACAATCTGTCGAGGAACTGCGTCTGAGGATATGAGGAATAGGCAATAAAAATAAAAAGGGGGGAGGGGTTAAGTGGATCTTATAGTAAAGGGTGGGGCCTACAATGGGTTAAAAAAAAAAAACCCAACCCTGAGTACAAGACAAAAGCAAAGGACCGTGTGTTCTCAGCTGGACAGCTCTATCTCTAAACTATAATGGTCACACCAAGAAATTTATGGTGTTGACTGCACCGAGTCTGGAAGACATCACTCCCCCTCCACGCCTAACAATTTCACCCAAGGGCTCCGGCCAAACCAAGGCCACTTCTGTTCTCCTTTCCTCTCCTGGATGTGGTCTCTGCAGCAACTAGCCAAGTTCTGAACATCTACTTCCTCCTAGCGGTTTCCGAGGGGGCTGCGGCAAGAAATGAGTCAAGGAATGACTCATCTTCCTCCATTAAGACCCCGCCCCCATCGCAACAGGGGAGTAGGGAGGCTGTCAGGGCGAGAGGGTTGGAGGAAATGGGAGGAGTCTTAAGATTTAAGGGGTCCCCATGAACCCCCGTTTGCAACCTAGTCCCACACATTCCATAAGTGGTCTTACAGGTGCAAATGGAGTTCAAATCACCCCCTTATTGATCTTAAATTACAGACCCATTCTCTTCCCCTTCCCTCCCCAATAGCTCTTTCATTGCTGGGGTTAAGGGACAGATCTCTTCTTATCCACTAACTTCATGCCTCCAAATTTGTCCAGTTTTTGGATTTTTTGGTGTGGTCCCTGAAAGACATGAACTTTTTAGCCAAGCTACATCTGGATCTTTCCTTAGGGAGATGATGCTTGAGCCTCTCCTTGGCACTGTGATAGGGTCTCTCAATAGTGACAGTGCTGGTTCCTCTCAGAGTGACTTAGGTGCATCCTTTCACAATGACTGTGTCTGCTCTGAGAGGGACTATACTGGGTTCTCTCAGAATGACGGTAGATGAGTCTGGAAGAATGCCTGTGTAGCCTGGGCTTAGACAATCTGTGTAGTCATCCAGTGGCCATGGAAAACCGGGGACACCTGGAAGGAGAGCTAGGGATGAAATAGGATGGGCGGACGAGAGAAATAACTAGCCAAGACAAAGTTTCTCTGATCATGGCTCAAATTTTAATTTTCCAGTCTGCGTTTATATAGGCAAACCCCCAAAACCCATCCCTTCATTTCAGCTGATTTTGTTGCAAAGTAATCTCAGTAGGTGATCAGCTTCTCAAGGCTCTGGCAGGAAGATGTAAATGCAGTGAGGCCAGGCACTGCTGGACTCCAGCCATCAGAGACTTGTTTAGCCAACCCAAGGAAGGGCACAGAATTGTACTGGCTTAATCTACAACTATGTTCTTTCCAGACAGAGGGAATGCTCCTTTCTGAGTAACTGCCCAGTGACCTCTGCATGAAACTGACATGGCTCTTTTTTGAGGGACTGAGGCATCTCAGAGAAGAGGGACTCTGTTGGCTCCTCTCAGAAAAACTGTGTAGATTCTTCTTCACAGAGGAACTGTATCCTCTTCTCTCTAGAGGTCTACAAGGGCTCCTCCTTGAGCATCTGTGAGGGCTCCTCCATGAGAGACTGCGAGGGCTCCTCCCTGAAGGCCTTCGAAAGCTACTTCCTGAGGGACTATGATGGCTACTCCCGGAGGGACTGCAAGGACTTCTCCTTGAGGGTCTTCGAGGGCTTCTCCTTGAGGGACTTCGAGGGCTCCTCCCTGAAGGCCTTCGAAAGCTACTTCCTGAGGGGCTATGATGGCTACTCCCAGAGGGACTGCAAGGACTTCTCCTTGAGGGTCTTCGAGGGCTCCTCTTTGAGGGTCTTCGAGGGCTCCTCCTTGATAGACTTCCAGGGCTCCTCCTTGAGGGACTTCTAGAGCTCCTCCTTGAGGGACTTCCAGGGCTCCTCCTTGAGGGACTGTGGCCTCTCCCCTTATAGAGATTGTTATGGCTTCTGTCAGAGAGACTATGATAGGTTCTTACAGAGGAGCTAAGACTGTTTCTCTGGGAGGGACTGCGATGTCTCCTCTCAGAGAGACTTTGCCAATGAGTTCTCTGAAGAAGCCTGTGATGGGTCCTTTCAGATGGCTTATTAGGTAGGGTTCTCTCCCTGAAGAAGCCTTGTTCTTCTTCCTGGTTTATGGGTTTCTTTCCAAAGTGACTCTGCAGGGTTTCCTTCAAGAGGGGATTAGATACAATCCTCTCTTGGACATGAAATTTGACTCCTACATTAGAACAGTTCTTAGACTCTTGACTGGATACGTCATCACTACAGCTTTTTGTTGCTATACTGGGGACATTTTGAACTCTCTTGAAAGGTTCTGGGACTGAAGTAGCTTGGTTAAAGACCTCTCTTCCACAAACCATGGTGGTCTGCAATTTCAAGTGTCTGGGGAGGAGAGAGCTCACTTGTTTGGCCTGTTGAGCTTGTCTACAGCACTCACTTGCTTCCTGCAACTTGTCCTTTTGCTTGGGGGTTAAGCTTGTCGACATGTGCCTGACAACTGGTGTCCTGGCTCCTTTGCTATCTTCCATTAAACAATGGTCCTTCCCTTTTTGTTTGGGGTGCAAGTTTTTGATTGACCACAAATTGTCTGGCCTCATCTTGTACTTAAGTTTCTTGCTGGTAAAAATCACAGTTCTGTGTGCTGCTTGGAATGCCTGCCTTAAACTATGAAAAAGCAGTTGGATGAATTTGGGCTGGGAGGATTTCTTAGGTTGTCTCTTGGCAGAAACATCGCTCATCTGGGTGGTTTCAATTCTGCTTGACAGACCCTTTATTGTTCTATGATGACTGTCTTTTGTGCTTGTACTGATTTTGTAGAGCCTTGTGCTTAGTGATTTAGGTTCCTTGGATTTCTTCACTGGATATGTTAAGACAGAGGTTTTTCTGAGACTTGATTTAACAAATCTTTCATCCAGGATGCTTCCGTACTCACTCTCTGATACAGAGTAAACCTGACATTCATAGTCTTTGGCGGTTGTCTTTCCTGCCACACTATGGCTGTGCCATTGCTTTTGCTGAGTGTGGACTTGTACAGAAGCAGGAGATAGGGAAGAACTGGACTGGAAATTTCTAGGACTAGGACTCTTGGAAACTGGCGTAGAGAATCTAGCTTTCCTTCTTGATGGTGATGCAGCACCCTTCCGTGGATCTGCTTGGTTTCTTGTATGATACTTTGAGACTCGAGGTCTTTTCCCAGTTTGTAATCTGAATCCAAGATGCATCCGAATCTCACCATGGCCTTCAGGGGTGCTTAAAAGGTGGAGCTGTGGGTAGATAAGCAGGTATGGCCCAAAAGCAGACTGTAACTTATGACAGCAATTAAATCCTGAACATCGGCCACATTGTAAGCAGATGGGATACTTTAGGACAAGACCTGACTCTAGAGGCAGAGGGACATTGTGGGGTATTTGACTTCTTAGTAGTTTTCCTGCTGTTTTTAGCCGTAGTCCTTTTAGTAGTTGGGACTGTTCTGAGATATCACTCTTGGACTGGGAGAGAGAACTTGTCTTCAGGGAATGCCGAGACTCAAAAGTCCTAGTAGGTGAACCACATGGTGAAATTTTACTCTGCTTCTTGGAAACAGGATCTTCCCTAGTGTAAAGTATCTCAAGAGTAGACTCTGATTTCATCAAGGCAGGAAACCTGGCTCCACTACATGAGACAGACACATGCTCAGTGACTTTCTGGAATATATCACTGAGCTTAGAGCTTGTTTTCTTTACTCCCAATCTAGTACCAGAGTATTGCTGTATTATGGAAGATGTTGAGCCACGTGTCCACATCTTTAAAGGCATTCTTTTCTCATTACTGTGACATAAAATATGTCTCTGAATATAGTTTTTAACCACTGAAGTCTGAGAAATGGTCCTTGGAACCCTCTCTTGCAGGCTTTGAGAAAATTCCATTAGTTCAGCTGGAACCCCAAATAAATTTTGAATAGATTGACAGATGTCCATAGTGGATCCTTCTGTTAAAAATGATTGAGAACAAGGCTTCCTTTCCATCGTGGTTCCCAGGACATTCCCCAGCATTAGCATACTGGAGAGATATTTCCTAGGTAGTCGCTGCCTACAGACATGACTTTCCCAGATGTTCTGTTGTATGCCCAGGAAAGAACGGATAGAGCTTCTTCGAGCCCCTAATCCTTCCTGGAACTCCTCTGGTAGTAGTTTGAATGAATATGAAGAATACCTTTGGAATTCCTCCATTTTTTCCTTTACTCTTTCTTCCTTAGATAAGATATTCATGCCCCAGATCTCAGGATATGGGGTTCCCTTGGTGTCTCCTGTCTTATCAGAGGGTAGATTTGGAAGGACCAAGGGAAGAACTGAAGATTTTATTATAATAGTGTCTGTATAGGACTTTGAAGACTGCAAAATATCAACACCAAGGTTTTCCGTACCAAAAGTTCTTGAAACTTCAGGCACCCCAGAATCCTGAAGTTGCCCTAATTCAGTTGTTTTGTCAACACTTGAAAGAAATGGGATTGAAGGGCTGTGTATGAAACTAGATAAGTAATTCTCTGTCTGTAATTTTGCTGATGTGGTCACCTCTGAGTCTTTATTCTGACACACCAATTCTTGATTCGAATCCTTGATTTTCATTTCTTTAGGAGATTCTGTTTTGAGGCCTAGGGATTTTTCAGTCTGAAGTCTTTGCTCATGAATTAACACTGTAGGTTCCTTAAGGGGAGATGTTTGCTGAAATATTACTTCTGCAGAAGTCACTTGAATATCTGCCCTTGGAGTTAACTCCATAGGTTTTACCAGGTCTTGAAGATGGGGTCTTGGGTGTAAATTCAAACACTCCTTTTCTTTAATGCTCGATCTTGCTGAGAGTCCTATTGGTTCTACAGCCTGAGCACATGGTCCTGGTGCCACTTCTTCAGATTTTACAATCAGAACCAGTGGTTTGGGAATTAATACAGTTTTTATAATTCGAAAGCTTGTTCGTCGTTTTGTTTCTAAAACCTGATGTGTTGGCTCTATGATTAACTTCTTGGATTGCACATTTTGTAGCCAAAGGCTTGGAACAAATTCTGAACTTATCATATCATGTATTCTGGGAGTTAAATCATTGTATTTTGACTTTTGAGGGGCACTCTCTGGAATCATCACAGACTTTATAACTCTGGGGGTCACAGATTCAGAAACTTTTGGGAGGGCAACTGATTGAGAAACTGGAAGCGATGCCTTTGCAAATTCTATTACTTGATCTTGTGGCTTTGGACTAGCCCCTACAAAGTTTATCATTTGGTCCAGTGATTCTATTGTAGTTATGTTTGCATTTTCCAGGTTCAAATTCTGATGTTTTGTTAGCTTAGCTGCTACCTCTCCTGGCTGCTGTGTACCAAAGGTGAGCTCTACAGAGTCTGTATTTCCCTCAACTTGACTGGTTTGCTTACATGACAACTCAAAGGATTCTTTTTGCAGCCACAGTGTAGAGGCCAAATTTGTAGAATTGGGAATCTGAGGTCCTCTTGGTATTATTCCTGAAACAGAATCTGGGATGTGACAGGATGTCCTTGGTGTTGATACTACAGATTGTTCCCTTTGAGATCTTTTCTTAGAGCCCACCCCCAGAGGTCCTAAGTCTTGAGGACATGGCCTTGGAGATTTTTCTACAAATCCGGGCTCTATATTTACTGGCTTTGGAGTCATTCTAAGAAATTCTTTCCCTCCCTGTCTTGCTTCACAAGTCAACTCTATCATGTCTACAACATGATTCTTGACACTGAGGGTCACTCTATCAGATTCTGTAACTTCTTTTATCTGTAACTTCTTGAAATCTTGAAATTGAGGCCACGGTGATGAATGTAACTCAGGAGTTTCTGGGATCTGGTAGCTTTTTGGTAGGTCTGGTTCTGAGGATATTGAATCTTGATTACTTAGTGTTGGAGTCAGGTAAAAAAATTCTGGTACTTGAAGATCAAGCTTCAGGGGCATCTCTGATGATTCTTTGACTTGATCTGTTGGTTTGGAGCTTAACCTCACAGATTTCTCCATCATTTCTGTGCTTTTATGTTCCAACCCCTTTGTTATTTCTAAAGACCCCACATCTTGATAAATTGGTGGTGAAGTAAAATTCGCTGATTTAGGGACTTGACACCTAGGAGGCTTCATGCTCATCCCTGCAAAGTCCACCACCTGTTGCTCTGGTCTATAAATGACTTTAGTGGATTTTGTGACTGGATCAATTGTCTGGGGCATTAGGTTCCTAGATTTCATGTTTTGAAGAATTGACTTTGGTGCTACCTCCACAGATTTTCCAGGTTCTGGCAGAGACACTGATGACAATTTCACCTGTTTTACACCTTGCCACTTTGTCTCTGAAGTTAATACCAACGATTTTGTATTTTGCTGCTGTGATTTCAGTGACAAATTTGAAAATTTGACACTAGTCAGTGCTGGTCCTGCTAAGAGCTTCCTGGTGGACTGTGGTGCCAATACCATCATTGGTTTCTCCTCTGAAGGAAATAGTTGGCAATTCAGACTTTCCTGTTTGGATCCTATCCTCAGCTCCTTAGGGTTTGTATCTTGAAAACATGGCTTTGGTGCAAGTGAAGACATAGGATGTTGTGAACATGACATAAATTCTGAAGAACTCACACTTTGAGACTGTGACACTGGCTTCAACTGCACAACGTCAACATTTTGAAAACAAGGTTCTGGCGAAAACATCCTACTCCTCAAGTCGTTCAGATCACAGCTAGATGTCGGTTCTACAGCATGTGTACAAAACAATGTCTGTGTACTCTTCTCTGGAAACTTTCTATCTTCAGGAGGCGACGTTGGTAAAATCACAGAATTCACACCGTTTGACTGAGGCCTCAAAGTAAATATTGGTTGTGTACTTTGCTGCCATGATCCAAGCTGGCTCTTCAAATGTGGGATCTTTTGAAACTTTGCCCCTTGCATACATTTAGATGAATCCACACCTTGAGAAGGTGATCCAGAGTTTAACAGAACAGATTTTGTACTTTGAGACTCTGAACCAGGGTCCAATTCAAAGTACTTTATGCTTTGCAACTGTGGCCTTGAACTGGACTTTACAGAACTTATGCACTGAGGTTTTGACTCAGGATTAAACCCAGAAGAACTCGTTTCTTGACTTTGTGGACCAGGGTTGTATTCCATAGGTGCTATACCCAAATTGTTTGACCCTGGAGTTAATTCAGACTTCAAATAATTCAAGTGTTGTTTTTGAAGTTTTGGAGCTTGTAAATGTGTCCCAGAGTTGTAGCCAATAGAATTTACTGACTCAGATTCTTGACTTAGAGTACATGCAGAAGAATTTATATCATCTTGAAAATGTACTCTAGTATTGCACCAAACAGGATTTACACACAGAATTTGTGGTGGTGGAAATGGACAAAAATCCATACCTTGAAAAAGTGGCCCAAGATCATACCTATTAGAATTTTCACACAGAGGATTTTGCCCTGAGGTGTATACAGATGAATTCACACCTTGCAAATATGATTCAGGATTGCACTCAGTGGAATTTACACATGGAGGACTTGGCTCTGGGGACAATGCAGAAGAATTTGCACACTGAGGATTTGATCCTGGGATGCATGCAGGAGAATCTGCACACTGAGGACTTGGCCCTGGGGAGCATGCAGGAGAATCTGCACACTGAGGACTTGGCCCTGGGGAGCATGCAGGAGAATCTTCACACTGAGGACTTGGCCCTGGGATGCATGCAGGAGAATCTGCACACTGAGGACTTGGCCCTGGGATGCATTCGACAGAATTTATGTCTTGCAAATGTGACTCAGGGTTGCTCCAAGTAGAATCTACACATTGTGATTTTGATCCTGAAAAGCATGAGGAAGAATTCGTTCCATGCAAATGTATTCCAGGATTGTACTCAGAGCTTATACACTGAGCGTTTGGCTCTGGAATGCATGCAAAGGAATTTGTATCTTGCAAATATGGCCTAGATATATACTCACTGGAATTTACATATTGAGAATTTATATTGGGAGTACAAGCAGAGTTCAGATCTTCCAAGTGTGACCCAGGGATGAACTCCTTAGAGTTTATACCCTGAAGGTCTGGACCAGGGTGCAACTCAGATAATTCTACATCTTGTATCTCGGTTTTGGGTGCCATAACATTTTTACTGTGACTCCAGTCACAGGATTTCCTACAGTGCAATCTAGGTTCATGCTTGAATTTTGGAGATGACTCTTCCAGCAGCTTGACCTCTATGCTCACTGCAGAAGATTTTAGTTCTTGAAACTGTGGCCCAGGGTTGAACCCTAAAGACTGTGTACCTGTTCCCAGGCCCAACTCAGAGGGCTTCACATCTTGCAACTGTTGCTCTGAGTTGAATTCCACTGATTTCAGGTCTTGAAGCTTTGTACATAAGTCTGATGACTTGATATGTTGCAGATGTGGCTCATGATTGAACACTGTTGATTTCATAGTTTGAAGCTGTTGCTTTTGACTTAATTTGTGAGGTTTCCCATCTTGCTTCTGATTTGTGGCTTTGAGTCCAGAAAGTACCACATTATAAATTGGTGAGGCCAATTCAGAGAATCCCATAACTTGCAAGTCTGCATCATAATTGACCTCTTTATCCTTTGTTGTTTGCAGATTTGTGGAATTGGCTTTCACATCTTCCAACTTCAATCCAAGGTTGAAAGCCCCAGGCTTCATACCTTGAAGATGTAATTCTGGTTTTAACTTAGATAGTTTCCTGTACTGTAACTCAGAGGGTACCTGGAACTGCAAAGGTTTCCCATCAAGTGCCTTAGAGAAAATCCATTTAAAAGATTCAACATCTTGCCCCAGTGGCTGATAAACAAAAGCTATGGGTTTTTCTTTTGGAACTGTGTCCCCTGAAATCCCTTCTGAAGACTTTACACCCTGTAAGTGTGGGCCAGAATTGACCTTTGGAGATCTTGCATCTTGAAGAGTTGTCCCTAGAGTTGACTTAGAATATTTCTGATCTTGCAACTGAGGGCCTGAGTTTAACTTTACAGATTCCCCACATTGGGGCTTTGTCTCTAGTCTTGACTCCACAGTCATACTTTGTAACTTTGGGCCTTGATTAAACTCTATAGATTTCATATCTTGGAGCTTTCCCCCTTGAAACAACTCAGAAGGCTTTTTATTTTGTGTCTGTGGTCCAGAATCAAAGTCCACAGATGTTACACCTTGAGAATTTATTTGTGTAATCACCTCAGAAGGTTTTATATTTGTCAAGTGTTGTTCCATAGAGTCTACACCTTGAAGTTTCATGCCCATGATCAGCTGGGGATATTTCAAATCTTGCAAATTAAGGTCTGAATGCAATCCTATAGATTGTGTGCCTAAAAACAACTCCTTTGGGGTGAACTCAGGTTTCTCACCTTGTAATTTTGGACTAGGTTTGATTTCTACTGGTTTCATACCAAGAACATTCTTCTCTGTGATGACTTCAGATGGCATATCTTCTAAGTGTGGTCTAGGACTGAAGCTCATAGATTTGACATCTAGGAATTTTACACCCATGATCGTCCTCAGAGATTTCAGATCTTGTAACTGTGGGCCTGATTCACAGTCTTCCATCTCAATTTTTTGAGGCATTGTCTTCAGAATTGAATCTGATTTTATACCTTGGGACTGTGGCCCAGGTCTAGAGTCTAGCTTAACCCTTTGAATTTTGGTCTCCATGATTAAATCAGTAAATGGTTTACTTTTCAATGGTAGGCTGGAACTTAACTTAAATTTCATATTTTGGGACTTTGTTTCAGGTATCAAGTCAAAACATTTTGCACTTTGCCACTGGGGCTCAGGTGACTGTGACCCTTGGCCTAATATCCCAGATTTTGCTTCTGAAGACTGTGACTCTTGTTTGAACAGTAAAGGTGTCATGTCTTGAGGCTGTTGTACTCCTGGGGATGACTTTAACGGTTTCACTACTTGTTCATTAGCGATCCTGTCTTCTACATGGAACCTAGGTTTAAATGTCATTGATTTTATGTTATTGATCATTGACCTTAAGGTTGGGTCACATGCTTTACCTTCTGTCTTGGGCCTTGTCATCAACTCCTCACCTCCCAATTTTATGGAGGGTTTCTGTTCTGTCCATTTGACGCCTTGAAATGGTGACCCACTATTGGATCCTAAAAACTTCACACTGGGGAACTCCTGTTGAGTTATCCACTGGACAGATCTTACACTTTCAGCCTGTAGCTCTTTGTTTAGCTCCTCAGTTGTGGTGGCTTGAGGCTGTGGCTTTGAAGTCAAGTTGAATGTTTTTGGTTCCTGAGCCTGTAACTGTGGCTCAAGCTGAAATGCCACAGATTTTTCTCCTTGAATTTTTGACCTGGCAGTCAGTTCAGGTGACCTCATACCTCTCCATAGCACAGGTGGCTTCAGTTCTGTGGGTCTGGCTTCTTGAGACTGTGACTTTGAGTTTGACCCTATACCTTTCTCACTTTGAAACTCAGATATTGGTATCCATTGAATAGACTTTGTGCTTTCAATTTGGGGTTCTGTATTTAGTGCCACAGTTTCCACACCTTGAAGTTGTGGGTCCAACGTTGACTCCACAGCTTTCTCTTGGTGCATCTGGGACTCTGGGATCAACTGGCAAGGTTTCATACTTGGCACCTGTAGTTCATTTTGGAACTCTTCTGCTTTTACATTTTGAACAACTGGCTCAGGAGCCAATTCAAATGAGGTTGTATCTTTGAATTGTAGTTTAGATTTGATCTCTATGGGTGTCATATCTGCAGGTTTGGGTTCTTGATCTGACTCCATGGGCGATGTATTTTCTGATTCAAGCTGTTTTTTCTGTTGGTCGAAAATCCCACCTTTCCGCTCTAGTGACTTTACAGTTATCTGGTCATCCTGTCTAGACTTAAGATTTAAGTCCATGGGTGCCATCTCTTGACACCCTTGTGTTGAGATGAAATCTACAAATTTTACTCCTCGAATCCCTTGTGTTTTGGCTACAGTTACAGGTTTTAGACTCTGGTGTTTCAAACATGGGGTGATCACAGGTTTCCTATCTTGCATTTGTGGCTGTGAAGTCAGTTCCTTGGGTTTCATATCTTGCAGTTGAGGCTCTTGAAACACCTCCATAGACTTCTCTTGAAAAAGCATCCTTGGTACAAAAGTCATAGGACTCTCCCCTTGCTTCTTTGGCTCAAGTTTCAAGTCCATGGCATTTACATCTTGAACATGTGTACCATGGGCCAACCCCTTATTTTTCAAATCTTGAATTTTTGAACCTGGAATCAACTTCACAGACTTCATATCTCTTCTTAGGGAATTACTTGGGGATACCACAGTGGATTTTATTCTCTTGAGACATTCTTCTACAGTTAAGATCACAGATTTCCTATCTTCTATTTTTGGCTTTGAAGGTAGTAACTTTGGTTTTAAACCCTTCAAGCTGGGGCCTGGAGGCAGCTCAAGATTCTTATCTCCTGCATGCATCCCCAGGGTTGACAGCACATATTCCGCAGGCTCCAGCTCTGACTTTGACTTTAACTTTGTAGATTTAATGTCTCCCAGATGTAGCCCTGGTGTTAATCCCACAGATGTCAGAGCTTCTTGTTTTGAGACTGTGTTCTTCTCCACAGGTTTTATATGTCCCAAAAGTTGTCCTTCAATCAATTCAGAAGATGCTATGCCTTGTGTCTGTGGGCTTCTGATCAACTCAGAATGATCTACATTTGCTAAGTGTCTCTCAGTAGCCAATTTCATTGTTTCTGCCGTTGGCACCTGTGGTTCAGGTACCATTTTATAAGACATTTTGTCTTCAAAGCTTGGTTCTTGATTCCCTGTGACAACTTGAAATGGGGACTCTTGTACTATCAATTCTGGCTTCATCCCTTGCCTCTCTGGCTGTGTGGTCAACTCAAAAATTTTTATACATTCTAAGTGTGGCCCCGAGTTTAGCTCTGGAGTTTTCATACCTTGAGGTGGAGTTCCTGGTATTACATCCAAAAATTTGACATCTTGAAGCCATGGCCCTGAGTTAAAACCCAGATGCCTGCTATCCTGTAGCCCTGCAGTCATCTTTGCCAATTTGGAGTCATGCATCCCTAACTCTGAAGTCATAGAACTTGCACTATCAAACATCAACCCTGAGATTTGCTCCCCAAATTTGACCCCTTGAAGTTTTGGTCTTGAAGCCAGCTCAGAAAATTTGGTATCTTGTTCCCAAGGTCCTATGTTGACCTCCTCAGAAATCCCGCATGAACGCTGTAGTTCGGAAGCTTGTGTTGCATTTTTCATGCTGTGAAACTCCGATCCTTGTGTAGCTAGAGCAAGCTTCCTATCTTCGAACTGTGGCTCTTGGCTTAATGGTATAAATGATTCTGGCATAAATCCCTGAGATGTAGTCTCTTGAAGCGGAAAACCTGGTATGAACTGTGTATATTTGAAACCATGGTGCTTGGGATTTGGGATCGAATCAGAAAATCTCACATCTTGCAAACATGGTCCTAGATTTACTTCCGTAGATTTCACATGTAGTTGTGGTTCTGGAACCTTTGGTCCCGGAATAAAACCAGATGATCTGATGTCTGGCATTGGGGAACATGGTATTGCTTCATCAGATTTCACACTATAATGTAGGGGGCCCGAGATAGAATTTGATGGATTTTCCTCTTGAAGAAGTAGCCCTTGATATAACTTTGGAAATCTGACACTTTGCAGTTGTGGCCCTGGAATCAATCCTGATTTGACAGTTGGCGGCTCTTGGTCCAGATTCAAATCCAGGGATTTCACATTTGGAATCTGTATTCCCTCAACTGACTCCTTTGGTGACAAACTCTGTAGTCCTGGCTCTGGTTTTGCCTTTTCAGTATCTACCACTCCTATAGATGACTGTTGTGGTAAATCCACAGATAACTCACTTTGTAACTCGAATCCTATGTCTATTTGCATAGACTTTACATTGTGGAGCTGTGGCCCTGGGATCACATCTATAATATGTGGTGTGGGTCCTGTAGTTAACTCCATAGGTTCTACAACTAGTACAGATGGTTCAGGGATTAATTCTTCACATTTCAAATTTTCTACCAATGACTCTGATTCCTCAATTTGCATGCTTAATTCTAGATTCAACCCCTGAGATCCCATTTCTGAATATGTTTCTACAACAGTCTCCTGAGTATCATCAACTTCAGGCAATGTCAATTCGGTGCTTTCTGTGTATTCAGGTAGACTTAGTTCTAATGGGTTAATAACTTCTGAGCATGGTTCTGGTGTCACATGAGCAAAGTTCACATCTGGGGCCTGTGGTTCAGGGACCATCACTTCTGGTTTATCTTGGAGTGGTGGTAAGCTCATCTCCATAGATTCTGAGGTTTGGCTGAGTAGTGCTGGAGTCACTCTTTCTGATTGTGTCAACTCAGCAGATTCTTCCACCTGATGACAAGTGTCAGAGGTCACCCCTGCTTCTGAGGCTTGTTGTTGTTCAGTCAGCCCTTCAGGTTCTGGGAAAGAATAACTTGAGTTGAGGCTCACATTTGAAGATTTTGATGCATAAAGGTGTGTGGGTAACTCACCAACTTTCATACTTTCCACCAGGGTCTCAGGAATTAAAACTAAATCTTTGGATATGTCCACAGGTTTCATACCTTCCAATCTTGGATCTAGGACTAGGTTCATAGAGTTTATATTCTGTAACTCTGGGAGTAAGTCCACTGACTCCATAATCTGAGATTGTGGGGTTGTGTTTTCCCCCAAATACTCTACTTCTTCAAGTTTCAGAGTAGCTGGCACTACTTCAGATTCTGTAAGTTGATGCTGTTGGCTCGTCCCTATAGGTACTGTCTCTTGATCTGGTGCCCCTGGGGCTGTTATTTGAAGTGATGGTGTTCTCTCTGTAGGATTCTTCCTTTGTGGCCAGGTATCAGAGGTCAACCCCATAGGTTCTTTCAGTTTATGACTTTGTCTTACCTCTGAACAGTCTAAGTCTTGGTGCCAAGGGGTGAACTGCAAAGGGTCCATGACCTGATGAGGCAGTTTTGGAGTTGATGACATATTCTCTGTGCCTTGATGTAGTGTCATTCCTATGGAGTCTCTGACTTGAACCTGGGACACAAAAGGCAACTCTGGAGATTCTTTGGCTTGAGCAGTCAAACCAACTTGTAGTGGTGTGATCACTCCCATGGGTGACCCCTGTACCACTGAGTTTACCTTAAGAGCATTCTCTGATGGTTCTGGACTCATCCTTGATGAGTCCGGGACTTTAGATGGTGTCTGTGGAGGTTGGGGTGAACTGGCCTGATTCTGTGACCCTAAGTCCATGTTTAATGTTCCTGTGATCACTTCCATGGGTGACCCCTGTACCACTGAGTTTACCTTAAGAGCATTCTCTGATGGCTCTGAACTCATCTTTGATGACTCCAGGACTTTAGATGGTGTCTGTGGAGGTTGGGGTGAACTAGGAGTAAACCTGGCTTGATTCTGTGATCCTGACTCCATGTTTAATGTTTCTGTGACTTTATGCTGAGGCTGCAGAATCCATTCTCCACCTTTGAAGACTGTATGATGTGGCCCCAGACTCATGTTTGCTGGTTCTACAGCTTGATACTTATGCAATGTATTTACCCCCACTGATTCTGTGACTTGGTGTTGTGGCTTTGGGGCTATTCCTGCTGATTCTATGACATGTGAACATAATTCATTAATCAGCCCCCTAGAATCCACAATATTAAACAATGCTACAGGAATTACTTTGGAGATATCTGTGATTTTATCTGGTCTTGAGGCCATACTCTTTGATTCCCTCATTTGATGCACAGGACTTGCTACTGATGACTCCGGAGGTATAATCACTTTTTCAACTTGGTTTGATTGCTGTGATAAGTCAGTCTTATCTTTTGTTTTCCCCACGGAGTCTGTTATCTCTGAATGTGAATCTGGGATTATTCCCATTAAATCCATAACCTGAAGCAGTGCCATCGGAGTGACCTTTATGCTGTCTGTGGCTGGGCATGGTGCCTTGGGTGTCAGCTCCACATTAGTTCCTTGTGCCTTAGGTGACTTTATCTTTTCTTCTGGAAGACCTGTGACCCTCTGTTCTGTATTCAGCTCTAACACGTGCTTTGGATCCTTTTTCAGTAAAGAAGTTTCTTCCTGAATTGCATTAACTTCTACATTTCTGGAAGGTGCATCCATTGATATAACTAAAGGATTGCATCTAATGATTTGGTGGTCATTCTCAGATTCTAACTGTTTGTTGGAGGTAAGTGGCTGTGACATTCTTGCTTCTGTCCTATTTATTCCAGAATTCACCCCGATGTTCACATGGAGATGAATTGATGGAACATCACGTAAGGGAGGAAGGACTGCAAAATTCTGGGAAAGATCTGATTTCTCAGTATCCATCAGCTGAAAGGTAGGCAGTGGTGTGCTTCTGCCCCTGGACACGGACAATTCCTTTTCTGGGGAATAGGGGGCACTATTGCTCTGGATTTGCCAAGTTGTACTTTCAGGAAAGATTGGAAGATAAGACAGGATGGAGCTGTTGTTGGAGGATTCAGAGCATATGCTGTAGTCAGTAGACCATTTCTCATTTTCACAGTAACAGCAAGGTGGGACACTCTCCTGAGCCATAGTGTCAGAGATGGAGGAAGAAGATGTATCATAGGATTCTGGAAAATTCAGTTCCATAAGTGCTGAGCTGAAAACAAAGAGAATTTTTTTTTTTTCATTTTCTTTGGAACCAGTAGTGGGAAAATTAGGACAAAGAAAGAAAGTAGTCATTGCAAGTCCAAAAAAATTTTGGTCTAAGGGAGGTGAGGGTGGAAAAGGGGTGGTGTTCATAAGCATCAGTTCTTTCCATAAAGAACCCCTCTACCAGGAGCAAGGGAGATGAGCCAGTAAAGTGCACAACATACAAATAGAGAAGCTGTGCCCTATTGCCAGAGCACACACGATAATAAAAGCACATGGTGCCCCAGTGCTGGAGAAGCAGAGACAAGCACATCCCTGGGGCTCACTGGCCAGTCAAGGCTAATTAGTGAGTCCCACTGAGAGACTTTATTCCAAAAACCAAGGTGGATAGATCCAAGGAATAACACGTAAGTTTTATACACACACACACACACACACACACACACACACACACACACACACACACGTTCCCATTAATCTTGCCATTAAGCTGGATGATCTGAGTTCAGTTCAATACTTAAGATCTGCATGTTAGAGAACTGACTCCTGTGGCTTGTCCTCTGACCTCTGCAAACATGTGGCATACATGTACACACACGTACAAAAAAAGTTAAAAATAAATAAATGTATTTTTAATAAGAAAAAAAAAACCAACTTCACTGTTTTGAGGGTTAGAGAGATGGGTCAGTAGTTAAGAGCAGTGACTGCTCTTCCAGAAGACACAGGTTTGATTCTTAGCACCCACATGGTTGTTCACAAACATCAGGAACTCCAGTTCCAGGGGATCACATACCCTATTCTGGCCTCTGAGGGCACCAGGCATGCATGTAGTGCCCAGACATACATGCATACAAAACACTCATACACATAAAATATAAATAAATCTCAAAAAATAGTTGTTTATATTCAATTTTTTCTTTTCCCTCCCCCTTTTACTCTTCTTCCTTCCTTTCTTTTATTTTAAATATTTCTCTACCCTCTACCCAGAAACTCTGTTTCCTGACCTTGCATTTTCCAGATGTTGGAAGATCTGTTCAAGGCTCTTTTCTATTGAGAATATATAGTCCTGAGTCCAGCCCATAGGAAGACCTGAAATACTGGACACAGCAGGATAGGTCAGTGGAACTGAAGTGATATCAAAGTACCAGTAAGCTAATAGAATAGAAAGTTAATTTAGGACCGAGACAATTGCTCTCATAGTAAATGAAGTAAAGGTACCAGGTATTTTATACTAAAGCACTTATAATTAAGGTGATGTCATAGTCAGGGTTTCTACTGTGATGAAACACCATGACCATAAAATGCTTGCAGGTAAAGGGTTAGTTTCACCTTCCAATTTTCAAGTCATACTCCATTGCGGAGGGAAATCAGGGTGGGAACTCAGGGCAGGATCCATGAGGCAGGGGCTGACGCAGAGACTCTGCTTACTGATTTGCTTTCACAGCTTGCTCACCCTGCCTTCTTATGTCACCTGTGACCACCAGCCTGGAGTGGCACCACCCACAGTGAGCTGGATGTTCCCACATCAGTCACCAATTAAGGAAATGCATCCCAGGCTTGCCTACAGGGCAATCTGGAAGGAGCAATTGAGGGTCCCTCTTCCAAAATGATCCTATCTTGTATCAAGTTGACATGAACAGTCAGTAGGACAGTCTGAAGACAGACTCTGCTTACCTTGTCAGATTAATTTCCTTAGACAGAGTAGAATAATTTTTCCACAAATTTCTATTTGTGATAGATCTCAGAGAGTCAGCTGATTTCTGGGTGAAAAAGAACATTATAAGCAAGTAAGACATCACTGAAACTGGCATATTGTAATTTTTGTTGTGGGGAATTCACCAGAGAAGACTGGATGGACATAGCTTTATGCCAACAAAAAGTCTTTATTTGCCACCCGGCAACTACAATGGATGTTCAGGATCCAAGTGTAACCCCAAGCCTTTTTCAGGATGACCTTTTAAGCACGAAAACCATGTTCTGTGTTGACATACTTCAGTTAACAAGAACAATTAGCCAGAAGCAGAAGCCAAAAATCGAGACTAGTACATTTTGAGACTCCCAGAACTATGGACTTTGATGGATTGGGCCTTTGTTTTAGTTTTGGTAGGTGGTGCTATCTACGTGCTGAGTTTTATGGCCTGAGTGGCACTTCCATCATGGAGTGAGTTGTGCTAAGGTCTGGAGCTCTGCTAAAATTTGAGGTGAACTTTTGCTGAGCTGTGGGAGATGGGGCTGAGAAGGTAAGAAGCAGGGGAAGCTTGGTGGTAGGAGTTCAATTCTATTCCGTAATGCCTTCCTAGAAAGTAGTAAACTCCTGGGACTTTGCAGCAATGCCATCAGTCAGTTTAAGAGTACTAATGACATTTGTCACCATTAAAATAAAGCAAATATACACTCCTTCCTTTTGCTTCAGGGCATCAATGTCTAAAGAGCCTAGATGACAATTCTGGAGCATTTGGTATGTCTATGATTTATTAACACAGTTTAACACAGAGCTAAATAATCTAGTGGTAGTTTTGATAGATTTTTTTAAAACTTATTTTATGCTTGCTTAATCATGCATTATTTAATAACATCTGTTTGTGCTGGAACCATTAAGTAAAGATACAAAGTAAAAGAAAACTGGTGGTGAAATCTCAGTTAATATGTCTACCTATGATCCTTCTGCATCTATATCTCCACACAATCTACAAATATTACAGACCTGAGTAATCTGGAAACACCCTCATGATGAAACAACTACAGATACTGGATAGAACCCTGCATGTTTTTAAAATGTAGACTTTATCCTCTGTGAAAAGGTTAGAATAAAATCTCAGTTGAATGTTTTTCAAAATGGAGTTCAAGAAGCTACTGATGGAACCTCTTCTTGTCCCATGCTGCTGCTTAGGGAGCTTGCTCACCTCTACCCTGTACTGTGGACATCTGAAACAAACCAGATGACTAGAGACTTGGGACACATATATGTAGGTATTTGGCTCCTGTTTTATGGACATTTTTCTAGGTGTGTAGATGCTTTTCTTTTGTCTTCTATTGGTCACATGAATCCTGTTCCTCCCCAGCACTCCACAGCCAGAACTGCTTGCCCATACCAACTCCCACTTTTCCCTGCTTTCTTTAGAACATGGACTCAAAGGCTCCTGAAGCTATGTTTCCTGAGTTGTTATTTATAGAATCTCAAAGAAGTCCTTTTACAAGGTTCTGGTTGAAATGATTGAGAGAGAGAGAAAGAGAGAGAGAGAGAGAGAGAGAGAGAGAGAGAGAGAGAGAGAGAGAGAGAGAGAGAGAGAGAGAGAGAGAGCCTGCCTACTGGAAAAACACTGAAAAGCAACAGTGAAAATTCAGAGGCTATTTTGAGGTCCTAACTCACTTCACTGTCAGACTGTTTTAAAAAAAAAGTGTTGGTAACAGTGTTGGGACAAAGAAATGTCCCATATAAAAATCTCATTTAAAAAAAAAAGAAAATCAAGATTCTTAGAGTGCCACATGATCAGAGGACACATGTCAAGAAGATGCTGATACAGAGATAAAATTACTCCTGTTAGATTCCTGACTGGTGGAGATAAATACAGTTCCAAAGACTACATGCATCACAGGAGAGTCCTTCTACATTTCACAGGTGTCACCTAATACGTCAGAAAACAGTTTATTTACACTATGATGTGAAATAATTTTATGGTTGGGGGTCACCAGAGCGTGAAGAGAACTTGATTAAAGGGTTGCAGCATTAGGAAAGTTGAGAACCACTATTCTTCATGAATCACATGTGTGTTGTATGCCTCAGTATGTACACAGGTTTATCTTTATGTTCTCTAAAACTGCAACCGTATAGTCAAGATGCTCCTAACAGAATATCTGCCTAGTGACAGCCCTTACTGATGCAAACTCATGCTTCAGATCCACGAATTTTGATTCCAAACAGCCCACATAAAATTCTCATTCTTTTAAAAATATATACTCTTATTAAAGTTTTCATTTATTTTTATTTTATGTGCATGGGTGTTTTGCTTGCATGTACACCTGTGTGTTTATGTGCATGGGTGTTTTGCTTGCATGTACACCTGTGTGTTTATGTGCATGGGTGTTTTGCTTGCATGTACGCCTGTGTGTTTATGTGCATGGGTGTTTTGCTTGCATGTACGCCTGTGTGTTTATGTGCATGGGTGTTTTGCTTGCATGTACGCCTGTGTGTTTATGTGCATGGGTGTTTTGCTTGCATGTACACCTGTGTGTTTATGTGTATGGGTGTTTTGCTTGCATGTACGCCTGTGTGTTTATGTGTATGGGTGTTTTGCTTGCATGTACGCCTGTGTGTTTATGTGCATGGGTGTTTTGCTTGCATGTACGCCTGTGTGTTTATGTGCATGGGTGTTTTGCTTGCATGTACGCCTGTGTGTTTATGTGCATGGGTGTTTTGCTTGCATGTACGCCTGTGTGTTTATGTGCATGGGTGTTTTGCTTGCATGTACGCCTGTGTGTTTATGTGCATGGGTGTTTTGCTTGCATGTACACCTGTGTGTTTATGTGTATGGGTGTTTTGCTTGCATGTACGCCTGTGTGTTTATGTGCATGGGTGTTTTGCTTGCATGTACGCCTGTGTGTTTATGTGCATGGGTGTTTTGCTTGCATGTACGCCTGTGTGTTTATGTGTATGGGTGTTTTGCTTGCATGTACACCTGTGTGTTTATGTGTATGGGTGTTTTGCTTGCATGTACACCTGTGTGTTTATGTGCATGGGTGTTTTGCTTGCATGTACACCTGTGTGTTTATGTGCATGGGTGTTTTGCTTGCATGTACACCTGTGTGTTTATGTGCATGGGTGTTTTGCTTGCATGTACGCCTGTGTGTTTATGTGCATGGGTGTTTTGCTTGCATGTACACCTGTGTGTTTATGTGCATGGGTGTTTTGCTTGCATGTACGCCTGTGTGTTTATGTGCATGGGTGTTTTGCTTGCATGTACACTTGTGTGATTATGTGCATGGGTGTTTTGCTTGCATATGTGCCTGTGTGAAGGAGTTGAATTCCTTGGAGCTGGAGTTACAGACAGCTGTGAGCTGTCATGTGGTTGCTGGGAATTGAACCCAGGTCCTTTAAAAGAGCAGCCAGCGCTCTTAACCTCTGAGCCATATCTCCAGTCCCAACTTCTCACTCTCTGACTTTAAGAGTTCTCTTCTGTCTTGGCTTTTTTGAATCCAGCCATAATTTACTATTTTATACATATTTCCCTACAGTGATCTGCTACTCAAAATTTATTTCTGTCTCCCTCCCTCCTCTCTCCCCTCCCCTCCTCTCCCCCTTCTTTCTCTGATGGTTATTTAGGCCAATGGTGGCTATAAAATGCCTACTCATCAGGTGAGGAAGAACGATCTCATTTCATGTTTCCACTGAAATGTCCCATAAGTGTGGAAAGTCTGCTCCTCAATGCAACGTAAGTGACCAGAATTTACGAAGACATACACTACTTGATTAAACCAATAGCTATGAAAGTGATGGTAATAGACATTCCCAACAAATCTAATATATGCACACATACATATTGTTTGATTTGTGTTTTTGAGACAAGGACTCATGTAGCCCAGGTTGGCCCCGAGTTTGTTAATCAGCTGAAGGTGACCTTGAATTCCTGATCCTTCTGCCTGCATTCCAGCCCAAGCTACTGGTATGGGCCACTCTGCCCTGCCTTTGTTGCTATATTGAAATAAGGATTCATATAGCTTTGGCTGCTTTGGTCTTCTTATTTAGCTGAACATGAACTTGAACTCCTGATCTTCCTGCCTCTGCCTCCCAAGTGCTGAGATTCCAGGCAAACACTACCAAACCAAGCTATGTATAGTGCATACAGTATACTTCACCAAATTTATGAATCCAAAACAACTTATAAATATTAATAGCTTCTGAATCTAGTGGCACATGCCTGAAATACCAACACTTGGGCTAAGGAGGAGGATTGTCACAGGTTTGTGATAAACTATGTAGTGAGCAGTGAGCACCTGCCTAGTTGGGGCTATAAAGCAGGATCCTATCTCAAAAACTAAAACAAGACAACACACACACACACACACACACACACACACACACACACACACCCTTTTAACTTCAGTAAAAACTGTATAACAGTTAAAGTAATAAAATATATCCTTTATACTAATAAAAAGTATAAAATATCAAAGTATTGAATTAATAAATAACCCAGAAGGCCTTATATATAAAATCATAAACATTTAACACAGGATATCCATAATAATCTGCATAATTGGAGAGATATTCAAGACTCTTGGCTGGGATGATTTTAACATCAAAAATGTCAGTCCTCCCCAAGTTAAATTCTACTTTGAGGCCTTCTTAATGGAGAATAAGAAGAGAGGGAGAGACTTGCAGGACCAAAAATTCAAATAGCTACAAAAGCATAGTTAATAACAGGAATAGGCAGGTGGGATTAAATTTTTAAAGGGTCCCAAATACCAGGAGGAAGAGGATTTCTGTGCACTGAAGTCCAGCCTTGCCTAAATAATTAGTTCCAGGACACCCAGGGCTACAAAAAGAGAACCTGTCTCTAAACAAAACAAAACACCAGCTCTGAGGCAAGTTCACTTACATGTGACAATAGGACAGCTTAAGAAGAGAGCTCCACAGAGCAACAAGAGAACACTTGCACGCACCGCTATGATGACAAATGTCAACTTGCCAAAGTCCAGGATCATCTGGAGATGAGCCTCTGAGCATGCCTGCAGGGAACTGTCTGCATAACAGTCTCGAGGTGCCTCTGGGTGGCGCCATTCTATGACTGGGACCCTGAACGGTGTCCGACGGGAAGCAGAAGTGAGCAGCAGCTTGGACTCATTATTGCTCTCTGCTTCTTTACTGCGGATGCACAGTGAATCACTACCTTAAGTTCCTACCGTTATGCCTTCTTCTCCCCACATGGTGGGGGGATGGACCATAATTCTGAATGACTGAGAGCTGAAACGAACCCTTCCCCAACGAAGTGACTTTTGTGAGGGTGTTCTATCACAGCAACAGAAAAGAAACTAAGATGATGGCAATAATGAGATAAGGTGGATGCTTTCTTAATATGGGATTCAGAGATGGACTCTGAGTGAATTAAGAATTCAAATGTGAGGGGGCTGGAGAGATGGTTCAACAGTTAAGGGCACTGATTGGCTGCTCTTGCAGAGGACCTAGGTTCGGTTCCCAGCACCCATATGGTGGCTTATAACTGTATCTCCAGTTTCAGAGGATCTGATGCTCTCTTATGAAGAAGTCAAAATAACCCTATTTGCAGATGATATGATAGTATACATAACTGACCCCAAAAATTCCACCAGAGAACTCCTAAACCTGATAAACAGCTTCAGGGAAGTACCTGGATATAAAATTAACTCAAACAAATCAGTGGCTTTTCTCTACACAAAGGATATACAGGCTGAGAAAGAAATTAGGGAAACAACACCCTTCACAATAGTCACAAATAATATAAAATACCTTGGTGTAACTCTAACTAAGGAAGTGAAAGATCTGTATGATAAGAACTTCAAGTCTCTGAAGAAAGAAATCGAAGATCTCAGAAGATGGAAAGGTCTCCCATGCTCATGGATTATCAGGATTAATGTAAAAGGATAAAAGTTCGGAGCAGAGACTGAAGGAACAACCATCCAGAAACTGCCCCTCCTGGGGTTCCATCCTATAAACAACCACCAAACCCAGACACTACAGCAGATGCCAACAAGAGCTGGTTGACAGGAGCCTGATAAAGCTGTCTCCTGAGAAGCTCTGCCAGTGCCTGATAAATAGAGAAGTAGATGCTCACAGCCATCCATGGAATGGAGCACAGGGTCCCTAATGAAGGAGCTAGAGAAAGCATCCAAGGAGCTGAAGGGGTTTGCAGCCCTATAGGAGAAACAACAACATGAACTAACCAGTACCTTCAGAGCTCCCTGAGACTAAACCACCAACCAAAGAAAACACATGGTGGGAGACTCATGGCTCTAGCTGCATATGTAGAAGAGGATAGCCTAGTTGGTCATCACTGGGAGGAGAGGCCCTTGGTCCTGTGAAGATTCTATGCCCCAGTATAGGCAATGCCAGGACCAGAAAGTAGGAGTAGGTGGGTTGGGGAGCTGGGGGAGGTGGGGAGGGGGTAGGGGATTTTCAGAGGGGAAAGTAGGAAAGGGGATAACATTTGAAATGTAAATAATGAAAATATCTAATAAAAAAGGAAAAAATTAATTCATAAAATAAACTGTAATTGGTATAATTATGTCATGAATTTACAAAATAAAAATCAAGCTTTTGAAAAAAAGAAAAGTAGTGTGAATTTTAAAGAATTCAAATGTGAAAAACTACAACAGACAAAATATAAGAGAGAAAATCTTTACCACCTTGGTCAAAGAACTAATTAAAGAAAACTTTTTTGAAAACCATAATTGCTAAAAGAATCGATCTAAATTTCTCATCATATACATGAAAAAACTTGAAGTGAAAAATGTGTTAGCTATCTTGATTTAGTTATTACACACTGCATAAACTGTTATATTCCATAATTATGTATGAGCATTTGTTAATATAACATAACTTTTTCATGTGAGTATTTGCTTGTATGTGTGCATACCACTTGCATGTCTGGTGCTTGCTGAGTCTAGAAGAGGGTGTTAGATTCCCTGGAACTAGGTTTACAGATGGTTGTGACTCACCATGTGAATGCTGGGAATTGAACCTGGGTCCTCTGCAAGAGCAGCAAGTGCTCTTTACCACTGAGCTATAACATTTTCAATCCAGCAGAAGACATCCCTTGACATGCTCACTTAGAAGCTCCAAATGACAAATTTACCATTTACTTCTAGCCCTTGGGAAATACTAGGAAAGTGGCCTTCACACTGAAAAGTGTAAAAACTAAAGGGTGTCCCCAGAAACTGTTAATTGCAGGCTGATTGTGTGGTTCAAAGTTTCTATTTCTTACTTCTAATGTTCAAAGCCCATGGAGCCATGCTGCCCAGGGTTAGGGAGGGTTTTCCCAACTCAGTGAGCCCAGTCTAGATGCTCCCTCACAAGTATGACTGCACATTTATCTCTTAGCAGACTGTCGATAATGTTGAGTTCACATTATGAGAGGTCCTCAAACACCTTCAGATCATGAATTTTAGTGTCTGGATTGATGGTCCCATCATTAAAGGTAAAGGGAATACTTTGACTCTTAGGCTTCAAATCCACCACAAGGCCAGATTGTGGTGTTGCATGCCTGTAAACACTCCACTCTTGAGGCTGACATAAAAGGATTATAATGAGTTCAAAGCCAGCTTAGGATATCTCCTAAGTTCCCAGCCAGCCTGGGATACTGAATGAAGGCACATCTTGAAAATCTCTCCTGTTCAATTTAGAATTCCCATGTGATGATAGATCTGAAGAATGGTGTGTAGATGGACAGGTAAAATATAGCCAAGAAACAGAAGAGACAGTAACGAGAGCCCCCGAAGGAAAGTGGGGGAGAATGTAGCAAGACCTTACTTGCAGATCAGTAACACTGAAATATATGGGAACTCAGCACTGTCTGCTCAGTTTTCCATGACTGTAAAAACTGTTCATTTGTGTGTGTGTGTGTGTGTGTGTGTGTGTGCATGTGCATGTTAGGATACATGTGCAGAGGCATACCTGCTTATGGGGCATGTGTACACGAAGGCCCAAGTCAACCTCAGGTGCCACCCACACTGGTTTGCTTGCTTGTTTGTTTGTTTGTTTATTTTTGAGACAAGGCCTCTCATTAGTCTGGGGATTGTCAGGAAGTCTAAATTGGCTGGGCAGGGAGCCCCAAGAATACCTGTCTCTACCCCCTACCTCTGGTGCTGGGATTACAAGTGTGTGCCACTGAACACAGATCTCTTACATAATTGTAGGGAGCAAAGTCAGGTCCTCATGCTTGCAAAGCAAGCAAGTACTTTGCCAACTGACTGACATATCTCCTCATCTGTAAAAACTGACATATCTGACATATCTCCCCATCTGTAAAAACTGACATATCTGACATATCTCCCCATCTGTAAAAACTGACATATCTGACATATCTCCCCATCTGTAAAAACTGACATATCTGACATATCTCCCCATCTGTAAAAACTGACATATCTGACATATCTCCCCATCTGTAAAAACTGACATATCTGACATATCTCCCCATCTGTAAAAACTGACATATCTGACATATCTCCCCATCTGTAAAAACTGACATATCTGACATATCGCCCCATCTGTAAAAACTGACATATCTGACATATCTCCCCATCTGTAAAAACTGACATATCTGACATATCTCCCCATCTGTAAAAACTGACATATCTCCCCATCTGTAAAAACTGACATATCTGACATATCTCCTCATCTGTAAAAACTGACATATTTGACATATCTCCTCATCTGTAAAAACTGACATATCTCCTCATCTGTAAAAACAGCTTTGCAGCCGTCTGTTCTTTGACTTAATAACTAGAAAGTTGTGAGAACTGAGAAACATTGATATGTCAGTATTACAACAACAGAAGCCCCCAAAATAGCTGAATTAAGTACATTCAAAAATGCCAAGAATGAAAGAGAGTTCTAAAACCTGACCCGAACAAAAGAGTTATCATATCCAAGTGAAGAACTGGTGTGCTATTAGCAACACTGGGTACCAGAAAACAGAATAACATTCTGTAATGTGCTAAAAGAAAACAACTGCTTGTCTAGAATTAGACAGAGATGCTACTCCATTATTTAATGTCAAATGAAATTGTTCCTCAAGCATAAACACAGTACACCTACTTTGGGTTGGCCAGAACTTACATGTGGAAGACCACATGTAAATGAATGAAGTTGGGCCTTCATATCATTTTTAAAAACGATTTTGAGATAGAGTAAAAACCTAAATCTAAAAACTAAAATTATGAAACTCTTTACAAATGAAGAAGGAGAAGGAAGAGAAGGAGGAGGAGGAAGAGAAGGAGGAAGAGGAGGAGAGGAGAAAGAGGAGAAGAGGAGGAGGAGGGCATAGAGAGATGGTTTCAGCAGTTAACAGCACCTACTGCTTTTTCAGAGCACCTGGGTTCAATTCCTAGCATCTATGTCAGATGGTTCATTATAGCCTGGAATTCTAGTTCCAGGGGGTTCCAGGCATCTCTGGCTTCTGCTGGCACCTGTGCTTATATTCTTACATACAAGTACACAATACACAATTAAAAACACACAATTTAAAAAATAATAAAAATAAACCTAAAGAGGAGAAAGAATTATAATGGTTAATCTTATGTCGACATGGCTAGGCTATGGAACCCAGTTTGGTCATATTTTAGCCTAGAACATTTCTTTGACAGTAATTCTTACATATGATTAACATTTAGAATCCGTACACTTTAAAGCAGATTGCTTTCCATACTGTGAGTGGGCATCACCCAATCAGCTGAAGACTTTAAGAGCAGAGACCAGAACTCCCCGAAGAGAAAAGAATTCTTCCACAGGAGTGAAGCACAAAAAGTGTAGCCATTTTCCTAGTCTGCCCTTTCCTGCGTGTTTTGGATTCAGGACAATGACACTAGCTTTTACCAAGTTTGTCTATGAATTTCAGAGGAGCTATGAGATCCAGTGTGTGTGTGTGTGTGTGTGTGTGTGTGTGTGTGTGTGTGTGTGTGTGTGTGTGAGAGAGAGAGAGAGAACAATCTGGTCTCTGTTCTAGATTTTAAGTACAGAACTCCAAAATCCCTTGTGACTCCATTAATGTTGAGGGTGTCTGTTAGACTAATGAGATGCAAATGTAGATTTGTTTCTATTTTTAATTGAGGAAGCTGGAACAATCTTCATTCTAAAATCTAATTAAGACCTGACCATTCCCCCCCTCAACCCATGATTTAGTAAGAAGGTGCTGTTCCAACAGGGAGCCGGCAAGAGGGCGACGCATCCACTCAGCCCGAACCGCTCCCTTTCAACCCTCAGCTCGCCCTGTGCTCCCATTGACGGCATTGGCAGAAGAAAACGCGGCGGTGGGAGGCGTGGGGGGCGTGGGGGGCAGTTCATCTCTCTTGAAGGTTATACTTCCCAACCTGCTTCCCTGGCAAATGTGTTTCCACAAGAGCTTTAGAGAAATCCCAACTCACAGGAAGTCCAAGAAGCATTAGAATGTGTCAAATCACATGAAGGGGGTTATTATAATTTTTTCTTATTAAAATTGTATGCCTGTATACAATAAAGTATAATCATATTCTCCTCACCTTCCAGCTTTTCCCTCACCTCCCACAAATGTCCACCTTCCAATTTTATGTTTTATTTGTTTCTTTGATAATCCACTAAGTCCAACTAGCACTGCCCATATATACATGGCTACACAGCATGGGTATTTGATCAACAAAATGTTGGCTGTGAAATCTAGAGCAATGACCCTTTTCTCCAATACATTAATAGAACAAATTAGAAGGGAGAAAAATAATCTGTAGACTAGAGGAGAGTAAAGAAATAAGATGTTCAGCCGGGCGTGGCGCACGCCTTTAATCCCAGCAGCACTGGGGAGGCAGAGACAGGCAGATTTCTGAGTTCGAGGCCAGCCTGGTCTACAAAGTGAGTTCCAGGATAGCCAGAGCTACACAGAGGAACCCTGTCTCGAAAAACCATAAAAAAAAGCTGTTCAATACCAACATGTGATACTGAGTCTGGCTAAAGAATAATTCATGTCACTGCATGACTATTGGAATCTAAACACTGATGTATATTTGGGGTATTAAGGAACAGTTCACATTTTATTGATAAATTTTAGGTGTAATAATGATATGATTAATTCTTTTTCTTTTCCTTTTTTCCTTTGCAGAGTGGAGGCAGGATCTCAAACTATATGTACTAAAATATTTATCACAAAATTATTTGTGGTTTGCTTCAAAATAATGGAGCAAGGGTTGGAACAGAATGAAAGGTCAGTGAGCTGAGTCATCAGACCGCCTTTCCGCCCCTTAAACTAAGGATAGAACATAGGGCCTTGCACATGCTAGGAACATTACCAATCTGCCTGAAATTATCCTTAATGAAAATCAAGGAAAAATGGACCAGAGATGTAGTTCAGTGGTAGAGTGCTTTGCCTAGCATGAGCAATGACCTGAATTTATTTTCTGTTATTCTTTATTATTTATTTTCCAATCCTTGTGTTTTTAATCTCCTTGCTTTCATGATTATGACTTTGGGTATGATATGCAGAGGCTGTGGGCATCTGTCATCTTTGTATTAAATCAAGAAAAAATTTCCATAATTCACCAGTTTTTTGTTTGTTTGTTTTTGTTTTTGTAGTTTCTCAAATGTTTTACCAAATCAAAGTTTTATATATGTTAGTCTGAATGTCTCCCTTCAGCTCAGGTTCCTAGGCAGCACTTCTTCAATATTGTGTATGTTCTTCCTCAGTGTCTTTTTGATAACATGATCCTAAAGCTATTACTAATACTACCACCACCTCCTCTTCCTGTCCTCCCCTTCCTTTTTCTCCTCTTCCTTCTTTTCCTTCTTTCCTATTCTTTTTTCTTTCTCTTCCTCTTCTTTCTTTTCTTTCCTCTTCTTCTCTTGGCTTTTTGAAACAGTAGTCTTTGCTGTCCTAGAACTCACTATGGTGATTAGGATGACTTTGAACTCAGAGAGACCCTCCTGCCTCTGCCTCCCAAGTGCCGACATCAAAGGTGTGTACCTAAAGCTTCTTGAAATGAATTAAGAGAAAGACATCTATGGACATTATCTCAACTTCCTCTACCCTCTGCTCATTCCCTCAGATGCCCAGAGGCTAAGTATTTATACTAACCTAGAGGGATTCAGCATAGAGAGAAGTGGGTTTTGAAAGAGAGTGGCTATCACATACCTCTGTCCTGGATGCCACCTGTGTTCGGCTCCAATAACTAGAAAACAACACCCAGATGCCACCAAACAATAAACTAAGTAGAATAAGGCTGAGATGGTCCAGAAGTGGTATAGCCGGCACCCAGATTGATTCCATTACTCAAGCCCAACTAAACTAGACTAAACTAAACTAAACTCAAGAGTCTCTGCCTGCAGAGCTTCTCCACATGACATCATAATAGGTATGTCATAATAGGTACTTCACTGTACATTGCAGGCACTGCCCTTCTCTGAGGCTGCCCCTGGCTTTCAGAGCTGCTATATTCCAAGTCTCAGGGAAGAATATATCTATGAATCTTCTGAGGTCCAGCTTGACAAAGTGTCATTAAAGGAAGAACTGATGAGGCAAAGTTTCAAAGTCTTCCAAAGTGGCTTGTTCAGACTCACATCTTCTCTGGAGCTAGTCACTGTCTAAAGTTTGGATTAGATCCTGTGCCATACATTTCAAACTGCAGGTTAGAAAGCAGAATCAAGCAGAACCAGAGAGAGTTAGAAAAGTTGGAGTGGGAACCCTCATACACTATGAGGTGCTTGGTTTTCTAAGTCTACAGGTCCATATTCTCTACTTGCTTTTGACCTGGGATACATCAAATTGAGTAGTGGCCTTAGAGGAACACCTTATCCTAAGACCTACTGTCTTACTGCCAAGTTTATCTATGCCTTTTATTTTGGAGTAACCACAGAAGCTGCAATAGTAGTACAGTAAATCCCACTTACCTTTTCTCATCTATCCTTAACACCTTTTTAAAAGATATATTTTATGTGTAAGTATATTTTGCCTGCATTTGTGTTTGTGTACCACATGTATACCCAAGAGAGTCAGAAGTCAGCATCAGATCCCCTGAAACTGAAGTTAGGGACAGTTGTGAGAGGCTATGTGGGTGCTGGAACTCAAGTCCTTTGCAAGAACAGCCAGTGCTCTAACCATTGAGCAGTCTCCCCAGCCCCACTCTTCACATCTTATATGACTTCAGCACACTTTTCAAGACCATGAGATTAAAATGGGCGGTGGAGGACCCAGAATCTCAAAGGGCATCCTTGGCTACATTGAAAGTTCAAAGCCAGTGTGAGCTGCATAAGCCCTATCTCAATAAAATGAAAACATGGGTACATTGTACATTAACTCCAGCTTTCCCTTGCATCTCATATTTTCCCACCAGTATTCAGGATCCAACCTGGAGCACCATGTTCCTGGTGACCCAACCCAGAGCCCTCTGAGTCCTAAGCAAATGTTCTACCACTACACCAACAAAGAAAAGTCCCTACATTTGAGTCTTTGCGATGTTCTCTTTTTGTTAGGCTGAGATTCTGTGTTTGGGGAGGGGTAAGAATGGAGAACACATAGCAGTGGTCCACCCTCTGTATTCCAGCAGATCAAGAGGAACATGCTATTAACTTGTAACACTAGTGTCAAGCCATTTACAGAGCATGCAGGCTGCATCTCTGTACCTGACGTTGCTATTTTCCTTTGTTTATACTTTGCTTCCAGAAGTGTCCTATAAATATAACTCCTATTGGAGGTATGGGGTTAGCATGATTAAGCCCCATCTTCTGGAGGAATAATAAAACACATACTACTTGAAATTCTTGAGTAAGAAGGATTTGCCACACCCTCACCACTTCTATTTGTTCATTTATATTTATTGGTATGGATGCATGGATATTTCTTTTGTACTTGGTGTTATGACTTAGTAATATCCTTCAATTTCTTGCTCCATTTTTCCAGATTTATATGTGGGAAGCTCTTCTTGCCTGCTTGCTTTTGATAGACTTCATCATTGTAGGTATAAATTTTTTGCAGCCTATTTTAATAAACATTCAACCTCTCCTCTTGCCAACCACTGGCCAGAGGTAGTGGAAGAGAAAAGTTATTAAGAGATGGAGGACATGGACCTGTTCAGCAATAATTCTTTGTGGGGTGAGCTCAGTCTTCATGTCAGCAGTTCAGTCCCATAGCAAACACCAGATACAAACCAGCAGCTGCAGTCCAGTCCTCTCAGCAAGTAGACACTACACATGAACCAGCAGCTATAGTTCAATCCTGAAGAAACTGCAAGGTTCGCCAACCAACCCGAGGCAAGGCTGCAGAAGCAGCAAGAAGCCACAGGAACTTGAGAAGTTCTTTAGCGAGTTTCTCTCTATGGCATCATTACCACAAGCTGGCTCAACAATGCTATGTGTACTGGCTGGTTTTGTGTGCCAACTTGACACAAGCTGGGGTTATTACAGAGAAAGGAGCTTCAGGTGGGGAAATGCCTCCATGAGATCCAGCTGTAAGGCATTTTTCTCAATTAGTGATCAGTGGGGTAGGACCCATGTGGGTGGTGCCATTCCTGGGCTGATAGTCTTGGGTTCTATGAGAAGGCAAGCTGAGCAAGCCAGGGAAAGCAAGCCAGTAAGAAACATCCCTCCATGGCCTCTGCATCAGCTCCTGCTTCCTGGCCTGCTTGAGTTCCAGTCCTAACTTCCTTTGGTGATTAACAGCAATGTGGAAGTGTAAGCTGAATAAATCCTTTTCTCCCCAACTTGCTTCTTGGTCATGTTTGTGCAGGAATAGAAACCCTGACTAAGACAGTGTGTAAGACAAAACAGTATATGTGTATCATTAACAAAGAATAGTGAGGCAGAGCAAAACAAACCAATGCTCAATGCTCCTCTCCAACTCTGTGGGGTCATATTTATACTCTATCATGGGTCCTTCCATGTGTCTGCTTCAAGAAAACATTCTTTTACCTGTTTACTTTAGTAAGACATCCCTACACCTCTGTGCCTCAGGAAAACATCATTTGACAAAACTGACTTTCTAAATAAACCAGCGGTTTCCACTTCATATCACTGGGGGATCTGGGTACCCTATAAAAAAGAGCTCACCTTCTATGTCTCTCCCTCTGTAGCCTTCAGTCACTAGCTGAAAAGAGACCCAGTTCTTCCCCCTCCTACAAAGGGAGTGTTTTATAATACATTCTATATGCTAAGTTTGCTCTTGAAACACTAAGATTTAATCCCTGTGAACAAACCCTACCTTGAGTTTAGATGGGACACTAGGCATTTTGCTGTGTTTGTTGAGGCCATGTATGGAGCTAGGTTGGTCCTTTCATGCCCTTCCTGGTTCAAACTCCCTTCTTTGATCTTACAGACTTTTTAACAAACATATCCAAGATCCAAGCTAGCTGACCTAAGTTTTGAAAAACAGCTGCTGGATGACCTGACAGCATGGCCGTGAGTTCCCTTTTCAACACATTAGACTTCATATGCGCTCAATACTCAATTGTCTGCTACTCTAAGTCCTCTCAGTTTTGATCTGGTCACTGGGTATCCCAGAGATCATTTCCTTTTGTCTTCTTTGGTCCTGAGTTTTCTGGGTCATCTGCGCCCTTCCCCTCCTCCTACACATCCTGCCCCCTTATCCTTTCAGCACCACCACAGCCTATTCTTCAGTTGTTTTCATCCCCTCAAATGTTGTTTTCTTCAAATAGTGCTAGCTATTTAAAGGCAAGCTGTAGCACATTTGTCTCTGAATAAGTTTTTGAGAGGGAGAGCGATCTTGCTATGCAGCTTCCAGGGCACACCCTGTTCCACCGCATGCCTGCCGCATCCTCCCACGTGAAGGGATTGCAGACATTCACTTCTCCACTTATTCTAACACGTTTCTGAACGTCTTTAGTTCTGCCTAGAGCCCAGAATCCTTGGACAAAGCCTCAATTCTCCGTTATTCACTCTGCATAACCACTATAAGCCTGAAGGAAGACATTCTCAGAGTTTGTTTGTCGCACTTAAACTTCCTTTGTTCCACAACTCTCCTTGATTCTTGACCTCCTCTGTCATATCCCAAGATAACTCTAGCCACTAAAAGTTCCCAGAATGCTCTCCATGGGGGAGCATCTGGGGGAAATCTATTAATTGGCTATTTTTCTGTCACAAAGGGGAGCCAGATCTCAATAGTGAGATCCTTGGCTGCAGGCACCTTAAGATTGGATCTGGGATTTATCTGGGTCCCTTTGATTTATCAAAACCCATGACAGCTTCAGCCTAAAGCACTGCAGACAACTTTCAACTGTTTGTTGGATTCTCTCACCAAAGGGTGCCCAACACCCCCCAGAGTTCCTTATACTTTTTCTTGCAAACACGGGGAGAGGATGTAGCCAACGTCCCTGCTCACTGGTCTCTGAATGGATGTGGCATTCATCCTAGTCCCCAAGGATCTTGTCTAATTGGCATTGTCTTTTTCTCTCTCGAATGACATCTGGAACACAGCTTCTCTCTAACTGGGAATACCTGAAGCCCCTGCTTTCCTTGATTTGTGTAGTAAGTCTGATTACTAATTAAAAAGGTTGGGTTCCAACACAAGACAGTTAGTTTTATTTCTGAGATCAGAAGATGCCAGTAAAAATAGAAATGACCCAGCTGACAACAGGACTCTTCCCCAATTCTGGGCTGTTAGAGCCCCACCCACCAGAAACTGAGTTTGTCCCACAATGTGTATTACTGGCACAAGTCACCTCAGAACTAGACGGAGACTCTTCCAAGGTCCCAGATATGCCCTTCCCCTAACCATGAGCAGGCTAAACAGACCTTAATTGTTTGCCACAGTTGGTCTTCCACTGACCTAACCGACCTAGGGTGGAGTTTCCCGACCTAAGTGGAGGTCTTCTTGCCTTGCTGCACAGGAGCAGCAAGCTTTGCAACATAATCCAGCTGAAACAAAGGATGGGTCTGTGGTTTTTCCCTATATAAACGCAGAGCTGAGTGAATATTAAACTTTGAGCCTTGATCAGGAACCTGTGTCTTGGCTTCATCCTTCTCTGACCTGCCCGTCCTTTTTCATTTCCAGTCTCCCTTTCAGGTATCCAGTTCTCCTTGGCTGCTGGGCAGCTACGGGTGATGCCCGAACAAGGGCACTGAACACGAGGCTGGGGTGAGGGATGAACTGAGAAACACTGTCTTGGTGGATCCACAGAAAACAGAAGAAGTAATGATATCCTGCAGGGTGGCAAGCAACAAACAGCATTAACACTAGCGCTAGCCATACATTTCAGCTTTTGGAGGCTGTTGCAGGAGGTGCATTTAAGAGAGGATACAGGCTGAGTCAGTGTTGAATTCACCTAGGATGTGACAGTACAATTGGGACAGGGGAATTCTATATAGGCATTTGTCTGCAGTCAACAGTGCAGGCAAAAGGAGCAGTTTTCTCTTTTCCTTTCTTTCTTTCTCTCCTTTTTTTTTTTTTTTGAGAGAGAGATCCCCCCCCCCCAAAAAAAAAGACAATAAAAAACATGTTAGAAAAATTCTTAGCTCAAGTAAGTTTATGCTGTGCATCATTCTCAGAAGTGGAATGGTAAATATACAAATGACATGAGAAAGAGAGAGAAAGAGAAGGGAGAGAGAGAATAGGTTTCAGAAAAGCAGTTGTCCCCTATCCAGGATGCATTAGCAAAAGAGAAGGAAAGTGGATTTCAGAGCTCTCCTAGGGACTGGAGGAAATCAGGAGCTATCCTGTTTCCTCTCTGGCTCCTACTGGAGATATCCTTAGTTCTGGTTACAACAAGTTCTCTTCCCTCTCTGTCTAATGTCTGTCTTTGGTGCACCAATCTGTCCACGTGTCAATTTATGTCTGTTTTTGTTTTGTTGTTTGAATGATTGTTGTTCTATGTTTCATGTTCAAAAGAAAAAAATGGTTAAAATTTTATCTGCTGGCTGTCCATTCCTTGATTTAGTTGAACTTGTTTAGAAGGTAGTCTCAATTTGCACAGCAGAAGCTGCAAGTTACCCTGCACTGTAGCTGGGAGTCAAACACAGCCGGAGAAAAGCTGCTCTTAAAGGGGCCAGCAGCTTCTCAAGTTCTATGGTAAATAAGCTGATGGCTGCTTTCTTCTAGAAAATTCCATGCACTTGTGATTATTGGGTTCAGAAGGTAACAGGTGCTCCTTTCTTGAAATTACAGCTAGAAAAAGAAAGAAAACTTTATTTGGTCTAAATATATAAGATGTGTAGCCACTTCATTTTTGTTTCTGACTGGTTTTAAAAGTATAAATATGTTCTGCACATCTTGGCAATAGAGTACTGGCTTGTAAGTTATTGGGTATTAGAAATTTTGTAACATTGGTAACAGAAAGATAGCTTAAAACTGGTAACTCAGGGTTGGAGTCATTTTAAACAACAACACGTGGCATGAGCCAACCCAGGAAAACAGGTCTCTAAAGATACCTCTAAATTGGGATAATATTGTATGTAATTCTTATCCTAGAAATAAGACTAGGATTTAGGGCAGCATTTCTTTGAGGTATTGGAGGCTGCACCATTGTGCACAGGAACTGGTGGCCAAAAACTTTGTAGCATGGGGGTGATACACTTAGTGGTGATTTTGGAGAGACTGGATTGTTTGTTGGAAGTTGAATTTTGCTTTTCAAAGTTATGGTTATGCTCTAATATTGCAAAAGAAACTTAAAAATTATGGTTAAACTGCCAGTGTTCCATGCAAGTAACATCCATTTGCCATAATTGATTAGGTATAAGACCTCGAGGATTAACACCACTATGTGGTAAAGATAGAAATTGAGGACACTGAGAACAAGTCTTTACAATTTGATGTGCACATTCTCTAAAAATACCAAATTATTGTCTCAAGCTATTACTATTTTTATGATGTAAAGAATGTGATTGTATGGCCAATTGTTCCTGTGTAAGGCTTATAATCTGCCTGGTATACAAATCTGCTATGGCATTGCCCTAAGGGGACTGACCAGGCAATCCATTATGAACTCTTAAATGACCAGGACAGTCCTTTAAAGGAACAGTACTTTCTCTTAACTTGAGTTGCATTTGCATAAATAATTGCAAAATTTGAGAATTAGCAGTATCTAAAAAAGTAACAAGTTGAAGCAATTGCAAACCATGAGCTATATATTGACTATCAGTCTACAAATTAAAAGCTTGATTTTTCAATATTTCAAAAACAGTGGCTGCAGCACATAATTCAATTATTTGTGCTGAAGTGGAGGGAAACTCAAGAAACATGTGAGCCAATTATATATACTTCTCTCCCCTTAGATGAGCTATTTACAGTAATGTATTCTTTATTGGCTGCATCCATGGATGTTACTCATATTTCTGATTTTATAAACTTAAAATATGCACATATGACTATTGATATCTTTTCAGGCTTTCTAGTTGTAACTGCTTTAACAGGAGAAGCAACTAAAAATGTAATTAGTCATTGCTTGCATTATTTTTCTATGCTTGATGTTCCTAATCAGATGAAAACAGATAATGGAACTGGCTATTACAGTGAAGCATTGGAGATGTGACTGTGAGACAGGATATTCTGCTACTGTTTGAATAGTGAAAACAAATCTGAACAGCAAAGAGGGCTATATTTGCAAAAAGGGGGTATCTGAGTATTTTAGGTTTTCTATGGCTGTAATAAACACCATGACCAAAATCAACTTGGGTAAGAAAGCATCTCAAATCTTCCTCCCAGACCAAACACAAACCACTCTCCATCTCACTCTTGCATTGAAACCTTAGAGAAACTACTGCTCCACTCCTTACATACACAGGATGCACATTGTTCAGGCCATGTATTCCTAGTACACAAGTGGCAGATCCTTTTTACAAAGGGAGGGGAAGCAGAAAACAAACAAACAAACAAACAAACAGGCTATGCCATAGTGTCAGATACTGAGGTATTTGAAGCACAGACCATCTCCTGCCCACAGATTTCAAATAAGCCTTTCATATTCCCCTGTCTCACACTTCCATCTGGAAAGAGTGCTAACTATTTACAAAAAGAAGAGGATCAATAACCAACTAAGACCAAATTATGGCCATGCTACAAGCCACACATCTCCCCATGGCTATAGAAATTGTCCATGGCTGGTTCCACCACACCCAAAATTCTATAATGTCTAAGGGAAATAACAGACCTGATGAGGAGGCTAAAACTGAAGCCCTTAGAGGCCCAGACCTGTCCCACCCACTATAGGACATCATCACACTATCATTTCCAAAACCCTCCACACTCAACAAATTCTTTCTATCTATACCAGCTCTTTCATCCTAATAGCCAAGTCTCATCTCATCAAGGCTCATTTGCAACCCATTTAAAGGTTACTACTGCCTCTTGTAAAATATGTCAAGAATCAGAACCCAACTCATTATCATATTCCCCTTGTTCCTACTTACCAGCCCAGAGGCTCTTTCCCCAGTGCTGATGAGCAACTTGACTTTACCAATATGCCCACAGTTAAATGTGTTAGGTGCCTCCAGTTTTTGGTAGACACATTCTCAGGGTAGGTGGAGGCATTGCCACTGCCAGCAAAAGGGCTCAAGACAGACTCCAACCTTTACTGTTGGAGATAAATCCCCACCTCCCTCAAGTTGGACAATGGCCATATATTGTCCAAAGGCTTCAACACCCTTGATATTTCCATATTCCCTACCAACCCCAACTACTCAGTGAAAACTGAATGACTAATTACTCCTTATAAAATATTTTAGAACTCTCACAAGAATTTCACCTCAACTGGGTAAAACTCCTACCACTTTCTTCTTGTTTTCCTGCTCTAACTGTACCCCTACATTAATTTATATTCTTCATTCTGCAATGGCAAATTAAAAAAATCTCTAATCAAACAATTAATCAGTTATTGCTACAGGATTACCAATGGCTAGCAAAGGAACCAGGGACTCATGACTACCAAATATGTCCTGATAATGAAGACCAACAATGCTCCAAAGATGTTGCCTCCCTCAGACAGCAGCAAGTGAACTAAAGAGCACAGCACCCCTATCCCTGGCTCATAAATCATGTCTAAATATTTCCTCACATTGTATGATAAAGAAGAGAAGGAATTTTTGAACTACTCCCCTCCAAGTTCACCTTGAATAATGGACAAACAGCAGAGAGACATTACCACCAGTCATTGAAAAGCAACACAGTTTTGCAGTTACCACAAGTAGTGTATTTTCCCTATGCATATATGCTATGTATTCCTTTGTAAAAAGCCAGTGCCTTCATTGCCCACTCTCTTTTTTTCTGTCCACCCTCACTCAGAAATAACCTCTGTATACAACACACAATAATCCTCTCCCTTGAGGCCTGTTACATGGTATGATTTTGTAGTGTTCCTTGGTTCTAATCTGCCAGTGCAACCTTGACAACTTTCTGGACAAAAGCCATGATACACCAATGGGGAAGTGGAAGCAAGAGAATCTGGAATACAAGATCAGCCACTTGAGATCCTATCTCATAAAACAAAACAAAGTCTTTCTAAGGTCACACATAAAGAATGATTAAAAGAAGCTCTAGGAGAAATGGAGAAAATAGTGCTACAAAACAAAGAAACAACAACAACAACAACAACAAAAACCCACTTCATTCTCATTGCAAGTATTATTTATTTGAAATATCTACACAAAGGTTGACAAGACATTTCAATCCCATCACAATGGTTAAGGATAATCCAAGACCCAAAAGTCTTTTTTCTTTCATATTCAGACAATTAAGAAATTTACTATTGTGTGTATCTGTGTTGTATATGGGTGATATATGTGTCAAGACAGGCATAAGAGTGCCATGTTGTGAATTTGAAGATGAAAGGACAACATTCAAGAGTTGGTTACCCCTTTCACCAAGGGTTCTTGGAGTCAAACTCAGATCATCAGGCCTGCATACCAAGCACTTTTCTTACATGTTACCAGAACTATTTGGTCAAATTCTGACCACAGATGGTCTCATACTTATATTTACACACATTGTAATTTTGTGTGTATTAACTGAGACAGAACATTTTTATAGTTCTAGAGGGCCTGGAATTTAGTATTTGGACCAAGTGAATCTTGGACTTCCCGAGTCTCCCTCCAAAGTACTAGGATGATGGGTGTAAAAGCTCCATGCTCAACTAATTAAACACACACACACACACACACACACGCACGCACACACACACATGCACACATGGTAACTTCTTAAAGAATTTGCAAAAAAAAAAAAAAAGAAGAAGAAGAAGTGAAAATGATAGATTAGTTTTAAATTTTTTTTTTTTTTTTTTGGTTTTTCGAGACAGGGTTTCTCTGTATAGCCCTGACTGTCCTGGAACTCACTTTGTAGACCAGGCTGGCCTCGAACTCAGAAATCCGCCTGCCTCTGCCTCCCAAGTGCTGGGATTAAAGGCGTGCGCCACCACCGCCCAGTTTTAAAAATTTTTAACTCTTGCCAATGAAAAGTCTACCCTGTAAGAGGCGTCACCACTGGATTTCCTGCTGCCTTAGGAAACTTTGCATTTTGTTTCTCAGTAACACACTGCAGAATTTGTACAGCTTGTTCTCTTGGTCTTATAATGAGAAAATTAGTTTGTGTTTTTGGAGAAAGGTCTCACTGTGTCCTCTGGTCTGTCCTCAAGCCGGTAGTGATTCTCCTGCTTCAGGTTTTCAAGTGCTGGGATTACAGCACAAAAGATGTTCCACTATACCATGGGGACACTTGCTCAACTATATTCATGGCAGTTTTATTCGTAATAGCCAGAAACTGGAAACAACCTAGATGGCCCTCAACTGAAGAATGGATAAAGAAAGTGTGGTACATCTACACAATGGAATACTGTTCAGCTATTAAAAACAAAGACATCATGAATTTTGCCAGTAAATGGATGGGACTTAAGAATATCACCCTGAGTGAGGTAATGCAGACCCAGAAAGTCACATTTGGTATGAACTCACTTAAAACTGGACATCTTCAGGAAACTGGGCAATAAGGAGGGGAAAGAAGATGGAGGAGGAAGAAGCCACTGCCATGGCTTAGGTGACTTCAAGAGAACATGGCCGCCTTGAGGGCTGGTCCACTGGAGTTAGGAGCAGCCCAGATGAAAGATAGTAAGTAATAATACAGGGTTATCCATAGGAAAGTAGATTCTAGTAGCATAGTGGGTTGATATTTGCCCAGCTATTGCGCTGTTTTAGGCTTATTGTAAATATAAAGGTTGTGTGTATCTTTTATCAGGGAACTAAATGGTCAAAGGCATGTTTAGAAACCCCAGATTGGGATTAACATTTTCTACTACACCAAACACAAAAGAATAAACCTTCTTAGCACTATAACCGGGCCGCAGGCGTTAGCACAACTAACTTCATGATGAAAGTGGGATTCCGGCTATAAAAATACAGTACATAGAGTATACCACCTGCCAAAATAAAACTAAAGGCCTAATTCATCAAAGTTGACAGCTGTGGGAAAGTCTCTACATGTACTAACCTTGCTTTTTAGCTTCTGTAGTTCCACTTCTAGCTAACTGTTCTTGTTGACTGAAGTATGTCAATTCACAACAAAGTTTTGTGCTTAAAAGCTCACCCTGAGAAACTGTTGGGGTGACACTGGGATCTCAAACAAAACCTAAGAAGGACTTTCTATTGGATTAAACCCATTCCCTAGCAATCTTCTCTGGTGATCACCCAACAACTTTTCTGGAGGTCCCACTGAGATTACAGAGAGCAGACATGGAGGCATAGGCATCTCTTGCACCCTTTGGAGAGGGCAAGAGTTCATTAGTAAGGGAACTCCTATGGGATGCATAACTTGATACATTTCAGGTCTCTAGGGCTTCCTTTGATTATTGGCTGCCTATTTCAAGACACATCTGATACCTCCAACAAAAAGAGAAAAAATCAGAAAGTGACCTGTTCTGTCACCTTTGGAGGTAAGTATAGATGAGGGGGCCTTCTGTTGGGACACATAGAAGAGATAGGTCACTGCTGCTTGTAACACCCCCAGTCTGAAGCAGGCTGATCCAGACCTTGACCTTGCTGCCACTAAAGAGATTACCTAGGGTGAAGCCTTCCTGCCTAGATGACTCTATTGTTCAGCCAATGCCCCTGTTCTTCTTCAAGGCACTGCTACCTGCTGAGAGGTCACTGAGCTATTCCGGAGACTACACCCTATCCTGCACATTGTCACCTGCTGTTGGTTCCAGGCTCCAAGAATGGATTAGCAGGGGATGGGCCTCCCCCCTTTATAAGCACAGATCCCTATTAAATATTTGAGCTTTGATCAGGAATCTTGACTTAGCTCCATTTTTCTCTCGACCACCTAGTTTCCCTCTCTTTTCTGCCCCGGCTTGCCTCCCAGGTGAAACCTGGTCCATGTGAGCCGCGGGCCGGCTCTCAACACCTGCTAATCCAGTGTCCTGGAACCATGTGAGATATCACTGGATCGTTCTGTCTATTCAGGGGTATGAATGAGTGATGGCAACACTGGCTATTTTTATTGTCTGTCTGTGTATGTTTATCTCTATATGTTTTCTATGTGTTTCTATCAGTTTGGTTTTCTGTATTGATCAGTGGCTGTCTCTGGTATGAAACCTTCCTGCACCTGGTTTGAGACCTATGTTCCATCCTGTTGGGGACAGGAATCCTATTAGCTCAGTCAGGTCACTCAGAGAAACAAACAAACAAACAAACAAACCAACCTCCACCTGTCCCACTCCTATTTGGAGGAGCACTTGCTTGCTTTATTACTTGAGTCTTGCTCAGTCAGGGTTGCTCCACGTATAAAGACGAAGAGAGGTCAACTCTCATATGAGCCCCATCCCTGCCACCTACGCAGAATGCACTTAGGGAGGAGGAAACAGTTCTATAGGTGAGCATTCCCTAGACTCTGTGCCTGCTCTAAGCAGTCCTGAGGAAGGGAAAATATTGCCCTGAGCTGAGCCCAAAGGAAAATAGACAAGTTCTACTACTCCTTTCTCTTTCATAATTTCATAATTATGTGTCTTTTAAAACCAGTGATCCATACAACCCTGTATTCTCAGATAAAAGTAAAAGCTCTGCCCCTGGGCTGGGCAGGGGAGTTGCTGCCATGCAACATAGCCTGAACAGAGCAGATGTTCCTTTCTGTCTAATACAGACTATGGAGACTTTAAACAATTTCCCTAAGTAATTTTTAAAAAGATTAATCACAGCTGCTATAAAGATTTCCTTTGCAACCCAACTGGCCCAAGATAATACAAAAAAGGTTAAAGATGTGTGTGTATGTGTGTGTGTGTGTGTGTGTGTGTGTGTGTGTGTGTGTGTGTGTGAGAGAGAGAGAGAGAGAGAGAGAGAGAGAGAGAGAGAGAGAGAGAGAGAGAGGTTCCAGCTACTTGAGGGAGTCCAAAAGGTGTTTAACAACAAAAAACTGATTATTTGAACAAGACCTTTTGCATAAACTGAAAGCCACTGTCACCTTCTCTGATAATGAGATACAATAAGATATATAGGTACCCAGCAAAATTGTGGCCTCTGCCCCAAAGTTCTGCCTTCAGTCAAAAGATAAACAATACCTAATGACCCTGGGAAAAAAAGAGAAATTGGAGGCCATATTATCTGACTTGAAGCTACAGGCATCCCAGTGCCTGCCAGTTAACCTCCAATGTCCCTCTCCTCCATAGGAAGAAACCTGGGACCTCTGAGTCACCTGAATCTGATTATTCCAGAGAAACAGGTGTACATTGTCTTGGAATTGAGAGTGCATTCTTCAGCCTCCCATTGGTTGAGTTGAATCAAAACATCTTTGCTTTTAAATAGAAAAACCCAGTTGGAGGTTCCAATGGGCAGCATACCTGCACCAGGTTGCCCTAGGATTTAAAGACACTAAGTGTAGAGTTCCTGCCTTTCCTTCAGAGATTTCCTGTGAAACAGATGATAAGAGCCACTGAGGGACTCTACCAACCTTAGGCTACAAAATGTGGGCTAAGGAAGCCCAATTTGTAGAAAGCTACCTATCTTGGCAACCAGCGAGAGGCAAAACCAGCAGGTCCACGGTATGATCTACAGAGAGAGAAAGAGGGCTTCTCACTACTGGGGGAAAAAAGGACATTAAAATTTTTTGGAAGACAGCATTTTCAACAAATGGTGCTGGCACAACTGGCGGTTATCATGTAGAAGAATGAGAATTGATCCATTCTTCATTTTTTTATTTTATGGTTTTTTGAGACAGGGTTTCTCTGTATAGCTCTGGCTGTCCTGGAACTTACTTTGTAGACCAGGCTGGCCTTGAACTCAGAAATTCACCTGCCTCTGTCTCCCCAGTGCTGGGATTAAAGGCTTGCACCACCACACCCAGCTTGAGAATTGATCCATTCTTATCTCCTTGTACAAAGCTCAAGTCTAAGTGGATCAAAGAACTCCACATAAAACCAGAGACACTGAAATTTATAGAGGAGAAAGTGGGGAAAACCCTTGAAGATATGGGCACAGGGGAAAAATGAGGAGAACAATGGCTTCTCTTTGGTTCTGGCCTGAAAGGGTCAGAGCAGTTAATTGGGGGAAAGTTCAGGGGCCGTCCCTTCTGGATGGGAGGGATGTCCTAACATAACTTTCTGTGGGCCAGAGTTTTTCCTTGTTCCTAGTCAAGAGATAATATTTACCCAGAGAGGAGGATGTCCTTGGGTCTGCTGATAAATAGTTCCTTCTTCTGAAGAATGTCCTTGTTATGAGAAAATGATTCCAAAAATGATAATATTGTGTGCCAGGTGTAACTAAGTAAAGATGTTATTTTTTGAGCAAAAATTGCAAAGTCATACCCCATGTTTATAAGCTGAAGAAATCAGTAAAGCTTGGCTACTTGCCACCAGAGCGGTAATCCGTCTGTCTCTTTAAGGTGTTTGTGAAGCTGGTCTTCTTCATTTGGTGTGGAAATCTGGGAACTTTGGAACCAAAGGAACGTTGCTTGCCTCCAAAAGCCACAGCTAGGTAAGAGAATCGGAGGTAAGAAATAGAGTAAAAATAGGAACAGTCATAAATTATAAATACAGTGAAACTAAAAGATGGGAGTTTCTGCTAGCTTCGAAAGAGCTCTTTTTGAAGGAATGCTTAAATCATTGATAAAAGCTAGAGGAATTTCTATACATGCAAAACAGATTCATCGCTTTCTTGCTTTTATAGAGGATGTGTGCCCCTGGTTTCCTAGGGATGATACTATTAATATGGAAACATGGAATAAAGTTGGTGAGCGAATTAGAAGCTTTTATGTTGCTCATGGTCCTGAAAAGGAGACCATTGAAGTTTTTACTTTGTGGTCCTTAGTAAAGGAATGCTTGAGAGAAGATATAGGAGATGAGAAATGGGCACAGGGGACTCGGTCGACAGTAAATCCAAGAAAGGTAGGAAGAGTGGCTAGACTATGGGGCAAGCATTAAGTAAACCTGAATTGTTTTTAACGGGATTTCAAGGAATCCCTCAAGACAGGAGGAATATGGGTTAAGAAAATTTGTTCACAGCCAAGAGCTGCTCCAGATGGGAGGAATAGGTTTAAAATAAAATAAATAAAAAGAGTAAACCACAAAACTACAAAAACAAAATAACAGGTGTTAGAAAAATTCTTAGCTCAAGTACATTTATGTTGTTCTTATTTCCCAGAAGTAGAAATGATGTATGTATATATATATATATATATATATATATATATATGAAAATTTTGACAAGTTTGAGGAGTAATTAGGAAAGTTAGAAAAGCAGGGCACTGGGCAGCAACTATCAGAAGCTACCACTGTGACTCCTCTCACTTCTCTGGCAGAATTCCCAGAAGAAGGAGATAAAGAATTACAATTAGACGAGAGAGAGAGAGAGAGAGAGAGAGAGAGAGAGAGAGAGAGAGAGAGAGAGAGAATAGGTTTCAGAAAAGCAGTTATCCCCTGTTTGGGACCTTTTAGCAAAAGAGAAGGAAAATGGAAATAAGCTATTTCAAAGCTCTCCTCGGGACAGGAGAAAATCGAGAGACGTCCTGCTTCCTCTCTGGCTCCTATGGAGATATTCTTAGCTCTGGTTAGGATATCTGGGTCCCTTTGAGACATCAAGTTCTTTTCCTTCTCCGTCTATTGTCTGTCCTATTTGTCCATATGTCTGTCAATTTATGTTTGTTTTTGTTTTGTTGTTTGAATGATTGTTGTTCTGTGTTTCATGTTGAAAAAAATGGTTAAAACTTTATCTGCTGGTTGTCCATCCTTTGATTTAGTTTAACTTGTTTAAAAGGCATTAAAAAAAAGTGATAAGTTACACTGCACTGTGGCTGGGAGTCAAGCACAGTTGGAAAAGCCCTGCTAGAGGCTGATTATCTACATAAGCAGCTCTTAAAGGGGCCAACAGATTTTTGCTTATAACAGAAAGTTAGCTTAAAATTGGTAACTCAGGGTTGGAGTCCTTCTAAACGGGGCATGAGCCAACCCAGGAAAACAGGTTTTTAAAGATACTTCTAAAAAAGCTTTTCAATGATTTTGTATGAAATTTGCCATTGTTTTGAAAACGGGAATTCCTTATAATCCTCAGGGACAGAGAATAGTTGAGAAGGTGAATGGCCTTTTAAAGACTCCTTTGAAGAAATTAAAAAGGGGGACATGGGGATTTAAGGATACTCCAAAATCTCTTCTTTCTCATACCTTATTTACTTTAAGTTTTTTAAATTTGGATGCTGATGGGTTGTCTGCAGCTGACAGGCATTGGCATCCCAAAGATAAAGCAAAAGTTTTAGTCTATTGGAAAGAGCCGATGGACAGCTCATTACATGGCCCAGATCCTGTACTCTTATGGGGCCATGGATGTGTTTGTGTTTTCCCAACAGACGCACCTTCCCCTTGGTGTTTGGCATCTTGGTGTGTATGCCATGCCAAAAACCAAGATGGGAAAATTAAGAAGACAGACGTCTCGTCTTTCCCTTCAGCGCCACCGCCAGGAACCTCGAATGATAACGTCTATGACAGCACAGGATTGAATGCAGCTGATTGCCCTGTTGATTAGCATTATCTAGATGTTACATCAAGGCTGCTCTGCAGAAGTTTATTGGGCATATGTTCTAAATCCACCTATAATTCATCCCGTCACTTGGGATGAGACTGTAGCTATTCCTGTTTATGTTAATCAAATCAAATATTTAGGACAGTATTTTGATGGTCATATATTACAATTTCATGCCTTTTAAAATTATTCTGGTAAATATGAAGGATCTTTGTTGTGTTTTGGCAAGAACTTGACTGAAAATTGTGAACAAGTTAACATACAAGATGATTGGGACAATAATTTTAATGCAGGCATACATTGGGTCCTGGACTTTTATTATCTGATATTAAATGATCCTAGAAGAGGCCCTGGACGTCCTCCTCAACAGATTCCTGTATGCAGGACTGTTTTGCCCCCGAAATCGGATTTTTCTCCCTTTTGGAGATATTGCCATGCTAATGAGACTGTTTGCTCTAATACCACCTTGTGTGATTGGAATATTTTGGATTATACTAATCATCGTCCTATTAATTTGGTTTATGAGATTTGGACAAAAAATAATGAAACTTATTTTTCTTCATTATGGAAAGCCGTTGCAGCCCTTGGGATGATAAGAGTTAAAAGAATTAACAGCACCTGGATTCCTATCGGGAACATCATGGCATTTCAGGATGAACAAAATAAGACTGAAGTTTTTGTACGTGCGTATGTTCCAGAACCATATGCCTTTTTGAGTGGGAATTTATTGATAGATAATAATACTGTTAATTGTACTAACTGTCAAATAACCGATTGTGTTAATTCTACTTTAAGTAATTTTTTTTGATTGTTAAGCAACCTGATTATGTTTATTTACCAATTAATTTAATATGATGATAAAGGCCTAGCAATTCTTGAGCATGCGACCACAGAATCGTTATGATCTAAACATCCACCTCACACCAGTCAGAATGGCTAAGATCAAAAATTCAGGTGACAGCAGATGCTGGCGAGGATGTGGAGAAAGAGGAACACTCCTTCATTGTTGGTGGGATTGCAAGCTGGTACAACCACTCTGGAAATCAGTTTGGCGGTTCCTCAGAAAATTGGACATAATACTACCAGAGGATCCAACAATACCTCTCCTGGGCATATATCCAGAAGATGTTCCAACCGGTAAGAAGGACACATGCTCCACTATGTTCATAGCAGCCTTATTTATAATAGCCAGAAGCTGGAAAGAACCCAGATGCCCCTCAACAGAGGAATGGATACAGAAAATGTGGTACATTTACACAATGGAGTACTACTCAGCTATTAAAAGGAATGAATTTATGAAATTCCTAGGCAAATGGATGGATCTGGAGGGCATCATCCTGAGTGAGGTAACATATTCACAAAGGAACTCACACAATATGTACTCACTGATAAGTGGATATTAGCCCCAAAACTTAGGATACCCAAGATATAAGATACAATTTGTTAAACGCATGAAACTCAAGAAGAACGAAGACCAAAGTGTGGACACTGTGCCCCTTCTTGGAATTGGGAACAAAACACCTATGGAAAGAGTTACAGAGATAAAGTTTGGAGCTGTGAAGAAAGGATGCACCATCTAAAGACTGCCATATCCAGGGATCCATCCCATAATCAGCTTCCAAACGCTGACACCATTGCATACACTGGCAAGATTTTGCTGAAAGGACCCAGATATAGCTGTCTCTTGTGAGACAATGCCGGGGCCTAGCAAACACAGAAGTGGATGCTCACAGTCAGCTATTGGATGGATCACAGGGCCCCCAATGGAGGAGCTAGAGAAAGTACCCAAGGAGCTAAAGGGAACTGCAACCCCATAGGTGGAACATTATTATGAACTAACCAGTACCCCAGAGCTCTTGACTCTAGCTGCATTTGTATCAAAAGATGGCCTAGTCGGCCATCACTGGAAAGAGAGGCCCATTGGACTTGCCAACTTTATATGCCTCAGTACAGGGGAATGCCAGGGCCAAGGGGTGGGGGTGGGTGGGTGGGGGACTGGGGGGGGGGAGTGTATTGGGGACTTTTTGGATAGCATTGGAAATGTAATTGAGGAAAATACCTAATTAAAAAAAAATAAAACTGAAAAAAAAAATAAAAGGGCCATAGGCATGATTATAGCAGGAATGGCTGTCCTGATAGTTGCTATTACGGTAACGGCAATTGCTTCTGTGTCCTTAGTGCAAAGTATACATACTGCAGCATATGTAAATAGCTTGGCTATTAATGTTACAAAAGCCTCATATGCTCAAGAAGAATGGGATGAAAAAATTGAAATGAGAGTGAATTCTTTGAAGGATACAGTTGACTTATTGGGTCGTCAATTGCAGATGATGGCTACTCGAGAATCACTTATTTGTCATGCTGAATTTAAGACCATTTGTGTTACCCCAGTTCCATATGATGATACTAAGTTCTCATGGGATAAGATACAAAACCATTTACAAGGAGTGTGGGATAATTCTAATACGACCCTTGATTTAAATGAGTTAAAAAAAAACATATTCAAGATATTATGAACACTCCAAAAATTGATATTAGCATTGTGGAACAGACTAAAACCTTTGTTGATGCTCTTAAATCTGCTTTTCCATCCTTTACATCTTTTAAAAATTGGATAATTGGTGTTATAATTATGGCAGGATTATTAATAATGGGATGTATTTTATTTCCCTATTTAATTTGTGGGGCAGTGCAACAGACTCATAAAGGCTTTATTGAATTGAAGAAGTTAAAACTTACTGTGGAAAAGGATCATTCGCCTCCCATGTTCATTTAATTAAAGAAAAAAGGGTGGGATGAGGAGAACAATGGCTTCCCTTTGGTTCTGGCCTGAAAGGGTCAGAGCAGTTAATTGGGGGAAAGTTCAGAGGCTGTCCCTCCTGGAAGGGAGGGATGTCCTAACATAACTTTCTGTGGGCCAAAGTTTTTCCTTGTTCCTAGTCAAGAGTTAATATTTACCCGGAGAGGAAGATGTCCTTGGGTCTGCTGATAAATAGTTCCTTCTTCTGAAGAATGTCCTTGTTATGAGAAAATGACTCCAAAAATGATAATATTGTGTGCCAGGTGTAACTAAGTAAAGATGTTATTTTTTGAGCAAAAATTGCAAAGTCATACCCCATGTTTATAAGCTGAAGAAATCAGTAAAGCTTTGCTACTTGCTACCAGAGCGGTAGTCTATCTGTCTCCTTAAGGTGTCCATGAAGCTTGTCTTCATCAGAAAAATTCCTAAACAGAACAGCAATGGCCTGTGCCTTAAGATCAAGAATCCACAAATGGGACCTCATAAAATTGCAAAGCTTCTGTAGGGCAAAAGATACTGTTAATAAGACAAAAAGGCCACCAACAGATTGAGAAAGAATTTTTACCAATCTTAAATCTGATAGGGGACTAATATCCAATATATACAAAGAGCTCAAGAAGCTGAACTCCAGAAATTCAAATAACCCCATTAAAAATGGGGTACAGAGTTAAACAAAGAATTCTCAACTGAGGAATACCAAAGGGCTGAGAAGCACTTGAAAAAAATGTTCAACATCCTTAATCATCAGGGAAATGTAAATCAAAACAACCCTGAGATTCCACCTCACACCAGTCAGAATAGCTAAGATCAAAAATTTAGGTGACAGCAGATGCTGGTGAGGATGTGGAGAAAGAGGAACACTCCTCCATTGATGGTGGGATTGCAAGCTGGTACAACCACCCTGGAAATCAGTCTGGCGGTTCCACAGAAAACTGGACATAGTACTACCGGTAGATCCAGCAATACCTCTTCTGGGCATATACCCAGAAGATGTTCCAACTGGTAAGAAGAACATATGCTCCACTATGTTCATAGCAGCCCTATTTATAATAGCCAGAAGCTGGAAAGAACCCAGATGCCCCTCAACAGAAGAATGGATACAGAAAATGTGGTACATTTACACAATGGAGTACTACTCAGCTATTAAAAACAATGAATTTATGAAATTCTTGGGCAAATGGATGTATCTGGAGGATACCAGCCTGAGTGAGGTAACCCAATCACAAAAGAAGTCACTTGATATGCACTCACTGATAAGTGGATATTAGCCCAGAAACCTAGAATACCCAAGATACAACTTCCAAAACACAAGAAAATCAAGAAGGAAGACCAATGCGTGGATACTTCATTCCTCCCTAGAATAGGGAATAAAATATCCAAGGAAGGAGTTGCAGAGACAAAGTTTGAAGCTAAGACGAAAGGATGGACCATCCAGAGACTGCCCCATATGGAGGGGAGTCCATTCCATAATCAGCCACAAACACAGAATTGCATATGCCAGCAAGATTTTGCTGAAAGGCCCCTGATACAGCTGTCTCCTGTGAGGCTTTGCCAGTGCCTGGCAAATACAGAAGTGGATGCTCACAGTCATCTATAGGAAGGAACACAGGGCCCCCAGTGGAGGAGCTAGAGAAAGCACCCAAGAGCTGAAGGGGTTTGCAACCCTATAGGTGGAACAACAATATGAACTAACCAGTACCTCCAGAGCTCGTGTCTCTTGCTGCATATGTAGCACAAGATGGCCTAGTCAGCCATCATCGGGAAGAGAAGCCCCTTGGTCTAGCAAACTTTATGTGCCCCAGTACAGGGGAATGCCAGGGTCAAGAAGTGGGAATGAGTGGGTAGGGAAGCAGGGCAGGGTGGGGGGAGGGTATAGGGGACTTTTGGGATAGCATCTGAAATGTAAATGAAGAAAATATCTAATAAAAAATGTGAAAGAAAAGTTTGGCCTCCCTAGAGGCTATTTGGCTTCCTATATAAATTTTGTCTTCCACAGCTGGGCTTCTTAACTGGTTGCCTGACTCAAGGCCATAAGAACAATGGGCCTATTGATATTCTGATGACATACCAAGACCCCTTCCTGACTGAGACTCCAAGGTAAAGAAGAAATGCACAGCTCAGACCCACAGGTTAATGGAAGACACAAGAGGAAAAGATTGTTTTCTAAAAACAACTGCCAGAACTGCTGGTAAATAACCTCCACCAAACTGTGCATCTGAGGTCCACAAAACTTTCTGAGTTGCTCAGATCAAGGCGTGTTATACCTAGACTACATAGTCTCACGTGGAATGTCTCAGAGCCAGATGCCAGGTTTGTGCTCAAGTGAATCAAACACAGAGAGCCCTTTCCCAGGAAAGGGTCCAAATGATAGACCAACACCTGGAAAAACTCTGGGCAAACTGACTTCATCTGGCCTGACAAGGGAGGATAAAAGTAACTGCTAGTATTTATACATACCTTTTCCAGGTGGGTAAAAGTGTTCCTCAAACAGACTAAAACTACTCAAAACTACTCCAAGAACTGGTACCCTGATTTGACTTCATCCTTACAATGGCATCCAACAATGACCTGGCTTTCATAGCCAAAATATCTCAATTAATAGCTAAAGCTTTACACATAGATTGAAAACTTCATTCTGCATATAAACCTCAGAGTTCTGGCCAGATAAAAAAGAATAAACAGGGCATTAAAAACAAAACAAAACAAAACAAAACAAAACAAAACAAAACAAAACAAAACAAAACCAACCAACCAAACAAAAAACCTCTAACAAAATTCTAATTAGAGTCTACAAAAAATGGACAGGCTCCCTTCCTTTACTTTACTTTGGTCAGCTGCATCCCATATGGGGCGGGACCTACTCCACTATGAAATTGTGTTCACAAAACTTTCGCTCTTCACAGGCTCAGAGATGATAGTTGGCAGAACTCTATAACTTTCCTTTCTCAATTCACTGCAGGCACCCAGTCCTCCATAAAGACTATTGGACTATCTGAGAGAAACAGCTGGCCTCTATGTCCACTGAAAAGGCTAGGCTGATTCCATGACAGGCTTCAAATGGGCAGGTAAGGAGAGTAGGCCTAAATCTCTGTTTCCAAGAACTGGACAGTTCCAGTTGAGCCCAGGCCTCAGAAGCTACCCTACCACCTGGCAGCAGTTTCCAGACCTCCCCTGCAAGTTTCCAGCCCCAGTGACAGAACATCTGTAGAGATGGACCCAACAGATTAACATACAGTTCACCTATCTGGGGATTCTCTAATGTGCTTTAAATCAGGCCTGCAAGCTCACTTGGGTCTCTCTGTCTTGGGAATGGCGAGATCTAAGCATGCTGGACTTCTGCAGAATAAAACACTTTGTGTTTACATACTATTTGAGTCCGGGGTATCATTCTTCGGGGAATCATGGCACTTTTATGCTATCACCAGTTTGTCCTTGTTGCAGTCCAATGATACTGTTTGGGTCAAGTAAGCAGCCAAAGGGACACTGGAATGACCCTGGGCAGAACTCTAATGGGTGATTCTTTCCACTCCTCTAGCAGTGAAGGTAGCTAGCATTGCACCATGGATCCACTATACCCAGATCAAAAAGTGGATGCCATGATTGCTACGAAATAACTGTCTTTGGACTAAGGACCCATTAAAATTAAGGTTTCATTTGGTCTCCAGGCCTTTCCATGCCCTGACACTCTGCGTCCACCTTAGTCTTATGTTTGGTATGAATACAGGGTCATGACCCAACCTCCACTGTCTTCAGGCCTGGACCTGGGAACTAAGAAAGACAAATACAGGTAAGATATTACCTAATGTAAGTATGGACCAACAACCCATATTCATTTTACCTTTGTTTGCTGATGCCCACATTAAATGTGTATTGTATTATAGAAGGGAAGGATAAAGCTATTTATCTATTGAGATAGAAATACAGGTTTTACAATTCTATGCATGCCCTGCAGCTAAGCCTCCTGGCTGGTGATTCCCACTAAAAACAAAACACAACAAGTTTGTGAAACTGAGGCTTTCTGGAAAATTCCTTTAAAAAGATTCTAGTCTTAGAGAAATGAAGTGGAAACTTTTGGCTTCTTTGGAAAGTGAGTTATGTCAAAGGATGTTTTCCTGAAGCAGACACAGTTGAGAGGGTATTTTTCTAAAGCAAGAATGTGAAAGGATGCACTATGAAGGATTCTTTGCTAAGGACACATATGTATTGTTTCGCCTTACATTGTGTTTGTCATGACTCCATAGAGAGAAACTCACCAAAGAACTTCTCATGAGGGTCCTATGACTTCTTGCCCCTTCCACAGACTTGGGCCAATTGGTAGAGTGATGTCAGCGGATACAGACTCATGTGGAGTTTTGCTAAAATAGACTCACATGGTGAGGGTAAGACCTGTGCAAGAACACGTGATGTTTGGAAGGACTATAAATAGGACCCAACAAACTGTGAGAGAGGCTTTCTTACTCTCTCTTCATAAACTCAACTTCTCACTGCCATGGACAAATGATTTCCATATATCTAAATGTGTACTGCTCGTCTGTGCCAAAGTCTCTTATCTCTAAGGCTCTACTTACCCACTCTTAAAACAAATCTTTTATTTCTGTTTTCTATGCACTTGCTATCAAAAAATGTATGTTAAGATGCTGAAAACTTTTATCAAAGGGTTTATAATTTGTTCATTGGATATGGTATAGAATCTATATAATCTGCAAATGCATACACACACATGTATGTATGTATGTTTAGGGCATATATATGTGAGTGTGTATATAACTCAAATTCAACCCCTTATGTGTATATGTTATGTGCAAGTTGCAGCTATCATTTAAAAATATCTACTTATAGAAACACAAGTGTTTTAAAATAGCAACCATGTCAGCCACATGGCTTGCAACCTGCCATGAGACATCACCATCTTTAGATGACCATGTGATATAAAGTAACAAATATAAAACTTCTTATTCCTAATGAACTCTCTATTATTGTATCTCCTTTTAGACTAAGAAAGCAACAAGTTGCAAATACTTTTAGATTGGTATGGATTTTTGTGCCATGATAGAAATTCAAAGTTATTTTTACTACAACATATTGCATATGTGAGTCAACCCCGATTTAAAATATTCTTTATATGATGATGAAATTTCAAGGTTATAAAGGTCTATTCAGATTAACAAAAGCTAATTTAAGATGTACAGGGCCAGTACATGCCTGTGTGGATGAATTCTGTTTCTTTTTCCTATGTCAGCTGCCTGGGTTCAATTCATCTCTGGGCTTCCTAGCCCCTGGATCTAATATAATATGAATTCAAATGTTTTTAAATAAGGATAATATTAAGATGTTTTATACTGTTCTACTTCATTACTGACTCTAAAATGGGTTTCTGCTCATTGTCTTTCAGACCCAAACATATTTTTTAAAGTCCAGAGTCAAAAACAGGATTTTTGACATATAAATTATTAGAGATGGTTAAAACTCATAACAGGATTAGTAGTCTGTGCTTACATAATCTTAAACCATGTGGCATGACTATATTTTGAGATATAAGCAACATGTGGATACTTGCTACCTTCCCTACGGGATAAGTTGGAAGTCATGGCGTCATCATCGTCTTGACTAAGAGCAGCAGCATGTGACATGAGCTGACCAAGGACACAGGTCTCCAAAGACACTTTTAGGTTCTATTATACACCATATAAAGGCCAGAAAAGTTCCCAGTCTCTTCACGGATTACGCTTATGGAGTAAAAAGTTTTATTTTGATACTAAAAGAGTTTCAGTTCAAAATCATGATTTTTAAATCTAAACCTAACAGGGATAAAAGGTAAAGTCCTAGTCTTAAAATAGCTACTAAATTACTGTAAACTGTTAAGGGCCATTAAGAAATGGAAATTGGTAGTCAGTAACCTTATAAAGGATCAATTTCTTGAATGTGTTCAGAAATATATTTGAAGTCATGCTAAGAACTGATGCAGTTAATTACAAGAATAAGCTTTATTTCACCTCCTGTTTTAAGTTTGCAAGGTACAATTTAGAACAGATAACGAAAAACAAAGATTATCTAACTCAGATATGCTTGGAAGGTACTAGCCCTCAAACCTGTTAGAGATCTACTTAATACAGCATTTAATGTGTTTAAACTTTGACAGAGATTCCAAAATCCTAACAGTGATGCCCAAGGTCTCCAAGGAGATAAAGTGTTCCACCTGGATGGTGATGTGCTAACCACTGGGCAAGGCCACTCCAATGCCTCACTGGATGCTACGGGCTAGCCTGGACACCCAGGACACTGGAGAATTGATTGCCACACGTTGCTTAAGACAAGGTGAGGACAGTCTCCCCCATGTTCCTCCTTCACAGAAAAAGCCTCTCATTTTTTGTGCCTGATGGTCGCCAAAGACTGCTCTGCCCACAGTGCCATGGAGACCACAGGAAACAGGAACAACTGTCTAGGTAGTGGACGATGGACTAGTTTGTCATTTCAATTGATACATAGGCCATTTAGATTAATTTATCCTTCTCAGATCTCTGATCATTTTGACAGCTAAGCTAACTAACTGTAGCTTGACAGCTAGAGAGCAACAGGCAATTAGCTCCTTACCCCAAGGTAATTCACTGTGCTAATTATTCAATTCAATTCATTAGTTAGTTAAAACTACTTAAGGTCTCTTTTCTGAAACAGCAAACACATTTTGTCTTGTTCACAGGTGTCAATGTTAAAAGACACACAGGTTTCAGATGTAATTTTTTTCTTCCATGCTCAGACAGCCAAGAGATTTTTTTTTTTGTTTTTTTTTCGAGACAGGGTTTCTCTGTGTAGCCCTGGCTGTCCTGGAACTCACTTTGTAGACCAGGCTGGCCTGAAACTCAAAAATCCGCCTGCCTCTGCCTCCCAAGTGCTGGGATTAAAGACGTGCACCACCACTGCCCTCAGGTGTAATTTTTTAAAAAAAGATTTATTTATTATTATATCTAAGTACACTGGAGCTATCTTCAGATGCACCAGAAGAGGGCATCAAATCTCATTACAGATGGTTGTGAGCCACCATGTGGTTGTGGGATTTGAACTCAGGACCTTCGGAAGAGCAGTCGGTGCTCTTAACCACTGAGCCATAGTAGATGGCTCTCCAGCCCCAGATGTAATTTTTTTATTGTTCCTTTATCTAAAGGAACTCAGTTTACAGTGACTGCTCCCAGTAAGCAACCACCTGTGTCTCATGGTGAATACCATGAATTACTCACCGTGTGTGCATAGGAAAAAGTGTAAAGTTTATGTAAGTCCTGAGGCTATGAAAACTTATGTTATGATGATCTAAGAAAGTGCTTGAGGGTCTAAGAAGGTGATTTAAGGGTGGTAAATGCAAGCAAAAGCCTAAATGATGATAAGAAAGTGATTTAAGGTATAAAAAAGGGACTTTTTCCCCTCACTATGCTACTGTCATTTTAAGACTTCAAAAGTTCAGAGTTCTAACACTGATCAGTGGAGTTCTGATAAATTATTAGCCTAACTCTGGTAAAGTATGAGTCACGATTATCGTAGCATGCTCAAGATTTTAAATTTCCTCTGATGTCTTTTAAATATAGACTTAAAAGTATATCATTGTGCTAAATTTATATACCTCGAGTCTTCTGAATAGAGGAAACAAGCCCCTCTTTCACAGTCTGCAGGCATACTGAAAACCAAGATCAAGTAAGCTTTTGTCCCTTCTGCCCATGGAAGGTTTCTGTCTTCCCTGAGCTCATATTAAAGAGTATTCATGCTTTTAACCCAAAATTGTTTCCCAAGCCTCTACTATGACATAAATATTTTGTCTACTGCTTTCTTCTACAATGTGAATTGTAGTACAAACAATGGTAATACTAACATATGTAAAATTTTTCTCTTTTTTTGTAAACTTAAAAAATTTCTTGTAAGCTTTGGAAAATCCACTCATATATGCCTCTCATGGGTCAAGTGGACTCCAGATTCCTTGAGATCTGCCCTTAGCATGGCTCCAGAGCAGCTAATCACAGATGCTATGGTGTAGCCTCACAGACTGCGTCAACTGGGCCCGCACTTTCCTAGCCCAAGATGTTATCATAGATCCTAAACAAAGTGAAACAGCCAGCTCCCCCAGGTCATGACCAGCATCCCAATTTTCCTAGGGTCCCCAAAGATGATGTTGCTCCCAGTAAGGAGGACGTAGGCTAAAGACTATAATATCCTTACTACTGCCCCACCATCACGCCTTACTAGTTCCTCATTTTTAATTAAACAAAAAAAGGAGGCATGTTACCATACAGGTGACTCTACTGGCCTGCCCTCAGGAACCTAGCTAGCAATTGCTTAAGTCATGACCTGCAGCAATCAACAGGTGTCCAGGGGAGTGCAGCCACATAAAAGGACCTGCCTCCTCCCAAGCTCTTGCTCAGCTCCCAGCAGTGTCTGCTTCTTGTCCTTCTCTGCACTGTCCAGCTTCTCTGCCCCTCATGGCTCTGCTCCCATCTGTCTGCCTGTCTACATGTCCACTCTTCTGTCTCTACCCCTTGTCCAGGTCCTCACTTCCCTCCCTTTCCCAAATAAACCTCTTTATAACAGATCTGAAGCATGGGGTAATTTCTCAAGGGAACACCTTGATACGGGCCCATCATGTTACCTTGCCATATTATATTTCATAACAATAAGACTCTGTGCCACAGAAAGGGACCCTGGAGATGGATTTAAACATTACCAGCCAGATTTTGACCAAGATTGCTGGGTGTGCTCAGACACCTGGCCCCCGTGATACTAAATATGGGCAGGAACTCTCCAAACTTTCATCCCATTGCCTGACAAAATTCACTGGGACTAGGGGAAGCCCAAACTAATTTTACAGGTTAATTCATCTTGAGAACAATAATCATACTGAGACCCTGAGAACATGTTGAGGGCATATAGTAATGGTTTAATTAAATGTGCCTCTTTTGATGCTTTCTAAACTAAGTTGATCAGGACCTAATGGTATTAAAAGTTTCTGCATTAAAACAACAGTTAGATTACTTACAAAAATGATCCTACAAAATTGAAAAGGCTTAGACTTACTTCTCATGAGGTTAAAAATAAAAATCTCTGGCTTTGAAGAGAAACCATTGTGTCTATGCTACTTGATCGGGAATAATTTTTAAAAATCTTGTCATGTTTAGGGAAATAAATGATACTAGTCTCTGTTCTCTCATTCCTCTGGCTAAGTAATCTGCTTTCAGCACTGGCTGGGCCTTTAATTTTCATTCTGATTGGATTAACAGTGGGCCCTGCATCTTAAACTGAAGTAGAACGAGTCCATTATTTGACTCATTCACTAAGACCAGTAGGGAATGTAACATATGGCCCCAGACCTTAGCACAACTGACTCCATGATGGAAGTATCTACCATTCAGACTGTAAACTCAGCATAGACAGTATCTAACAAAACAACAATAATAGTAATATAGTAGTAATAATAATTATTACAAAGGCCTTATACATCAAAGCTCATAGTTATGGGGTAGTCTCTACATGGACTAACCTTGCTGTTTGGCCACTATAGTTCCACCTCCAGCTTACTGTTTTTGTGCTTAAAAACTTCTCCTGAAAGAGCTCAGGGATAAACTGGGATGGGCTTGCCTTAGCAGGGAATTGAGCTAACTTTGAGTAGAAAGCTATCATGTGGTTTGCTACCATCTTGGCTATTATGCCAATATCATAATACAACAATACAGGATTTGAGCTACAGAGGCAGCAAAAGTCCAGCAAAAAGCCTAACAACTTATGCTCCAACAACAGAAAAGTGTTGAGAAAAGGAAATCATGACTGAAAGGTGACCAAGGCAAGAACGAATAATTAATAAACATTGTGACTCCTTTGACTTCAAACAAAACTGCAATAAAGACTATAGTGTCGCTGGGCAGTGATGGCGCTCTCCTTTAATCTCAGTCCTGGGGAAGTAGAGGCAGGTGGATTTCTGTGAGGTCCAGGCCAGCCTATTCTACACAGAGAAACACTGTTTGTTTCAAAAATAACAAGACTGTATCCTCTGTGAAAGAATAAAGAGATCAACAGAACATGAGAACAAACAGAAGAAAAAATTACACAATTAAAATACAGTCAGTTTTGACACAGGAGGCTAGAAAACCCAGTGAGTCTGCCCTTACTAACACACATAATTGGATCACCATGGCATCTATATGCAAATCTGTTAATAACACAGACTTTACACCTGCTCAGAATTAATCCAGACAGATCCTACTCCTGAATGTCAAGTGCCAAGTGCAGAACTTCTGGAAGACACTAGAGAAACAATCAGCAATCTGCCTTTCCTGGGGACAGTAAAAGCAGCTGAGGTGCTCGCTATATGGTGATGTCAGCAACAAGGGTATTTTCACATGAGGGCTCCTGCTCATGACCCTGCAGACAAAGAAAGGTGGTCCTGGGGAACTTCGGCTCATAGAGACGAAGGGTGGAGATTGAACAGCTGGGTTGTGACCTCAGCAGCCCTGGACCTGCAGCAGCTACATCTTTAGCTGCATTTATGGATCTGTCTGAGCATATATTGCATGTTCTTGTCCTTCTTCCCTTTGGCTAGGTTGGAGGGGACAGATGCAGAGACACACCCTGTTACACTACCTCGGTGATATGGTGTCCCCTGCAAATCCATCTACTCACACCCAAAGGTGTCAACAGTCCATGAGGTAAATCCATACACAGAGAAGGTCCCAGAAGACACAGGCTGGCCCTGAACAAAAGGGAAAATTGTGACCCTGGTAATGGTATAGGAATGCTGAAGGATGATGGGTACTTCAAGTTGAAGCCATAAGGCAGGGGACACCTAAATGGCATACATGAAATGGCTGCTGTAAAAAGCAACCATGGAACCATGCTCCCAGGCTTCCTCCTGTGGGCACAAATGAGGGGGAGCTAGAAGGATCAGAGATTCAAAATCATCTTTGAGTGAACAATATTGAGGTCACCCTGAAACACATAAGACCCTCCCTCAAAAGTAAGGTGGAGAGGAAGAGGAGTATGGAAAGACAAATAGATGGACGGACAGGAAGGCAATGAGAGGGTAGCAGAGGGGAGATAATGAAAAAAATATGAATGGAATGGGAATGGAGGCCCATCTGTAGTAAGATGCACCCACACT